>NC_090440.1:1063364759-1063672735 GCF_031143425.1 Pleurodeles waltl | reverse complement strand
GACAGTGGGGACTTCCGGCATTTGGTGAGAAGGCATTTTGCTATCAGTACAGCCAATTTTGTGGATCATACTTCCACTTTGGATCCTCTAGGTCTCATGGGCAGCCTTTTATACAGAGTTCAATGTACCTGTGACTTCACCCTGTGCTCTCGCTAGTCCCACCCAATAGTCTGTGGACGGGTCCAAAGCATGTGGAGCAGTTCTGCCCCAACCACTTAGCAACAGGGACAAACTGAGGATGCAGTGGGATACATCTGATTGATTTTGCGAGGCATTAAGTATGCCCTCAAGACACTTTGCTGGGATATTCTATCATACACTCCCATTCATTTTCCAAAAGTGTCTTGGATAAGACTACCTCCCACTTTTCTCTTAAAGACATAAGTGGCATCATAAGGTGGACCCAGAGGCTCCTATATTACCAACGCACTAGGTGCTGACCATGCCCCATCATGTGTAATGCCCAAAGTAGCTCATGACCTGATGGCTCGTGTTTGTCCACTGCCCAATATTTACACATATACCAAAGGATACTGTCATGAGTGAGGAATAGGGAGTCCTGGAAGTTATGTGTGTGTATAAAGTCCCCGTTCATCATGAAAGAACCCTCCACAAACAGATCCCCCACCATAGTAATCCCATCTTGTTCATAGGGTTCAAGTTTACCCCTCTGTAAAGTGCCTGAGGTGGTAGGGGGGCCTCATAAGGGTATATGGGATGCATAAGGTGCACATACCACTGTTGTATTTCATCACTAGTTCCCAGTACATCAGTGCAACATGCAATAACAATGTATGTGTAGGCAGCATTGGGGCATTGGGGCACAGCTGGTGGTGTAATTTGCCACACTCCAGTTGAGCCTAGATATGGTCTATTTCAGATAAGTTATGATCAATGAGCAAGTATGCCAACCATTACAGTTGCTTGGACACACAGCCTTGAAGTTGGTTACCCCCATGTCTCCTTTATCAGGTTGGGATTTGCAGTTTCACTAAGCTGATTCTGCAACACCCCTGCCCCCAAACCAGATCAAATCAGCATGGTGTTCAGGTGTCAGAAGGTCCCTGCAGGTACTATGACTGGAAAATTCACAATATGGTATAATGGGTATGTAACATCACCATTTTGGCAAGGGATATCCGTCCAGCTATGGACAGGAGTAACGTAACCTAAAAGGCTACCAGCTATTTGAGTGCTGTAATCGTGCATGAATGGTTGCCTTCCTGTAGGTCAGGACCAGTTCTAGAAAGGAGTATGCACAGGATTTGTTCGGATTTATGCGGAGGCCGGAATGACTCCCGAAGGTGGATAACAATTTGGCTATCTCCGCTTGTGCCTCCAGATTATCTTCAAAATATAAAAATCATATTATTTGCATAGAGTGATATAGCATGGACTGCTTTGCCCACGGTAATCCCGACTAGATTCTTGTTAAATTCTTTGTGCTATGGGTTGTGCCCCTTCCTGCACAAAAATAATCATGCCAACAACACAAACACGCTTGCACTATGATGCAAGGGTGCCTACGTTGGCACTCACCAGCAATTTGTGCGCCGGGGCTGGCTGAAAGGACAGCAATGCACCTTGTCTTGTACATACAGTGCATTCCTGCCCTTTTGAAATGGCCTAGGGCAGCACAGCCAAATGACTTGCAGGGCAGCCCTACGCCAATTCTTTGTAGATAAGCCCCCATATCATTCCTATTGGTAATGACTGAAAAGACTTAGAAGTATCCACTTTTCTGTGTGCAGCTGTCCCTATTTCATATATACAGATGAAACGGTAATTTGCATGTACATAGAATTCAGGGTAGTTTTACCAAATAAATGAACTGAATAAATTACAGTAAAAAATGTTCGCTTCTAATTTAAAATGATTTTTAGAAAATAATGCTTACAAAACACATAGGCCCATACATATACTTTTTGACGCACAACTGCGCCAACGCAGTTTTGCGTCAAAAATTTTAACGCCGGCTAATGCCATTCCAAAGCTCCATGCGGGCGCCTTATTTATTGAATGACGTTAGCCGGCGCAGCTGACTGGTGTGCGTCAAAAAAAATGACTCACACCAGGCAGCGCCGGCGTAGGGGAAAATGGAGCTTGGGCGTCAAAAAATGGGGCGTCAGGTCTGAGGCAAAATTTTGGCCTCAACCCGATTTGCGCCATTTTTTTTGACGCCCAACCCCCATTGAAATGACTCCTGTCTTAGCAAAGACAGGAGTCATGCCCCCTTGCCCAATGGCCATGCCCAGGGGACTTATGTCCCCTGGGCATGGTCATTGGGCATAGTGGCATGTAGGGGGGCACAAATCAGGCCCCCCTATGCCACAAAAAAAAATCGAAAAAATATACTTACCTGAACTTACCTTAACTTCCCTGGGATGGGTCCCTCCATCCTTTGGTGTCCTCCTGGGGTGGGCAAGGGTGTCAGGGGGTGTTCCTGGGGGCATGGGAGGGCACCTCTGGGCTCCTTCTAAGCCCACAGGTCCCTTAACACCTGCCCTGACCCAGGCGTTAAAAAACGGCGCCCATCAGGCTGGGTGCCGTTTTTTAAGGCCTGCCCCCTCCTGTGCGTCAAAATGACGTCACAGTATCAATATGGGGCACAGGCCTTAAAGTCATTTTTTAAAAGGGAACGCCTACCTTGCATATAATTAACGCAAGGCTGGTTCACCCTTCTAAAAAATGACACACATGGTGGAACTTTGACGCCCGCGGGGTCGGACGTCAAAGTATAAATATGGGGCAGTGTTTGCGCCGAATGTGCGTCAAAAATTTTGACACACATTCGCCGCAAACAGAGTATAAATATGCCCCATAGTGTGAGAACGCGTACTTGGCTACTCTGAAAATGTACCTTAAAGACACTGATTTAGCACACTGCGTATAAGTACTATATAATGATTCAGTGTGTTTATAATATTTGTTGCATTTTTTCACTTATTGAACTCTTGTTATTTTTTAGATGTGGAAGTTTTGTATAAGAACACAAATGGACACGTGGTTAAACTTAATGTAGAAACCAACGAAACTACAATATTGTTGGAAAATTCAACTTTTGTAAGTATGTTTTTTGAAGATGTGAGCAAATTTTCTCTCTCTTAAACTACACAACAATTACAATCCAGACGATGCATTTTGAATAAGCGATTTATTTAACAGGCGTAAACTATGGAGAATTGTGGATTTATTTCACAAAGGTGTCTGAAAAGAGAGATAAATATATACTTTAGACTAACAAGAACCTCTAGCAAATGTTCTTCATATCTGGTTACATGTATACTTTTTGCAAGGGTGTTCTAGGATCATGCTCTGAGTACCGAAATTTAGCAAATGAGGTGTACCACCAATGAATTTTTGAAAAGGGCAGTATTTACAGCAGAGATGCGAGGCTGGCGAACACATTTTTAGATACAAATAAAATCATGCACACATATTTTACATTGATTAACTAAACTGTATAAAGCAAAAAAAGGCCTATGCCTGATTATCATAAATGTAATTTCTATTCTTCAGTTCCTGTTATATTTCTATGTGGCAAAGAAATAAATATCATAACATTGTACTTCAAATTTCCTTCAAAAACGTAACTATCCAGGGTACACTGCAAACATGTTCTATCTGTAGCACAACAGGCAGTGACTTTACGAGAATTTACAAGAATCACACAACTTTGTTCCCTTGTCTTTCATCTTCCATGCCTTTCCCGTTTTTCTAATAATGCCACTTTTACAATCATTCATTAAATTCACTCTTTTGTCCAAGAAATACAAACTTTTGATCTAAGTTTTAGGTACATTACATTTTCATATTTTTAAAACCTTTTCACTATTTATGTGCATTGGTGAGATTAGGATGACAAAAGATTTATGCCCACATTTAAAGGGAAATGTCGGAGTGCGATGCTGAGCCAAAATTGTCAGCGCTGCACTCCGTCATTTTCACAATGCAGGGATGCGCCATATTTAATTGAATATGGTGCACCCCTGTGTTGTCCCCTGTGCTTGCATGCTGCAGAATGCAGAACACATAGAAAAAGCGAAAATCGAGGAGGAAAAAAAGTATTGCTCTTCGTAGCTCCTTGCTAACGCCACCCCTGGGATTTACGAAAGCTCGTAAATCTGAGGCAGCATCAAAATGCAATGGGTGTTGCTGTGGCACGCCCACAGCAACACCCATTACACACTGCTTCCACACAAAGGGCTGCGTGTGAAGGGCCATGTTAGACATTTTCATCCTTGTCGTGGTCTCCCATAACTTGTTGCCTGTGTTCCCCAGGTTGTTGATGTGTGCTGGACTCTGATTGTTCTGTTTTTGTTACTCTGGGCACTTTACCAATGCTAACCAGTGCTAAAGTGCAAGTGCTCCTTTACAAAATGAGTATGTGATTGGTTTATCCATGATTGGCATATTTCATTTACTAGTAAGTCCCTAGTAAAGTGCACTAAAGGTACGAGGGCCTGTAAATCAAATGCTACTAGTGGGCCTGCAGCACTGGTTGTGCCACCCACATAAGTATCTCTGTAATCATGACTCAGACCTGCCATTGCAGTGTCTGTGTGTGCAGTTTTACCTGTAAATTGACTTGGCAAGTGTACCCACTTGCCAGGCCTAAACCTTCCCTTTTCTTACATGTTAGACACCCCTAAGGTAGGCTCTAGGTAGCCCCAAGGGAAGGGTGCAGTGTATGATTAATGTAGGACATATAGTTATGTGTTTTATAGGTCCTGACAGTGAAATATTGCTAAATTCGTTTTCACTGATGCAAGGCCTGTCCCTCTCATCGGTTAACATGGGGGCTACTTTTAAATCTGAGTAAAGTGTAGATTCCCTTTGGGAGCGGATGGACATGTGGAGTTTGAGGTCTCTGAGCTCACAATTTAAAAATACATCTTTTAGTAAAGTTGATTTTAAGATTGTGCGTTTGAAAATGCCACTTTTAGAAAGTGAGCATTTTCTTGCTTATACCATTTCTGTGACTCTGCCTGTTTGTGGATTCCCTGTCTGGGTCAGTTTGACAGTTGGGTTGGTTGCACCTCACACTAGACAGTGACACAAAGGGAGCTGGGGTGTAGCCTGCATTTCCTGATGAGCCATTTGTGCTAGGAGGGAGGGGAGGAGTGGTCACTCGCACCTGAAAGGGCTGTGCCTGCCCTCACACAATGCAGTCTCCAACCCCCTTGTGAGTGTCTGGGGCCTGGCCTGGGCAAGGGCAAGGCAGGATTTCACATTCCAAAGAGACTTTACTTTGAAGTAGGCCTACTTCAAAGGAGAAAATGGGTATAAGAAGGGCACCCAAAACCACAGACTTTCGAACACTTCTGGAAACAAGAGGAACCTCTGCCTAGAGAAGAGCTGAAGAGCTGAGAAGTGCTGCCCTGCCTGTGACTGTGCTTTGTGGAGCTATCCTGCAGTTGCTGCTTCTGTCAGAGTAAGAGGGCAAAGACCGGACTTTTTGTGCCTTCCATCTTGTGAAGAAATCTCCAAGGGCTTGATTTAGAGCTTGCCTCCTGTTGTTTGAAGTCTCAGGGACAGCAAAGACTTCTCTCTTCCAGCACCTGGAGTCTCTGGAGAGACTTCTGCTCTGACATGTGGTGCCCTATCCAGTCCCTGGGCCCTTGAAAGAAAAGCTGGTGGAAATCCAAGGAAATCGACTTCGGACGACTTCAGACCGTCGCCGCTGCTGAATCCCGTGACGCCGCCTGCACCCGACGCCGTGACCTTCGCTGGAACACGATGCTCTTTGCAGGCCCGACGCCGCTGCAGCCCCGCTGAAGTCTGTGACTCCGTGGAAGTCGCCACACCACTTTGTGACCGACGCCGCTCGAAGTGCGCGGATTCAACGTTTCGCACCGACGCTGCGATCCCCGACTTTGCTCAGCGATTCGTTTTCACTCTTCACCAAAGGTACTGTACTTGGGGGTCTACGCAACTCCGTGTCCGGTGCCGCTGGTGTCGGCTTGTTGGAAACGACTCTGTTAACACCTCATCGAAGTATTTTTGTTTCTAAGCGCTGTTTTTTAATTTAATCTTTAAAAATTCATAACTTGACTTGTGTATGTCGGATTTTTGTCATTTTGGTCTTGTTTTGTTTAGATAAATATTTCATATTTTTCTAAACCTGTGTTGTGTCATTTTGTGGTGTTTTCATTGAGTTACTGTGTGTGTTGGTACAAACACTTTACACCTAGCACTCTGAGGTTAAGCCTACTGCTCTGCCAAGCTACCAAGGGGGTAAGCAGGGGTTAGCCGAGGGTGATTCTCTTTTACCCTGACTAGACTGATGGTCCTTGCTTGAACCGGGGGTAACCTGACTGTCAACCAAAGACCCCATTTCTAACAGGCCATATTTACAAGGTGGCGTTAAGCCACAAAAAGTGGCTTAACACCACCTTGTAAATACGGCGCAGGGCATTGCGCCACTGAAGCATCACGAAAAGTGACGGCCCGGTGCACTAGGGGCTCATAAATATGCCCCTAAGTTTGTGAAAAGGTCCGTCCATTTCAAACATTTCAGCTTACATTTTAAATGTTTGGGGGCTAAGGGTCTTCTTTTTTTGGTCATTTTGGGCATTTCCAGTTAGCTTCAATCTGTCCCTAATGAAGTCCCATAAAAAGTAAAATTTTTATGGTGCTCATCTTCATAATGTAGATTCGTTGCTTCATTTGGTACTTTAAATTTTTCATTTTTTTTTTAAAGTGAAACGGGGCCATGCATTTTGGAGAAGAAAGGATGAAGCTAGTTTATATTAAAATACATTCACCAGGGTCGGACTCACCTATAGGGCAATCAGGCCAGTGACAGTTCACTGAGTCGGTCGGTCTTTTGTCTGTGTGTAGGCCTGCTTTATGATCTGGTGAGTCAGTTTTTACTGTTGAGTTTTCTCATGTCGTTACTAATATTGCCTGCAACAAGCAAAAATGCACGCAGTCTCCCATACATTGCAAAACACTCGTACAACATGTCTTTAAAAGTTAAAAACTGCCCTGACTTGCAAATGTGGAACACTTTTTAGCTATCTGATTCACTAATGGGTGATATTTATTTTGATGCCTGGGAATGTTTTCTATCCTATTCTGACCTTGATATTCACAAATGTAAAAAATGTATCACACATTCAAGAATTGTTTAACAACATTGTTTGTTTTGCAACAAGGTGGGTTGAGAATGAACGGTGAGAATGATCAAAAATAAAGAAACAAAACTGTGCAAAGGACTGCATTACATCATAACCACTAAAACCAAAAAGAAGATCTTGTTTTTCTTGTGAATAATATTCAGTATTTTCTATCTAAAAAAATACAATATACTATGTTAAACGCATGAGAGGAGGTTGGGTAGAGATGAATTCCTTCTAAAATATAGATATAAATTTGCAGGGGTAGGTTTTGATTTGGGGTATTAATAAATACATTAAATGCATTGTTTGCCAAATCAACCTTAGATACCCGTGGGGTATGCCCTCATCAATTAAATGTCAATATCCATAATGTCTTAAAGCTAGAACACTTTCTATCAAGTTTTAGGTAGTCCTTTGACAGGCATATATGGTTTTCTATTAGTTAACAAGAAGGGATGAATTCCACTTATATAATCTCTCAGAAAGTTCTGATGGGCCAGTGGCAGAAACATGTTTTCCACCGAAGGTGATCTTAATCCATTGCTAAAACTTGAAAATGTACCACACTACTTTTTCTTTTTAACTTCTATTTTCAAATTAATCAATCACTGCGGGTCAACTCCTCCCTTCTGTGCAGTGCACTGTTTGTGTACCTTTTTGAAGCCTGGGCCGAGCTGGCTTAAAAATGAGAAATAGGAAGCAGGGCAGGTGTGTTATCCCATTTTACATTGTAAATCTCAATAAGACAGGAAAGTATGCTGTTGCACACAATTGATAATGTTTCAAAACTACCAACACTAGCATAGGTGACTCTTTTTAGTTGCTTTTAATTGTTTAGATTGACATGCATTAAGATATACAATATCTTTCATCATCAGTACCTATAGATGCAGAATAAGCAACTAACATATAAAGCATACTAAATTGTATTATATCAACTTACAGCCATAAAAAGAAAATCATTTTTGACCTAATAAGTTATTTATGTCTCTCCATATTTCCTACACTGTGATCTTTTATGGACATTCATCTAATTTTATATTTGCTGTGTCCACTTATTCCTGTGTTCTGCCCAGCATCCTATCTTTGTGCTAGTTATTGCTCCTGTTCTAACATTTCTACAGTTTCCTCAGAGGGTTACTACTTTTCTCTCTAATCACCGTGCAAGTTTCAGTATCTATTATACTGTCTTATGTTACCCTGTTCAGGGTGGTCCTTCATCCATTTGTGATTGTATCACTATTAGCATAGTGTCCTAGTCTTTTAATGGGGTACCATCCCCTTGTTGTTTTCGTTGAGCCCTTGGAACAACTATGGTCCATTTCTGACAATCTCAAAACCACCTCATTACATCAGGTTCTTTGAGTGCTGTTCAGTGCATACCTAGTCTTAATATGTTTATCAGTGAAGTCAGTAATGAGGGATCCAATTGATGACCAATATTGTCTGAGGCTTGAACAGTCTCAAGCCATAAACTATAAAGCTGATGTGGCTTTTCCACATCTGGGAAAAGCAGTAGACATTATTGTATACATTTGTGCTAGATTCAGCAGGAAAGAAAAAGTAAGTGTGATGCAAGTAGTTAAAATTAAATGCATTTGAAAAGTGGGTTTCTATCTACTGTTTATGTGTATTCTAACGCAAATACCCTTCTGTGTCAGTAAATTCCCTTCCTATTTTATGCTCCCAGGGTATCTTCAGAGCAGCATTAGGCAAATGTATTGTGGGAGCCAAGGCACTATGTAACTTTGTTACCACATGGCAGTGTAACCCATTTAACAGAAAATATGCAATATGTTAGATTTTCGGGGTTCATTTTCTTATTCCCAGTTCAGTTTACTACTCTTACTAGAGCATTGTATATTATCGATTGCCCAGCACTTAATCCAAATATTTGTCCTAGTATTTCAAATGTACAAAGCACATGATTCATAAACAAATCCCCTATTGTTTTGATCTCAGCTTGTTCCCATGTGTGTATGTTTTGTGATTTGGCTATGTCTGTTAACATTGGTGCAGACCCTAAAGGTAATTTCGGTAGATATAATGTAGCTTCACCTATTTTCCTTATTTAACTCAACCAAAAGTATGTAATTTACATGCAATATTCTCAGGTGTGATCTATTTAACTGTACTCTTCCAAGTATAATATTAAAGGTCTTGTTTCACCAAGGTATTCTGTAAGATCATCTCCTTCAGGATCCACATCTACAGATGACCATCAAATCAGCCATATTATATGGGTATCAATAAAATATATCTCTAGGCTAAGAATTCCTAATCCTCCCCATCAAGAGCTCTTACGGCCTTCTCTAATGATAATCATTTCCTGAGTTTACCCCATGTTAAGTCTGAAAAATAGAACCTCATGCTTCTTAATGAAGGTGCCTTTAAGTGTCCAAGGCTATGAAATAATAGAGCAGCCAGGGCAGTAGAATCATTATTGCAATCGCCACCCTTCACAGGGGTGACAGCAGAAGCTTAAGCCAAAGTGGGATTGTCTGTCCGATATTCCAAAGAGAGTTATTCAGATTATCACCACGAGATAATTATCTGTGACAGGATTCACTCAGAGTGTCTGACTACCCTCCTTTCACCTCTGCACCCAAAAGCATCATTTGCGGTGTACCCCAAGGCTCATTCCTCAGCCTCACTTTGTTCAATACCTACATGACCCCCCTGGCCGACATCGTTATATCCCACAGACTCAACATCATCTCCTATGCACACAATACTCAACTGATCCTCCTGCTTATTGAAGACTCCTCCACCACCTGAACCAATTTATGCAACACCATCACCACCGTAGCCGACTGGATAAAAAAGTAACTGCCTGAAGTTCAACTCTGACAAGACAGAAGTCCCGATCTTTGGGAAAAACACCTCCATATGGGACTATAGCTGGTGGCCAGCTGAACTCAGATCCACTCCCATGCCTACAGACCATGCTTGCAACCTTGGCATCATCCTCAACAGTGAGCTGACCATGAAGGGGCAGATCAATACAGTCAATGCAGATCAATGTAGTCATATACTCTTGCTTCCACACCATCTGCATGCTCCACAGAATCTTCAGATGGATCTCAGCCAACACTAGGAAAACTGTCACCAAGGCCCTCGTCACCAGCCTCCCCGACTATAGTAACATTCTCTACATCAGCATGTCCTTCCAGCTCCTAAAGAGACTCCAGACAATACAAAACACTGCCTCCAGGTACACCCTGGATATTCCCAGGTGTACCCACATCACCTCCACACCCCTGGCTCACCGTCCAGAAGAGATGTAATTTCAAGCTCCTCATGCACGCCGAAAAAACTTTACATGATCAAGGATAAGACTACATCAACCACTGTCTATAATTCTACCAACCCACCAGACACCTGTGCTCTTCCTCTCTGGCCCTCGCAGACACACCCAGAATCTGGCACAGCCTCAATAGCGGCGACGCTTTTTACTACATCGCCACCAAGGGCTGAAACAACCTACCTCTCCCCCTCTGAACTGCACCCTCACTGACAGACTTGAGGAAGAGTCTCTCAACATGGCTCTTAGACACAGGCATCGCACCCAAGCACCCAGACACCGCCAGTGGTGACAGCGACGTGGTCCACAAATGACTGATTGATTAGTCTGTGTGATAAATTTGTACTCCTAAGTATTTTAAGTTATTTGCGTTGCCATCTCAAAGCCCTCTCTGTACTGTGTATTTCTTCCATGGGAACAAGTGGTCTAAAGAGGACAAGGCAGGATTTATCCCAATTGATGTTAAGACCTGATATCATACCAGATTCTCTCAAAGGTGATATAATTGAGGTCAAACTGCTACTTATGTCCCTTAAGATAATCCACATACAAGGCCACCATATGTGTGCTTTCATATAAGAGAATACCACAGTTCAGTTCATGTGCATGTAATAAGCAAGCTAATGGCTCTGTACCTAGTACACATTTAATAGCTGTCAGGGAACATCTATGTGCCGTACCTCTCCTAATCTGCAATCTGTTAAAAAACATAACCCTACTTGCTAATTTAGTGGCTGTATCATTTCAGTTTTTGTCCCCTCACTTTATCCCTGTCAGCACCTCAGATACATAGGGCCACATTAAGGTGCCAAAAGCCTTATCTATATCTAAGAAAACCACTGCTCGTAGTGCTTCAGCTGAGTGTGATAGATCCATAACATGAAATAGTTTCCACAATTTATTGTGCTTTTTTCTACCAGGTACTGCATTGGTCATAATGCGTTAAGCCGGTAGAGAGTTGTCAAGCTCTGTACTCAATAACTTGCTTTCTGTATTTCAATATTGATAGCGATTGATATCTAGGGGGTCTTGAATTTGTTTAGGTAGTGCAATTACTGCAGCATCCCTAGTTGACACAGATAACAACCTTCGGCCTTAAGTCTCTGTGTACATAGTATGAGACCTAGCAGGAAGTCACTTTATATGTTCAGGAGGTAGGATTACATTCTTAATCTCATGCTTGTGTAAGTCTTCTGTTTATTCAGGGATAACTTAGATGTAGGGAGCATGTCTAGTAATTCTTCTGTGTATTGAACTGAGGTGTTGCTGGGGAGTTATATAATGCTTGGTAATATATAGTAAATATTGTGTTTATTTCATATTGAGAGTTTGATACACCTGAAGATTACATATTTTTGGTGCATAATGGGGATCAAGGGACTTCTTAATTCACCAGCCAAGCAAACACCTGGCCTGCTTTGCCACCTTCCACATGCTGTTTGGTCACATACTCTCAGACAGCAGACGTGGTCCATTAACATATTGTACTTATTTTCATTCTCTAGGAGCTCTGCATTATGCTTGCCATTCAAAACCATAAATGTTTCTAGTCTGTGTTCAGCTGCTGTAAGTTCTCAATTCAATGTCAGTCTCATCCCGTAAGTCATTTTAATGCTTATACCCCCAATTAGATCCTTGGATGCATTCTACATTGAGTTGGATGTTGTATGTTTAATTTCTCAGAAATATAGGTGAATATGTTCACTTGTCGTGTCTTTACGAAGGAAATCAAGCAAAGCATTAGATTAAAGCTTCCACAAGGTTACCTCTGTGTTAGAAATGGGATCGTGGACCAGCTATTGTGTCAGAAAGTCCCGCAAACAGCACCTTGGAAATGTAGGACGTAGTGATCCTTGGGATGAGATCCAGAGTGTGGCGTTGCAGGCATTGCAGGCATCAGTTCCGGAGGTTGGTGCAGGGTCGTCAGGCCCTTGAAGTCACACTTGTTGCAGATCGAACTTTGGGGTGATGATGCGGTCAGGAGCGCTGGCGTGGATGGCTTCGGGGCTGCAGTGTGAAGCAGAACGATGCAATGTGCGGTGCCCACAGGTCTCGGTGTAGGCAGCGGCTGAAGTGACTATCATCGGTAGGCCCAAGACTGCGGTGTGGCGCAGGGCTGGCTCCGTGCAGCGCCCAGGAGTCGTGGTACAGACTGGGGCATCTGTTGATGACACTGGAGTTGATAGCGCTGGTGTCGGTGGACCGGGGCTGCAATACGGGGCGGGATGGTGCGTTGTTTACCTCACAAGCAGTGTCCTCAGGCCATGGTGCAGGAAGCAGCTTTGGTGTCAGCGTGGAGTGTCATAGTCGGGGATGCCAAGGCTGCGATGTGAGCAAGGCGATGCGTAGTGTGGGGCCCACAGGTCACAGAGCAAGTAGCGGCTCAGTGACAGCGTCAGGTGGCGGCGGCGATGATAAAAGGGTTGGGGCACAACTTGGGGCATGGCTCCATGAGGCACGTCAGGTGGCTGTGCAGTAAGCGGCATCATTGATGGCATTGCTATGTTTTTTTTTTAGTTGCACTTCAAAATACACAGTTCCCAGTGCTGTAGGCAGAAGAAGCTGAAGCCTTTGATATCTCCAAGACTTCCAACAGGAGCCCTTGGAGTAACGTCACAAGCAGGATACAAGGCAAAATCCAGTCTTTTCCCTCTTTAAGGCAGAAGCAGCAACTGCAGGCCAACCCAGCATAGCACACACAGCAAAGGGTCAGTATTTCTCCTCCAGCTCTTCAGCTTTTCTCCTTGGCAGAAATTCCTCTTGATCCAGAAGTGTCTGCAAGTCTGGGGTTTTGGGTCCACTACGTATACTCATTTCTGCCTTTGAAGTAGGCAAACTTCAAAGGAAAGTCTCTATTGTTCACAAGATCCTGCCTTGCCCAGGCCTGGCCCTAAACATACTCAAGGGATTTGGAGACTGCATTGTGTGAGGACAGTCACAGCCCTTTCAGGTGTAGGTGTCAGCTCTTCCCTCCCCACTCTAGCCCAGAAGACTCATCAGGATATGGAGGCTACACCCCAGTTCCCTTTGTGTCACTGTCTAGAGGAAATTCACAAACAGTCTGTCAGTCTGACCCAGACGTGGAATACACAAGCAGGCAAAGGCACAGAATGGTTAAGCAAGAAATTGCCCACTTTCTAAAAAGTGGCCTTTTCAAGCTGACAATCTAAAAACCAATTCAGAGACCCCAAACTCCAAATCTCTATCCGCTCCCAATGGGGAACTGCACTTAAAAGATATTTAAAGGCAATTGCTATGTTAACCTATGGGGGAGATGGGCCTTGCAATAGTAAAAAAACTAATTTGTAAGTATTTCACTATCAGGACATATAAAACACCCCAGTATATATCCAACCTTTTAAATACACTACACCATGCCGATGGGGTTACCTAGGGCCTTCCTCAGGAGTGCCTTACATGTAATAAAAGGAAGGTTTGGGCCTGGCAAGTAGGTACACATGCCAAGTTGAATTGTCAGTGAAAGACTGCACACACAGACACTGCAGTGGCAGGTCTGAGACTTGTTTACAGGGCTACTCATGTGCCTGACACAATCAGTGCTGAAGACCCACTAGTAGCATTTGATTTACAGGCCCTGGTCCCACATAGTGCACTTTACTAGGGACGTATGAGTAAATCAAATATGTCAATCATGGATAAACCAATCACCATTCCAATTTACACTGGGAGTAATTGCACTTTTTTCCAGCGAACCCTAAAGACAGGAAGTCAGATGGCACAAAAACAGGTCAGACATGTCAAAAGATGCCAGGTCTGTCTAACACTCTGACACGGACCTCTCCCACTGTAGTGAAAGCAATAAAACCTTATGTACTGTGCCTGCATTTCTCATGAATATGCCCAGCCTTTTGTGTAAATCATGCACATCTGAGTAATATAAGTATTCACTGCCCTCTGGTGCATTTCTTCCAATAGGTCTAGCAGTCTTATTGACTTGACCATTATTGAAATTTGAGAGACGATGTCATGCATATTTAGCTTACAGGGAGATCAATTGGTTCAGAAATGAACACTACATTATAATCACATCCCGCAAGACACAAAATACCTAGGTTTGTAGTTAGATTAGTGATACTGCTTCTAGAAATTCTGGGTGCCCCGTGTTTGGGTGATGCATTCTTGTGATTGTTAGAGGACTGCTAGATAAAAAGCCTTCTGTAGTCATGTATCTACTCTCATGGTCTGGATATGTGAAGTCTGATGCATATGGCACCCCAGGGCAATTTATATTAGTGTTTCCTGTGAAAACAGTACATTATAATCACATCCCCCAAGACACAAAATACCTAGGTTTGTAGTTAGATTAGTGATACTGCTTCTAGAAATTCTGGGTGTCCCGTGTTTGGGTGATGCATTCTTGTGATTGTTAGAGGACTGCTAGATAAAAAGCCTTCTGTAGTCATATATCTACTCTCATGGTCTGGATATGTGAAGTCTGACACATATGGCACCCCCAGGGCAATTTATATTAGTGTTTCCTGTGAAAACACTGAGAGTGTAGTGTCTAAAATTTGTCCTTTCATCGAATAAGGAAAGCCTGGATTTGGCATTGCTTCTTATGTAAACCTATCTCCCGTATTCCACCTAACACAATTTTTGTATCACATTTGTGTAAGCAACTACAGCTAGCTACCAGTAGTAGTGATACATCAGCCTCACCACCCTAACGTATATTGTTCTCATGAGAATCTGCCTGTGTAGCTTTTCACAATGTGCATGTCATCAACATTCTAGTAATGTTAGTCAATCCTACTTTGGTACCTTCGATCTGGACAGCGTCAGCACCAGATGAGATTTTCTGCTATTGGTTGGGTAACCAATGTGCCCCTTGGTAAATGTTCATTTATAATTTGATGAAGATGTCCCTAGTCTCCCCCCAGGGTATCCGAGTTGCTGTTAGTCTGTTTATGAGTTGGACATCTTGAATCGTATCTTTCACCAAGGTTTCCTACTCACTGGCTGCTTGTTCTTTTGTCTTCCTTCTCATTGCTGATGGGGGCCTTGATACTTCTGCTTCCTTGGTCTCCTTGCCTGGTTTCTTCTCATAGTAGTTGTGTCATGTATTCTGTGGTCTAGCCATGCCCATGCTGCTTCTGGACTGATGAAGAAATGTGTTTTGTCATTTGGAACAACACAGAATTTTGCTGGGTATATCAGTCCATAGATGATTACGAGAGTTCTCATAGCTTGCTTAGCTTCCCAAAAGCTGTCATCTTTTTATTACACCAAGGTAGTGTAGTGTGGAAAGATATGCATTTTTCAGCTGCTGATTTTTCATGGGCCATGTTTCTTTGCCACTTGCAATGCGTTATCTCTGTCATGATAGCTATGCAACTGCACCATAATTGGTGGTGAGTGTGCCACTGGGGATGAAGAGTGAGCTGAAACTCTATGAGCCCTTCCTGTTTAGAAAAACTTCAAGTAGGTGCCTGAATTACAGTGTTCATCAGCCATTCTTCAAGAAATAATTCTGTGCTTAGGTCTTCTATCCTTTCAAGAAGCCCCACAATAATGGCATTATACCAACTCGATTCACCTTCGGCATCTTCAGCTCAGTCTTTCAGGTTCTGTGCCTTTCTTTAAGTTGCAATTACAATTCAGAGACTGATGGTGTCTTCACTGCTTTTGTACATTAATTTTCTGATACTCTGTCTAACACCTTGCTGTGAGCAGCATGGAATAGGATTGCATCTAGTGCCACAGCATTGGTTTTATTCTCAAGGGTAGTTCTGTAGTCTAGTATAACTTGAAGACTGTTGTAAAACTTATCTTCTGGATAAAATGGGGAGGATGTGACTAACGTGTGTACCATCTTGCCCACATTGCAATTGCAATTAAATCTCTGTTGCAGGCTGTTCCTTCCAAGTTCCATTCCTTGTGGTTGTATTGTTACTCATATATGTGGCAGGCATTACCATCATGTTGACCGTGTGGATTAACACTTTTATCTGGCTTTGTGGGAAAATACATTCTTCTAGATAGATCAGTTGGTATCTATCTAGGAACATATGAGGAATGTACCATAAATTATGACCCCAGCAATGCCCTTCATACTGCTATAGTCCAAAGTGAGGATAAACCAGTTTCCACTTTTCAGCTGCGTATCTTGGTCTGAATAGGTCTGCAGTGAAGACAGTGAATACTGGATTTAGACATGTCTTGTTGCCCCAAAATTGTAGTGATTGTAGACTGCCTTTTTTCTGTGCTCACACAGCATCATTAGCCCATTCAGGTTAGTTGAGGTGCCAGTGGTGCTGCCTCAGCCAGCCTAAGTTCTTGTGTTCTACTCACAATTGGATAGGTAAAAAGCTACAGCCAGCACACATGTTCCGGTTATTGCTCATTCTATCCAGACTAGAGGGGCAGATTTCACAGCTTATATACAATGGTGGCTCAAATATTTGCCCAATTCTTAAATGAAATATTGAATTTACACGCCTGTTCTTTACACTGTAATTCTCCATCTTTTTATAAAATATCTAATCCCTATATGATTTGAAATCTTTCTATTTTTTTAAGTCATTGGTGTGCAGTTTTACAGTTCAGTTTGCAATTATATTTACAAGCACAACTGTCAATTTGTTATGTTGACCACTTTAGGCTACACATGTTGTGTTTAACCCCTTCGCTGCCAGGCCTTTTCCCCCTCCTGTGCCGAGCCTTTTTTTGGCTATTTGGAGCAGTTCACGCTTAGGCCCTCATAACTTTTTGTTCACATAAGCTACCCACACCAAATTTGCGTCCTTTTTTTCCAACATCCTAGGGATTCTAGAGGTACCCAGACTTTGTGGGTTCCCCAGAAGGAGGCCAAGAAATTAGCCAAAAAACAGTGAAATTGTCATTTTTTTCAAAAAAATGGGAAAAATGGGCTGCAGAAGAAGGCTTGTGTTTTTTTCCCTGAAAAGGGCATCAACAAAGGGTTTGCAGTGATAAAATCACCAGCTTCCCAGCTTTCAGGAACAGGCAGACTTGAATCAGAAAACCCAATTTTTCAACACAATTTTGGCATTTTACGGGGACTTACCCCATTTTTACGATTTTTTGTGCTTTCAGCCTCCTTCCAGTCAGTGACAGAAATGGGCATAAAAACAACGCTGGATCCCAGAAACCGCAACATTTTTGAAAGGTAGACAAAATTCTGAATTCAGCAAGGGGTAATTTGTGTAGATCCTACAAGGGTTTCCTACAGAAAATAACAACTGAAAAAGAAAAATATTGAAATTGAGGTGAAAAAAACATCAATTTTTCTCTACGTTTTACTCTGTAACTTTTTCCAGCAATGTCAGATTTTCGAAAGCAATATACCGTTACGTCTGCTGGACTATTCTGGTTGCGGGGATATATAGGGCTTATAGGTTCATCAAGAACTCTAGGTACCCAGAGCCAATAAATGACCTGCACCCTGCAGTGGGTTTTCAATCTATGCCGGGTATACAGCAATTCATTTGCTGAAATATAAAGAGTAAAAAATAGCTATCAAGAAAACCTTTGTATTTCCAAAATGGGCACAAGATAAGGTGTTGAGAAGCAGTGGTAATTTGCACATCTCTGAATTCAGGGGTGCCCATAATAGCATGTCAATTACAGGGCATTTCTCAAATAGACGTCTTTTTTACACACTGTCTTACATTTGGAAGGAAAAAATGTAGAGAAAGACAAGGGGCAATAACACTTGTTTTGCTATTCTATGTTCCCCCCAGTCTCCCGATAAAAATGATACCTCACTTGTGTGGGTAGGCCTAGCGCCCGCGACAGAAAACGCCCCAAACCGCAACGTGGACCCATCACAGAAAACAGAGCTGTTTTTAGCAAAGTGACTACCTGTAGATTTTGGCCTCTAGCTCAGCCGCCACCTAGGGAAACCTACCAAACCTGTGCATTTCTGAAAACTAGAGACCTAGGGGAATCCAAAATGGGGTGACTTGTGTGGCTCGGACCAGGTTCTGTTACCCAGAATCCTTTGCAAACCTCAAAATTTGGCTAAATAAACACATGTTCCTCACATTTCTGTGGCAGAAAGTTCTGGAATCTGAGAGGAGCCACGAATTTCCTTCCACCCAGCGTTCCCCCACGTCTCCCGATAAAAATGATACCTCACTTGTGTGGGTAGGCCTAGTGCCCGCGACAGAAAACGCCCCAAACCGCAACGTGGACACATCCAAATTTGTGAAGGAAAACAGAGGTGTTTTTTGCAAGGTGCCTACCTGTAGATTTTGGCTTGTAGCTCAGCCGCCACCTAGGGAAACCTATCAAACCTGTGCATTTCTGAAAACTAGAGACCTAGGGGAATCCAAGATGGGGTGACTTGTGTGGCTTGGACCGGGTTCTGTTACCCAGAATCCTTTGCAAACCTCAAAATTTGGCTAAAAAAACACATGTTCCTCACATTTCTGTGGCAGAAAGTTCTGGAATCTGAGAGGAGCCACGAATTTCCTTCCACCCAGCGTTCCCCCACGTCTCCCGATAAAAATGATACCTCACTTGTGTGGGTAGGCCTAGCGCCCGCGACAGAAAACGCCCCAAACCGCAACGTGGACACATCCAAATTTGTGAAGGAAAACAGAGGTGTTTTTTGCAAAGTGCCTACCTGTAGATTTTGGCCTGTAGCTCAGCCGCCACCTAGGGAAACCTACCAAACCTGTGCATTTCTGAAAACTAGAGACCTAGGGGAATCCAAGATGGGGTGACTTGTGTGGCTCGGACCAGGTTCTCTTACCCAGAATCCTTTGCAAACCTCAAAATTTGGCTAAAAAAACACATGTTCCTAAAATTTCTGTGGCAGAAAGTTCTGGAATCTGAGAGGAGCCACGAATTTCCTTCCACCCAGCGTTCCCCCACGTCTCCCGATAAAAATGATACCTCACTTGTGTGGGTAGGCCTAGCGCCCGGGACAGGAAATGCCCCAAAGCGCAACGTGGACACAGCCACATTTTTGAAGGAAAACAGAGGTGTTTTTTGCAAAGTGCCTACCTGTAGATTTTGGCCTGTAGCTCAGCCGCCACCTAGGGAAACCTACCAAACCTGTGCATTTCTGAAAACTAGAGACCTAGGGGAATCCAAGATGGGTTAACTTGTGTGGCTCGGACCAGGTTCTGTTACCCAGAATCCTTTGCAAACCTCAAAATTTAGCTAAAAAAACACATGTTCCTCACATTTCTGTGGCAGAAAGTTCTGGAATCTGAGAGGAGCCACGAATTTCCTTCCACCCAGCGTTCCCCCACGTCTCCCGATAAAAATGATACCTCACTTGTGTGGGTAGGCCTAGCGCCCGTGACAGGAAATGCCCCAAAGCGCAACGTGGACACAGCCAAAATGGTGAAGGAAAACAGAGGTGTTTTTTACAAAGTGCCTACCTGTAGATTTTGGCCTGTAGCTCAGCCGCCACCTAGGGAAACCTACCAAACCTGTGCATTTCTGAAAACTAGAGACCTAGGGAAATCCAAGATGGGTGACTTGTGTGGCTCGGACCAGGTTCTGTTACCCAGAATCCTTTGCAAACCTCAAAATATGGCTAAAAAAACACATGTTCCTAAAATTTCTGTGGCAGAAAGTTCTGGAATCTGAGAGGAGCCACGAATTTCCTTCCACCCAGCGTTCCCCCACGTCTCCCGATAAAAATGATACCTCACTTGTGTGGGTAGGCCTAGTGCCCGCGACAGAAAACGCCCCAAACCGCAACGTGGACACATCCAAATTTGTGAAGGAAAACAGAGGTGTTTTTTGCAAGGTGCCTACCTGTAGATTTTGGCTTGTAGCTCAGCCGCCACCTAGGGAAACCTATCAAACCTGTGCATTTCTGAAAACTAGAGACCTAGGGGAATCCAAGATGGGGTGACTTGTGTGGCTTGGACCGGGTTCTGTTACCCAGAATCCTTTGCAAACCTCAAAATTTGGCTAAAAAAACACATGTTCCTCACATTTCTGTGGCAGAAAGTTCTGGAATCTGAGAGGAGCCACGAATTTCCTTCCACCCAGCGTTCCCCCACGTCTCCCGATAAAAATGATACCTCACTTGTGTGGGTAGGCCTAGCGCCCGCGACAGAAAACGCCCCAAACCGCAACGTGGACACATCCAAATTTGTGAAGGAAAACAGAGGTGTTTTTTGCAAAGTGCCTACCTGTAGATTTTGGCCTGTAGCTCAGCCGCCACCTAGGGAAACCTACCAAACCTGTGCATTTCTGAAATCTAGAGACCTAGGGGAATCCAAGATGGGGTGACTTGTGTGGCTCGGACCAGGTTCTCTTACCCAGAATCCTTTGCAAACCTCAAAATTTGGCTAAAAAAACACATGTTCCTAAAATTTCTGTGGCAGAAAGTTCTGGAATCTGAGAGGAGCCACGAATTTCCTTCCACCCAGCGTTCCCCCACGTCTCCCGATAAAAATGATACCTCACTTGTGTGGGTAGGCCTAGCGCCCGGGACAGGAAATGCCCCAAAGCGCAACGTGGACACAGCCACATTTTTGAAGGAAAACAGAGGTGTTTTTTGCAAAGTGCCTACCTGTAGATTTTGGCCTGTAGCTCAGCCGCCACCTAGGGAAACCTACCAAACCTGTGCATTTCTGAAAACTAGAGACCTAGGGGAATCCAAGATGGGTTAACTTGTGTGGCTCGGACCAGGTTCTGTTACCCAGAATCCTTTGCAAACCTCAAAATTTAGCTAAAAAAACACATGTTCCTCACATTTCTGTGGCAGAAAGTTCTGGAATCTGAGAGGAGCCACGAATTTCCTTCCACCCAGCGTTCCCCCACGTCTCCCGATAAAAATGATACCTCACTTGTGTGGGTAGGCCTAGCGCCCGTGACAGGAAATGCCCCAAAGCGCAACGTGGACACAGCCAAAATGGTGAAGGAAAACAGAGGTGTTTTTTACAAAGTGCCTACCTGTAGATTTTGGCCTGTAGCTCAGCCGCCACCTAGGGAAACCTACCAAACCTGTGCATTTCTGAAAACTAGAGACCTAGGGAAATCCAAGATGGGTGACTTGTGTGGCTCGGACCAGGTTCTGTTACCCAGAATCCTTTGCAAACCTCAAAATATGGCTAAAAAAACACATGTTCCTAAAATTTCTGTGGCAGAAAGTTCTGGAATCTGAGAAGAGCCACGAATTTCCTTCTACCCAGCGTTCCCCCACGTCTCCCGATAAAAATGATACCTCACTTGTGTGGGTAGGCCTAGCGCCCGCGACAGAAAACGCCCCAAACCGCAACGTGGACACATCACAGAAAACAGAGCTGTTTTTAGCAAAGTGACTACCTGTAGATTTTGGCCTCTAGCTCAGCCGCCACCTAGGGAAACCTACCAAACCTGTGCATTTCTGAAAACTAGAGACCTAGGGGAATCCAAAATGGGGTGACTTGTGTGGCTCGGACCAGGTTCTGTTACCCAGAATCCTTTGCAAACCTCAAAATTTGGCTAAAAAAACACATGTTCCTCACATTTCTGTGGCAGAAAGTTCTGGAATCTGAGAGGAGCCACGAATTTCCTTCCACCCAGCGTTCCCCCACGTCTCCCGATAAAAATGATACCTCACTTGTGTGGGTAGGCCTAGTGCCCGCGACAGAAAACGCCCCAAACCGCAACGTGGACACATCCAAATTTGTGAAGGAAAACAGAGGTGTTTTTTGCAAGGTGCCTACCTGTAGATTTTGGCTTGTAGCTCAGCCGCCACCTAGGGAAACCTATCAAACCTGTGCATTTCTGAAAACTAGAGACCTAGGGGAATCCAAGATGGGGTGACTTGTGTGGCTTGGACCGGGTTCTGTTACCCAGAATCCTTTGCAAACCTCAAAATTTGTCTAAAAAAACACATGTTCCTCACATTTCTGTGGCAGAAAGTTCTGGAATCTGAGAGGAGCCACGAATTTCCTTCCACCCAGCGTTCCCCCACGTCTCCCGATAAAAATGATACCTCACTTGTGTGGGTAGGCCTAGCGCCCGCGACAGAAAACGCCCCAAACCGCAACGTGGACACATCCAAATTTGTGAAGGAAAACAGAGGTGTTTTTTGCAAAGTGCCTACCTGTAGATTTTGGCCTGTAGCTCAGCCGCCACCTAGGGAAACCTACCAAACCTGTGCATTTCTGAAAACTAGAGACCTAGGGGAATCCAAGATGGGGTGACTTGTGTGGCTCGGACCAGGTTCTCTTACCCAGAATCCTTTGCAAACTTCAAAATTTGGCTAAAAAAACACATGTTCCTAAAATTTCTGTGGCAGAAAGTTCTGGAATCTGAGAGGAGCCACGAATTTCCTTCCACCCAGCGTTCCCCCACGTCTCCCGATAAAAATGATACCTCACTTGTGTGGGTAGGCCTAGCGCCCGGGACAGGAAATGCCCCAAAGCGCAACGTGGACACAGCCACATTTTTGAAGGAAAACAGAGGTGTTTTTTGCAAAGTGCCTACCTGTAGATTTTGGCCTGTAGCTCAGCCGCCACCTAGGGAAACCTACCAAACCTGTGCATTTCTGAAAACTAGAGACCTAGGGGAATCCAAGATGGGGTGACTTGTGTGGCTCGGACCAGGTTCTCTTACCCAGAATCCTTTGCAAACCTCAAAATTTAGCTAAAAAAACACATGTTCCTCACATTTCTGTGGCAGAAAGTTCTGGAATCTGAGAGGAGCCACGAATTTCCTTCCACCCAGCGTTCCCCCACGTCTCCCGATAAAAATGATACCTCACTTGTGTGGGTAGGCCTAGCGCCCGGGACAGGAAATGCCCCAAAGCGCAACGTGGACACAGCCACATTTTTGAAGGAAAACAGAGGTGTTTTTTGCAAAGTGCCTACCTGTAGATTTTGGCCTGTAGCTCAGCCGCCACCTAGGGAAACCTACCAAACCTGTGCATTTCTGAAAACTAGAGACCTAGGGGAATCCAAGATGGGTTAACTTGTGTGGCTCGGACCAGGTTCTGTTACCCAGAATCCTTTGCAAACCTCAAAATTTTGCTAAAAAAACACATGTTCCTCACATTTCTGTGGCAGAAAGTTCTGGAATCTGAGAGGAGCCACGAATTTCCTTCCACCCAGCGTTCCCCCACGTCTCCCGATAAAGATGATACCTCACTTGTGTGGGTAGGCCTAGCGCCCGTGACAGGAAATGCCCCAAAGCGCAACGTGGACACAGCCAAAATGGTGAAGGAAAACAGAGGTGTTTTTTACAAAGTGCCTACCTGTAGATTTTGGCTTGTAGCTCAGCCGCCACCTAGGGAAACCTACCAAACCTGTGCATTTCTGAAAACTAGAGACCTAGGGAAATCCAAGATGGGTGACTTGTGTGGCTCGGACCAGGTTCTGTTACCCAGAATCCTTTGCAAACCTCAAAATATGGCTAAAAAAACACATGTTCCTCACATTTCTGTGGCAGAAAGTTCTGGAATCTGAGAGGAGCCACGAATTTCTTTCCACCCAGCGTTCCCCCACGTCTCCCGATAAAAATGATACCTCACTTGTGTGGGTAGCCTAGCGCCCGTGACAGGAAACCCCCCAAACCGCAACTTGGACACATCCAAATTTGTGAAGGAAAACTGAGGTGTTTTTTGCAAAGTGCCTACCTGTAGATTTTGGCTTGTAGCTCAGCCGCCACCTAGGGAAACCTACCAAACCTGTGCATTTCTGAAAACTAGAGACGTAGGGGGATCCAAGATGGGGTGACTTGTGTGGCTCGGACCAGGTTCTGTTACCCAGAATCCTTTCCAAACCTCAAAATTTGGCTAAAAAAACACATGTTCCTCACATTTCTGTGGCAGAAAGTTCTGGAATCTGAGAGGAGCCACGAATTTCCTTCCACCCAGCGTTCCCCCACGTCTCCCGATAAAAATGATACCTCACTTGTGTGGGTAGGCCTAGCGCCCGCGACAGAAAACGCCCCAAACCGCAACGTGGACACATCCAAATTTGTGAAGGAAAACAGAGGTGTTTTTTGCAAAGTGCCTACCTGTAGATTTTGGCCTGTAGCTCAGCCGCCACCTAGGAAAACCTACCAAACCTGTGCATTTCTGAAAACTAGAGACCTAGAGGAATCCAAGATGGGGTGACTTGTGTGGCTCGGACCAGGTTCTGTTACCCAGAATCCTTTGCAAACCTCAAAATTTGGCTAAAAAAACACATGTTCCTAACATTTCTGTGGCAGAAAGTTCTGGAATCTGAGAGGAGCCACGAATTTCTTTCCACCCAGCGTTCCCCCATGTCTCCCGATAAAAATGATACCTCACTTGTGTGGGTAGGCCTAGCGCCCGGGACAGGAAATGCCCCAATGCGCAACGTGGACACAGCCAAATTTTTGAAGGAAAACAGAGGTGTTTTTTGCAAAGTGCCTACCTGTAGATTTTGGCCTGTAGCTCAGCCGCCACCTAGGGAAACCTACCAAACCTGTGCATTTCTGAAAACTAGAGACCTAGGGGAATCCAAGATGGGGTGACTTGTGTGGCTCGGACCAGGTTCTGTTACCCAGAATCCTTTGCAAACCTCACAATTTGGCTAAAAAAACACATGTTCCTAACATTTCTGTGGCAGAAAGCTCTGGAATCTGAGAGGAGCCACAAATTTCCTTCCACCCAGCGTTCCCCCACATCTCCCGATAAAAATGATACCTCACTTGTGTGGGTAGGCCTAGCGCCCGCGACAGAAAACACCCCAAACCGCAACGTGGACACATCCAAATTTGTGAAGGAAAACAGAGGTGTTTTTTGCAAAGTGCCTACCTGTAGATTTTGGCTTGTAGCTCAGCCGCCACCTAGGGAAACCTACCAAACCTGTGCATTTCTGAAAACTAGAGACCTAGGGGAATCCAAGATGGGGTGACTTGTGTGGCTCGGACCAGGTTCTGTTACCCAGAATCCTTTGCAAACCTCAAAATTTGGCTAAAAAAACACATGTTCCTCAAATTTCTGTGGCAGAAAGTTCTGGAATATGAGAGGAGCCACGAATTGCCTTCCACCCAGCGTTCCCCCACGTCTCCCGATAAAAATGATACCTCACTTGTGTGGGTAGGCCTAGCGCCCGCGACAGAAAATGCCCCAAACCGCAACGTGGACACATCCAAATTTGTAAAGGAAAACAGTGGTGTTTTTTGCAAAGTGCCTACCTGTAGATTTTGGCTTGTAGCTCAGCCGCCACCTAGGGAAACCTACCAAACCTGTGCATTTCTGAAAACTAGAGACCTAGGGGAATCCAAGATGGGGTGACTTGTGTGGCTCGGACCAGGTTCTGTTACCCAGAATCCTTTGCAAACCTCAAAATTTGGCTAAAAAAACACATGTTCCTCACATTTCTGTGGCAGAAAGTTCTGGAATCTGAGAGGAGCCACGAATTTCCTTCCACCCAGCGTTCCCCCAAGTCTCCCGATAAAAATGATAACTCACTTGTGTGGGTAGGCCTAGCGCCCGGGACAGGAAATGCCCCAAAGCGCAACGTGGACACAGCCACATTTTTGAAGGAAAACAGAGGTGTTTTTTTGCAAAGTGCCTACCTGTAGATTTTGGCCTGTAGCTCAGCCGCCACCTAGGGAAACCTACCAAACCTGTGCATTTCTGAAAACTAGAGACCTAGGGGAATCCAAGATGGGGTGACTTGTGTGGCTCGGACCAGGTTCTGTTACCCAGAATCCTTTGCAAACCTCAAAATTTGGCTAAAAAAACACATGTTCCTCACATTTCTGAGGCAGAAAGTTCTGGAATCTGAGAGGAGCCACGAATTTCCTTCCACCCAGCGTTCCCCCACGTCTCCCGATAAAAATGATACCTCACTTGTGTGGGTAGGCCTAGCGCCCGTGACAGGAGACACCCCAAAACGCAACGTGGACACATCACATTTTTTCATTGAAAACAGTGCCTACCTGTAGATTTTGGCCTCTAGCTCAGCCGGCACCTAGGGAAACCTACCAAACCTGTGCATTTCTGAAAACTAGAGACCTAGGGGAATCCAAGATGGGGTGACTTGTGTGGCTCGGACCAGGTTGTATTACCCAGAATCCTTTGCAAACCTCAAATTCTGTCTAAAAAAACACATTTTCCACACATTTCGGTGACAGAAAGTTCTGGAATCTGAGTGGAGCCACAAATTTCCTTCCACCCAGCGTTC
The DNA here is from genome assembly GCF_031143425.1 of Pleurodeles waltl. Taxonomy (NCBI): domain Eukaryota; kingdom Metazoa; phylum Chordata; class Amphibia; order Caudata; family Salamandridae; genus Pleurodeles; species Pleurodeles waltl. The sequence continues at coordinate 1,063,646,207 of NC_090440.1, read as the reverse complement.
CCCCAAGTCTCCCGATAAAAATGATACCTCACTTGTGTGGGTGGGCCAGGTGCCTGCAACAGAATAAGGCCCAAAACTTGTAGAGATAGAGGGGATAGCACAACAAGTTTATAAGGACATATTCTTTTATACATCTTTAGACGGACTCTGCTTTGGGGACCCACATAAGTGAGGTGTCATTTTACTTGGGAGGCTGAGGGGAACACTGGGGAGTAGGAATTTTGTGCTCGAGTGGTGATCCTACGAAGAAAAGTAAGGAAAATATGCTTTTTTAAGCACATTTTGAGGTTTACAGAGGAGTCTGGGTAAGAAAATGTTGGGGGATCCACGCAAGCCACACCTCCCTGGACTCCTTGGGGTGTCTAGTTTTAAAAAATGTCTGAGTTTGGTAGGTTTCCCTAGATGAAGGCCGCACACAGGACCAAAAACATAGGTGCCCTCTCCCACCCAAACACAGGTAGTTGTGTAATATATCGTTTTGATGTGCCCACATACATCCGTGATGTGCCAAACACTAAAATTTTGAAAAGAAACACAGTTAGGTTATGTGAAAAAGACCCCTCACCCACCAACCAAGTTGGTGGCATGCTTCATCATCGGGGTCCCACCTGAGGCACCTAGCGTGTCACAGGTGTGCTGCGACGCCTGATTACAGCCGAGCAGGTTTTGTCATTTTTACCACACATACTGGTTGGATTTGGCACGAGGGTGAGTGATGGTTCAGTGGATCAAATTTTACTAACAAGAGCTTTCCCAAAAATGAAATGCACTGTTAGTAACTGAAAGGCAAAAAACTGAACCAATGACTCACAGCTCGTGAGCTGTAAAGCCGCGTCAAGGCACCAACCGCTTTACAGTCCATTCACACAACTTTCATACATGACACACACAAGGCCATTCACACCGCCAGCCACGGGCCCAGCACATTACAACACTCACATCGACAGACAGCGCCACTCAAGGGCCCATCACTTACATACGCCCACATGCCTGATACAACAATCACACCAGCTGATGGGAGTGTGTGGACTGGTGTTTGGCTGGCAGTGTGTTGCAGTAGCCAACAGCAAGTCAATATGTACACTCTCAGCCAAGCCCCACTCCACCCACAATGGCATCATTTTTTTTTTTTTTTTTTTTAAACAGAGGAACCCCTAACTAAGTAGAAAGAATTACAAAACTACAAACACAAAAGCTCTAACTAAGAACATGACAGAAATGCTAACCATGAAACTAAACACATGAAAATACAAAACAGACATGAGTTTACACTCATGGTTGTTCCCAGAAATTCTTCTGGGTGTGGTAATTCTTAAAACAAGCACCGACACACAGCCCAGGCTTTGAAGGACAATCTGGGCAGTACATTTGAGTCTCCCTCCGGATACCTCTTCGAAAACACACTCTACATTTCTTAGCTGGAAAGTCTTTTTTGGGTGTGGGAGGAATGTGCTCAGCAAAGTGGCGATCTTTCAATCTAGCCACATCCTCCACCACTGCTTCTCTAGGAACTCTGGCCTGTTCCACCACAATAAGGCTCTCTATCACTGACTCCTGAAATTTCACAAATGTCATCTTTGACTCTGGAGACCTATCCCTAAACACAATAAAAGCATTGAAGGTTGCTAAGTGGAAGAGGAGAAGTGCTAACTTCTTATACCAAACATAAGACTTACGAATAGCAGTATAAGGTTCCAACCTCTGGTCAACTCTATCTACACCTCCCATGTGCTTATTATAATCTAAAATGCACACAGGTTTGCGCACTTCAGCAACCTGGCCCCAAACAGTCACAGGGGAAGTACTCTCATCATGGATGGTACTTAGCATGTAGATATCCCTCTTGTCTGAAAATTTCAAAGCTAGCAGCTCCTCGTTCCGCAAGGCACAGCACTGTCCTCTCTCAAGTTTTTTACAGACAAGCTCCCTTGGATAGCCTTTCCGGTTAGAACGGATTGTGCCACAAGCAACTGTGTCCACTCTAAACAATTCCTTGAACAATTGCACACCAGTGTAGAAGTTATCTACATACAAATGGTGACCTTTGTTGAACAGTCGTCTACCAAGATCCCACACAATATTTCTCAGTAACTCCAAAAGTGGGAGGACAACCAGGGGGGTCAATATTGGAATCCCTACCAGTGTACACACGGAAACTATACACATATCCTGTCCTACTTTCAGACAGCATATACAATTTAATTCCATATCGTGCCCTTTTGCTAGGAATGTACTGCCTAAAAACCAAACGACCCTTGAAGAGGACCAAAGACTCGTCCACACTTAACTCTTTGCCTGGAACATAGACCTCCGAAAACCGATCTACAAAATGATCAAGGACAGGCCTAATCTTAAAAAGACGGTCAGAATCTGGGTGATCTCGTGGCAAGGCTAATGCATTGTCAACAAAATGCAGCATCCTAAGAAGAAGCAAATACCGATTACGACTCATGGTCACTGGAAATATAGCTGTTGCCATCAAGGGACTAGTAGACCAATAAGAAGCCAGTGACGGCTTCCTTATCAACCCCATCAAAAAAGTCAAACCCAAAAACTTTTTTAACTCCTCCAAATTTGTGGGAATCCAGTGGGCAGCTCTAGAGTGTGTCCTAAGTCTAGCAGTGTTGTCCCTCAAATGCTGCTCCGCATACAAATTAGTCTGCTCAACAATCTCTTCCAAAAACACATCATCCATGAATAACTCAAAGAAATTGATAGGCATAAAGTTCTCTGTATTGGCGTTACACCCCGGGAGACCAGTAAAGGCAGGCAACTCTGGCTGCTCCATGTTTGGGGCAACCCAGACATCAGGTCTTATAACGGGAAACCTTTCAGCCCCAGGTTGCTGCACTATTGGCACATCAATGTCATCCTCTAAAACAGGCCCTTCATCTGCACTGAGTGTGGCTTCATCATCAGAAGATTCCCCTCCAACAGAAACATCACTGCCAGAATCTCTGACTTCCTCCTCTGCCTCAGATGCAGAGTCCGTCTCATAGTCATGATCAGACTGTGACTCAAAAAGCATACCAACCACCTGCTGAGCGGTCATCCTGCGGCTAGCCATGATCTCTCCTGCTAAAATTAACTGGACAAATTCACCACCAACAACCAGCACTGTGTAAGACAAGTAACAAAGTGTAGCTTTGTTAGTAAGAGTTATAAACTCAAAAACTATACCGCTCCCTTGCCTGAAAAAGCTTGATTCACCAGCAACTACACAGCAATCACCAATGATATCCCACTAAAAATAAAGAAAGAAAGGCAAAATAGAAATAAGACAAAACAAATATCATTGTGCACAAACTTAAGGACAATTTCACACACAATCCTGCATTTAGTACACCCCCTATAAACATGTCATTCATGCATGGCAACAATACTCCTTTGGAGTAAATTGTTTTTACTTACCTAAAACATGCAACTGTGCAAACTGCAGGTCAACCACCGCCAAAACCGCAAGGAGCCACAGCAAATAAAGCAAAAGCTTTGAACTAGAACAAAAAGGAGGAAAACATTTTTTATCACAAATGCAAAGACTTCTTCAGTTGACAAACACCCCACCATCAAACATTTAGAAATTGGTGCCTAAGTGGATTCTGCCATAGGGGCAGATGAGCCTACTAATAAAATAGGCCTGTCTACCCCAAGGAAGCCAGAAAATACCTTTAGTAGTGTGTCCCAATGGAGAGCGACCCTTGCCAAAGGGGACAGCCCTCAAACAAAAACAAAAAACACTCACAACACTATCCCTGGTGCCTAAGTGGCTTCTACCCCCCTTGGGGGCAGGTGGGCCTAACAAAATAGGCCCATCTGCCCCCAGGGGGTGTAGAAATGGGCAACAGGTCAATGCCCCCCTTGGGGGGGGGCGCCCCGTGACCAAGGGGACGCCCCCACAAAAATAAACAAATAAAAAACAATCCCTGCCGTTCTAGTGGTTTCTGCCCCCCTTGGGGGCAGACCAGCCTAAAAATAATAGGCTGATCTGTCTCCAAGGGGTGCAGAAATGGCCTGGGTACATGTGCCCCCAAAGTGGGGGGCGACCCTTGCCCAAGGCCCCCCCCATCCACTAACACACACACACACTATCCCTGGTGTCTAAGTGGCTTCTGCCCCCCTTGGGGGCAGGTGGGCCTAAGAAAATAGGCCCATCTGCCCCCAGGGGGTGTAGAAATGGGCAACAGGTAAATGCCCCCCTTGGGGGGGCGCCCCGTGAGCAAGGGGACGCCCCCCCACAAAAATAAACAAATTTTAAAAAAAACCTGCCGTTCTAGTGGTTTCTGCCCCCCTTGGGGGCAGACCAGCCTAAAAATAATAGGCTGATCTGTCTCCAAGGGGTGCAGAAATGGCCTGAGTACATGTGCCCCCAAAGTGGGGGGCGACCCTTGCCCAAGGCCCCCTCCCCATCCACTAACACATACACACACACACTATCCCTGGTGTCTAAGTGGCTTCTGCCCCCCTTGGGGGCAGGTAGGCCTACAAAAATAGGCCCATCTGCCCCCAGGGGGGGCAGAAATGGCCAACAGGTCAATGCCCCCCTTGGGGGGGCGCCCCGTGCCCAAGGGGACGCCCCCCCCCCACAAAAATAAACCCATAAAAAAAAATCCCTGGCGTTCTAGTGGTTTCTGCCCCCCTTAAAATAATAGGCTGATATGCCCTCAAGGGGGGCAGAAATGGCCCTAAAAGACATGCCCCCCAAAGAGGAGCGACCCTTGCCCAAGGGGGCGCCCCCCCATCCACTACACACACAATCCCTGGTGCCTAAGTGGCTTCTGCCCCCCTTGGGGGCAGATGGACCTAAAAAAAATAGGCCGATTTGCCCCAAAGGGGGGCAGGAAAGGCCAACAGTTCTCTGCCCCCTTGGGGGGGGCGCCCCTTGCCCAAGGGGGCACCCCCCCCACATAAATACACATAAAAATAAAAAACCCTGGTGATCTAGTGTTTTCTGCCCCCCTTGGGGGCAGATCTGGCTAAAAAGTAGCCAATCTGCCCTCAAGGGGGGCAGAAATGGCCCTAAAAGACATGCCCCCCAAAGGGGAGCGACCCTTGCCCAAGGGGGTGCCCCCCCATCCACTACACACACAATCCCTGGTGCCTAAGTGGCTTCTGCCCCCCTTGGGGGCAGATGGACCTAAAAAAAATAGGCCGATCTGCCCCCAAGGGGGGCAGAAAAGGCCAACAGTTCTCTGCCCCCTTGGGGGGCGCCCCTCGCAATGCGATCGGGCAGCAGGAATTCTCAAAAAGACACCGGGGAAAAGGAAAAGCCTTTCCTTTTCCCCGGTGCCTCTTTAGCCCCAACCCCCACCCACCGGGAAGAGGAACTCACCTCTTCACTCGTCGCCGCACAGGAAGCAAATGGCTTCCTGTGCGGCGAGGATCCCATAATGAAGTCAGTGCGCGATCGCGCGCTGACCTCATTATCGGGGGGGTGGGGGGGTCAAAATCCCTGACTTTGGGGGGTGGGGGGAAGCACACAGAGGGAGCGAGAGCGCTCCCTCTGGGCTGTGTGCCGAGGACGTGGTGGTTACGTCCTCGGCACAGCAGCACTGTGCCGCGGGACGTAACCACTACGACCGCGGCACAGAAGGGGTTAATTTTAAATAAACATCAAAACTCCATGTTTGAGGTCAATATACTAGGGGTTCAAAGTATAGATTAGGGTTTAGAGCGCTTTTGCAAGGAAGGCAGCATAAAGGATTTAAGGTTACTAGCACTGTAGTTTGGTCGAGGTGGAGCCAATGTTGTTTGAGTGTCTGGAGTGATTACGTAAAATGCCTCGGTGCTATTCAGTGCAAGAGTGTTCTGGTGCCGAATGAGCATGAGCAGAAGAAGTTTCTCAAAAACATTGCAACAATTAGTGAAATAGTAAGCACAATACCTTGGCGTTAACTTGGCTGAAATCAACGCTAGTTAACTGAGGGGTGTTCCTCACCATTATACACCACCAGTTGATACCGGTACGAAAAAACAGACAGAGGAGAGATTTGCACAATTGTATCACAGCGCAGCAACCAACGTTACTGCTCTGCATTGCACTAGGAAGAGAGAGCAAGCAAAGCATAGAAAAAGGTTTGTACTGGATTTACTCTTCCAGCAAAAAATCAAATGCATAGACACACATTGTATATATGGTGCACGGTGCAGCACACATAAAATTTGTTAAATGTGAGGAACAAGGTGTTATCTTCTGAGGCAAACACATCCAAACAATTTAGGTAGGCAGGGCTTGCATTGCTCTAAAACACAATGGATGATGCCCTAGAACACCCAAGTACCACTCATGGATCATCCCATTGACACAAAGTAAATCAAAACAGCAAAAATGACCATTTGCGGTACTAAAACAACATATTTCTAGTACAAAACAAATTGTATTGGAAAGAAAATAACACAGCAGGGCTCTGAATCACTTTGTGTCTCTTTGAGAGACTTTGTGGTGGCACAAATTCTTGATATAAATTGGCCCCAAAAAGTTCAGCAAAGTAGCAAAGTTACAATAGAACTCTATAAAACACACGTTTATATCAGAAGCTAAAGCCCCTTGTGCCAACCACTAGCAAGATATACTGATAGCAACAAATATCAACTCTAAGCCATGGAGCGCATCTGGTACTCAACTGTCTTGCAATATGCAGGACCATTTTTTCTCTCTCAATGTCCTAACATTTTTTTTAAATATTTTCTCAATTTAAGAAACTACTTTCAGTCTGAACAAAAATTCCTGTGGGGGTTCAAAGAAAACGTTTGTAGGCAAAGTTGCATCAGGTGGAAACTGAAGTAATCAAAACCAATGAAGACAAAACATTTTTATCAGAAAATTGCGATTCCCCAAACAATTATACTGTTATTGCTATCAGATGCTAAGGAAACAATTTTCTTCATCCAATCTGCAAGGGACCCATCCTGAATGTGAGAAGTAATTCCTGCTCACTGATTCGAGCTGCGCTTTGTGTATCTCGTATGCCAACTCAGACAAAATGTCAAGCTAAATGCAGGTACTTTGTAAAGTGCAATTGCATAAAAAACAGGAACACAGTTATGCCCTGCATGGGCAAATAATATCATAATGTATCCACAGATGTCTATTTAGACTTCAAAGTACCATGTTTAGATTCTGCTGAATTGTCCAGGTAAATATAAACGGTTCATTTACTTTTTGTTCTGAAAATTTCAACTAACAATTTTGTAGTTGAAAAACAACCCATCATTATCATGTTATTTGCATATCATGTTTTCTTATCATAATAAATAAATTTGCCCATTTTTATTTCTACCAGTAGCAATTCACTGAGGGCAAAATGGGCACAAGTCAGAACATTACAACTAGGTAAAATGCTTCTTAATTGTGCGTCTATAGTGTTGAAAGTGTGCTGAGGGCATGCTTTCATCAGTCACTCACTTTGTATACCTAAGGTATGGTGGGATAATGAATGCAGTCCAATGAAAAAGACATAATTCTATGGAGTACAGAAATGTATTAAGGCTATGGACATGACACAAAAAAAGGCTTTAGCAGGACCTTGCAGAAAATGTAACCAGCATCCTGGGGCCTTTCTATACTTCCCAACCTTTTCATCTGGTGTATTTCATGAACCAAAGACGTGACTAAACCTGAATTTAATACTTTGGAACTGGGGGGAGACATAAGTGTACCTCAGTGGAGAAGCAACTTTCAGCAGCTGTGAATCAACTATTTTTCTTCTCAGTGGCCTTGGTGCCAAAACGATAGGCTCCACCAGTAGCTCGGTCACATGTATACAAATTTGTGGGACGTATTTTGACTTCAGCTTCTTGCGTTGAGCGTTTGAAGGTTGGTGCTTTTAAAGAAATACCATTTTTTTCACAATCACTTTCATGTTTGTGGACTGATGCTTCTGGATTTTTCACTCTGAAATTGCACTGAGTCCTGCCAAACTGGCTTTAGTGCCAGTGCTCTGACCCTGGAAGCCCTTAAAGTATGTCTAATTATCAACCCACAATTGGCATAAGTTATCTTACTTATAATTCTCTAATATATGGGACCAGGACTGTCAAGGTCCTGTAAATTAAGTGTCCCTAGTGGATTGCCATACTTTTTGTGCCAACATGTGTGAGACAGCAAAGCATGACTCGCAGCCTGCCATTGCACGCTGACAGAGTAGTTTTAAACTGCTAACTCGACTGTGCCATTTAACTCAAAAGCAAAGCTAAAAACTTCCTTTTTCATATTTATAAGTCACACCTAAAGCAGGCCTTTTGGGCCATAAAGGAATTGTGCATTATTTTAAAAAGTTGGACATATGTTTTATTAACTTTAGATGTCCTGACAATGAAAACCTTGCATTGTTGTTTTACTGTAGGAAAGCTAGTAGCCCTGTTGGCGAGAATGGAGTTACACACTGACCACTCAACAGTGTTAATTTCCAGACGGGACTACTAAATATGGTACTTCAGTCAAATGAATCATTGGATTAAACCCAACTTGTTGATCAAGGTGAATTTACTGTAATGGTTCCCAAATGGCAACTTTACAAATGTTATTACTCTGTTGCCCAAAGTTTCCAGTGGCCATTTATGTTTCCCTACAGGTTGCTTTTCTCAGGCCAGCCTTCTGCCCTCCTCAGGAGAGCTGCGAATGACTCAGAGGAAGAAGGTAGAGTGTGATTTCCTTTTGGCATGATGGCCAGTATTGAGGTGAGCTTCAAAGGGCAAATGGTGATCACACATGGAAGAAGCTGCTGTTTTTTTAGCAGACAGGTTGGCATCTTCGGTAGAGAGGAGAAGCTATTGTCAAACCGTTTTTTCTGAGGGTGTGAAATCTCCAGGTAGCCACACCTCTGGGTTGGGGTAGGGAGATGCACACACCAAAAGGAGGGTTCTGCAATGTTGGGAATGGGCAAAAGAATGCATTCTGGGCTAGCTAGATGCCTTCACAGGAAGTCATCATCAGGTGGGCAGGGACCCAGTAGCCAAATAGCTAGTTAGTAGCCCATCCCCCTAGGCGTGTAGTGGGCATAAAAGTGCAACCCTGGAACCTAGGCCTCAGATCACATCTGTATGTGAGAGAGAGGACTGAAAAATGACTGCCCTGTTGTTCCTTTGACCCAGCAAACAGAGGCTGCACCAAGGGGCGAACTTCACCTTCTGTGTCTTTGGCTAGACATTGAAAGACTGTACCTGCGTTGTCCCACTCAAGGAAAAGTCATCCCTGAGCCCAGACAGAGAAGGTGACACCAAGAGTTAGTTAGCTGACTCCAGGTTACCGTCACAGGTCTATAAAAGCAAATAAGCCTGCTCCCGTGAGAGCCCAGTGCCAAGAAGCCAACCTCCACTGGACACCGAGGCACAGCCTGGGAGACTGAGTCCCACCCTTCAAAAGTTGCATCCTAGCTTGCTGGAACCAGGAGAGTTATCGAAGTGCAGTTTGGTTGCCCTACACACATGGTACTGCAAATGATAGGGAACTTCTGGTTTTGCAGTATCAGGAGACCAGTTGACCAGTGGCAACTGGTTTTGTGCTAGACTTCCCCTAGACTTTGTGGGATATCGAACCCTGATGCCAAAATTAACCCTCCATGATCATGGACCGAGGGGTGGCCACAGGAAGACCATTACAATAGCTGAGCATCCTCAGCAGTCTCAAAAAACTTCATCATTCCTCATCCATTGCATCAGGACCACTTCATTGATTCATACGGTGGTTCTACAAAAGAGACTGAAACTGGACTGAAGACTACTTAAAGGTAACTTTTCAGCTTGCCCTGATTGTGACAGGCTCCCTATTGATGTTGGACCCCACAAGGGTTCCTCTATAGCTTTTTTCAAGTTACTTGTTGTGGCAAACCCTAAACTCTGAGTTGGGGTAGATTTAAATAATTGAGTGAAAAGCTGTAATTTATTGTTTCTTTAAAACTTTAAATGTATGGAACCTTTAGAATGGATTTTTATCATTTATCTATTTAAATATACAAGTAGCACCTATTATTATCAATTGGAGTTGGATTTTTATTGTGTTGCATTTTCTTCTTATTCAACTGTTTGGGAACTTCAAAAAAATGTACACTTGTTCCTTTGAAAAAGCCTGACTATTCTGAGCTGCAGCTACCCAAGTATGAGCTGAGGTTTTACAAACTAAAATGACTGGACCTGTTATGGAATCAAAAGGACTGATAACAAAACCGGGGGAGTTACACTGCAACAACAAAACAATAATGCAACAGACTTTAAAGTTAATACTCAGGCCAGTTGGTAACTACTGGAGCTTCTGAAATAGTGGTGTGACATGAGTATCACATATACAGCCAAAAATCAAATGTGTAGCTGTGTTCTGAATTACTTGACGTTTTTGCAGAAAAGAAACTTGGAGATGCAAATATAGCAAGCTAGATTAATCCAACCAGCCCAAATCAAAGCACAATCTGTCAGTGATGTACAGTCATTAAAGAAAAAAGAAAATCATTTTGCAAATTCTCCCTGTGCTACAGTCTGTAAATTCATGAGGCAGTACTACAGACCTGCACAGCTGTGCTTTATGCGCAGGCGGCCATAACAATTTAGCCAAACGTTTTCTGGGCTCTACTGAATTTATTTAAAAATGGAGCAGACATTCTCAAATTATAGCAGCACAACAAACTGTTTTAAGGCTAGAAGGGCTCATCAAATTATTTAACACTTAAAAATTCAGCACTGTAATAACATCATTTCTGAGCAGCAGAAATGCATCCATGTAAAGGATTGTTTACTCAGTATAAAAATTGTGGAGTAGTAGTGCAATACTATTATTGTTTTATGCTTCAAAAGTTGCAAAATCCATATATTGTAATTATCTAGTATATACAGCATTGTACAGTATTTGCAGTTTCTTGCCAAAAGGAGTGGTTGATTTTCATAGTAAAAAGCATATTTACACCCTGAAGTATTTTCCCTCACTTAGCTGCATAAATTACATCAGGGGTCTCCAATATTTTCTTTAATAAGAGCTACTTTTGTACATTGAAATTCATCTTGGGCTTTTAATATTAGGGTAGTATACTTTCCACGTCAGATGGGTGTACTAAAGTTCACTCTATGCGTGTTGACCAGCAGTAATCTGGTCAGTGCTTTATGCAGGATTGCCAGCAGTAATGTAAAAACAGAATTGCCAATTTGGAATGCTTTTACATGGGTGATAAATAACAGGTATATTTGCAATGTACCTGTCATGAAGGACGTAATGTTAATGCTATGCCTCCTATTGCCACATGATTTATCACTCAAATACCAGCTTTAAATATATTTAAAAAATTCAACCTTTTTCCCATCATCAGCTTATGAGTTCTAAAAATATACCCATTTTCATCTTGAATACACATTCTCGATTTTGTCACACATATCTAAATTCGAGGATGCAAAAGCTTCCAATTTATAGGCTGCACTCCACACAGGAGAGCTACTTACATATAGCTTGAGAGCTACCAGTAGCTCATGAGCTACTAGCTGGAGAAGCCTGTATTACATTTTTAAACACAAGGCCTAATTCACTAAGACCTTTGCACATGAAAGCTCAGCTTGTCTCCTAACGTGATTTTGCACTACAAAAGGGATTTAAGAAAGCATAATTTATTAACAGTATGACATGATGCTTCTCATGACTAACTCTTCTTCCAGGGGTGGGGAGAGGAAGTTCCAGGTCAGTTAGGAACTGAAAAGTTTAAGCCCACTCAGAAGCTTGTATCTATGTGGATATTCGCAAATATTTCTTGACCCTTTGCCACGCTGGTAACTGAAAGAGATACAATCCTGCCAAATGCAGAATTAGCTCAATTTCCAGAGTGCTAAGATGAAGTGAACACCCTTAAAATGGTGGGTGTGTAGAGACCTGTATAGCATAGCAAAAACATTTTCATGTGGAGACAAAATAAGGTTAAAACATAAATGTACAAGTGAATTAAGGAAAATGCGTTTTCATACATCGACTTGTGCACCAAGTATAATTATGCATACAAAACTGCTTTTGCATGTACACAATTGGGTATTTACAAAATCTTTCCAGCTATTTTGCAAGAAGCATGTGTGTCACAGTGTCAGGGAGAACTATAACAAATGTGTTTTAAAAATGTGTAAATTTTCAGCCAGGCTTATGAGTGTAGATTTGGAACGAGACCACAAGGTTTTCATAATTATTCCATGAAATTAGCCACAGACATTGGTTTCCAGGATACACTGGGGAAACCTTTCTTAAGTTTCCTATTATTTGAAACAAATGACAGTTATGCAAGTGTTAGTGCGGTTTGCACCACTTCAAAGTTTTAAGGCCCACTGAATAATTTTCTCTGAGTTCCAAGGGGTGAGGAGACAGATCTAAAATTCAAAACTTTTATTTCAGTGCAACCCATTTTGCCACACAGTCAGCCTTGGAGATGGATTTATAGTTTAAAGGATTTTATTACAGACTAAAAGTCAAGCTTACGTAAATGAGTCCCCAAAACATACTGTACACATACACATATGTGTATGTGTGTATGTATATATATATGTATGTATGTATGTGTATATGTTGTTTCTGTGCTTGGTATGTTCGTGGGTCATTGCATGGCTCCTGGGTGGGTTGTTAAACTAGATATCTATGAATTCCTGCTCTCATCTTATCACACTTATCTACCCATCATCATATGTCATGTCTCTGTCAAACTATCCTCCATTCTCACTCTGACTCATCCCAAATCCTTTCTACTACTTCCATCTCCTAAATAACTCTGCTTAAGCTCTTCCCTCCGCTTCCAAATTTAACTCACCAAACCTCACTCTACTACCGTGACCTCCCACACTACCCTGCTAAATTCTCCTGCATTTATCTCACCCTGCTACTATGCTCTCCCTAACCCTTCCACATACTCTTCCCTCCTCCATCCCCCTTTACTCATCCCAAGCCTTTGGGTTGAGTAAATGAAGGATATACTCCCAATTAACACTTCTGGATTTCTTTCCTCCTCCACCCCTCCATTACTCCAGTCAATCTAACAAACTCTCATATCCGCAGCTCAAATTAACTCATAATAATACTACAACTGTACTCATTATTTCCCGATACAAATCCATCACTAATTCTTGTTGGGTTCCAGAGTAGTGTGCTACTCACCGAAAAGCGCTTCGACGCCTCGTCAGGGGTAGTATGCGCTATATAAATACGATTACAATACAATACAATACAATACTGTAAATATAAAGAATCACCAAAGACGAGTCAAAGCTATGCACTACATGAAATGTAATCAGCATATAAAAGACCAATTTCTTAGTAGCAACGACACAGAAAATGCGGAAAAGCATTTGGTGCCTTGAATTTAACCATCTAATCTAAATTCTTGACTATTCTAAATTTAAAGGATTTCAAGGAAAATGGTAGCACTACAAAAACCTATGTAGAGGATCTGTCAAGAGAGTTGTGAGCAGCATAAATCTGCTGAATCTAGCAAAAGATGAGAAGCTTGTATCTCTTTTAGATCTGCTTTAGTCAATGGGCAAAAGGAATCTGTGTCTACAATTGACTAAACAACACTTAAATCTTTGCATATTGGAAAGGCTGACCTCACAGCCAGAACTTCTATTGAAACAACAAAGTTATAAATTGCACATCTAATTGACACTTTCATCCTTTCAAGTTGCAGGTGTTCATTGGGGTCCCTCCAGAGCTCAGGAATTTGGAAGGGGTTTCAGTTGCCATCTCCACACTGCTCTTTCCGTCTTTGGTAACACGTCTTCTCAGGTCCTCTCATCTAACCACTGGTACCACCACACCTGCAGCTTAGAGAAATATGCAATAAAACTAGCTTGTCATGGAAAGTTTACATCATTTAAAAGAAATTCAGGGCTTCGGTCTGACCAAGTTAACATAGACATAAATGAGTACTTGATTTAAATGTGTATATGTACATTTCCCATAAATGCAATGGATGTAAAATGGTTGTGAAAAATATCCTTTTTTGAACACTATAGCATGAACATACTTGAATAATGGTTACTGAATGCAGTTTACATGGAAATATTTCCATTACTTCACTCATCTGTGCACCTTGTTAATATGTATTTCAGTGCCCCACGTTATGTGAAAACCATTTACACACTACATAGGAAGCTGATTACTCCTTCATTTCACATTCTGGAAGAACATAATGGCACTGCCAAATTATGGTCTCTAAACCCCCATGACATTGTAAGTCATCACAAACATATTTTCTCTTAAATTAGACTTCTCTAAAACATAGTTGTCTTCATCAGCTTTCATCTCGATTCTTGCAGTCCTTTCATATTATCATAATATTTACACTGATTTTCTTCCATTTCAACCTCACTCTCTTTCTCTTCCTTCCTGTAAGACCTGGGATCCTTGGCATGGTCTCCCCTGTCTTTGTTGCCTCTGCTTCCCATGTTTTGACTGTGTGCTGGGCTCTATTTTTACTGTTTTTGGTACTCTGGGCACTTTACCACTGCTGAAGTGCAAGTGATTCTTGTGTAAATTGTATGTGTAATTAGCTTTTCCATAATTGGGATATTTGAATTACTAGTATTCACCTAGCAAAGTGCACTAGAGGTGCCTAGGGCCTGCAAATCAAATGCTATTAGTGTGCCTGCAGCACTGATTGTGCCACCCACATGAGTAGCCCTGTGAACACGGCTCAGACCTGCCACTGCAGTGTTTGTGTGTGCAGTTTTAACCTGCCGATTCGACCTGGCAAGTGTACTCACTTGACAGGACCAAACCTTACCTTTTTATACATGATAGGGACCCCTAAGGTAGGCCCTAGGTAGCCCCACGGGCAGGTTGCAGTGTATATTAAGGGTGGGACATATACTGATGTGTTTTACATGTCATAACAGTGAAATACAGCCAAATTTGTTTTTCACTGTTGCAATGCCTATCTCCCTAATAGGGTAACAAGGGGGCTTGCCTTTAAATATCCTTAAAGTGCTGTTTCCCCCTTGGGAACAGAGGGAGATTTAGAGTTTTGTGACTCTGCCTGTTTGGGTCAGACTGACAGCTTGGGTCGGTCGGGGTCAGACTGACAGTTGGGCTGTTTGTGAATCCCCTCTAGACAGTGACACAAAGGGAGCTGGGGGGTAGCCTGCATTTCCTGATGAGCCATCTGAGCTAGAGTGGAAGGAGGAGTGGTCACTTAAAACTGAATAGGCTATGCCTGCCCTGACACTATGCAGTCTCCAACCCCCTGATGTGAGTCTGGGGCCAGGCCTGGGCAAGGCAGGATCTTGTGAACAACAGAGGCTTTTCTCTGAAGTTTGCCTTCTTCAAAGGCAGAAAGGGGTATAAGTAGTGGACTAAAAACTCCAAATTTTCAGATTACGTCTGGAACCAAGAGGAACCTCTGCGAAGGAGAAGAGCTGTGGAGCTGGAGGAGGAGTACTGCCCCTTTGCCTGTAACCGTACTTTGCTGGGTTGGCCTGCAGTTGCTGCTCATACCTGAAAGAGGACAAAGACTGGACTTTGTGGTATATTCCTGCTTGTGAAGAAAATCCAAGGGCTTGGACTGAGCTTGCCTCCTGTTTTGAAGTCTCAGGGCCATCAAAAGCTTCCTCTGCTAGCACGTGGACTCTCTGCCCTGCCAAGTGGTGCCCTATCCAGTCCCTGGGCCCTTGAGAGGTAATGTTGGCAGAATAAGGACTGAAATCCACGCACAGAACACCGTGCAGGGAAAATTACAGTGCACCACCTGCAACACAGCTGAAAAATGACGCGCCACCCCCTTTAATGCTAAAAGCGAAGCTCCACCTCCAACACGGCTGGGAGATCAGTGGATCGCGGCTGGAGAAATGACACAACACCCGCTTGTGGCTGCTGATAAAGATGCAAACCCAACGCATCACACCGTGTGGCCCAATTTCTCACGCATCATCTCTAGGCCTCATAAATCAATGCAAGCATGCGCGGATCCGAGTTGTCCCATCTAGAAATCGATGCATCGCTCTCTTGTGGGAGAGAAAAACGATGCATCCCCTACCCGACTGGAGAAGAAACAACTCACGGCCTCACTTGCAAGTAAGGAATTGACGCATCGCTGACTTTTCCAACTCACATTCACCCGTGCAGCTTTATTTTTGATGCAATCCTGGTACTTTGTGTAAAATCAATGTTCCTATTGTTTCCTATGGATTAAGACTCTTTTTACTTTGAAAATTAATATCTTGATTTGTGTATGTTGGATATTTCTCATTTTGGTCTTGCTTGATTTAAATAAATATTGCCTATTTTTCTAAACTGGTGTGGTGTTCATTTTGCAGTGTTTTCAGTGTATTACTGTGTTTTGGTACAAATACCTTACATAAAGCCTTTGAGATAAGCTTGACTGCTTGTGCCAAGCTACCAAGGGGGGGAGCAGGGGTTGTCTTAGTAGTGTAACTCCCTTATCCTGACTAGAGAGGGGTCCCTGCTTGGACAGAGTGCAAACTGACTGCCAAGCGAGACCCCATTTCTAACACTACCAACATTTCCATTGCCTATATTGTAATAATCAATAATGGCTTCAGAATAAAACCTACAACTCTACTTCCCAAGTTTCCAAACCATCTGCCTCTAGCAGAAAATCAATTTCCTATTTCTTCCCCAGGCATCCTTCCCTTCCAACTCCTTCAAATCCTCTGTCAAACCTCAAATATTCCAGATATATTGCCCCAAATCCTTACTCTTATCTGGAATATGAGTACAACATTGCTGAATCTTCAGCATCCAGCAGACCCCACCATCTTTTGTGAGCAACAAGTCTAATGCAAGTTGGTTATGTAAAACTATTGATCTTATCCCCACCATCTCTGTGTTTACAAGCAACAGAGAGTCTGCTGTGCTATTAGCTAACTATTCACTATTGTGGACAGCTTTCAAATTTTCAGTTCATTCAAGATCATCACTATTAGTGGGATTAACGCACCAAACATATCTCCAACTATTTCTGATGTACTAGCTTCTCTCTTAAGCTCTAGGTTTCATCTTTCACACAGGATCCTCAAGATGTTCACCTAATCAATCTCTGGAAATACTATTGTTATATAACATGTATTGTGGCATCCCTTCGGTAACTTAAAGTATGCATACTGTCCACAGAGAAAATACTCTCCAGGAATCACAGGATATTTTCCATCCAGGAAGAATTCACTCTAACATCTAACATCAAAAACATGTTCAGAATAACTCTTCAAAACAATGAACCTATGTTTGTCTGATCAATGTGAATGTACATTTTTCCTTTGTGTTGCTAATCTAAAGATAATGCTGGTAAATTCCCTTGCATTTTGTATTCAATTTCTTCCTTATTTCATCTATTTTGTTTTCCGACATCCTGATCTGTTCTAGATCTGCACTCTAATTATTTTCTTCTGTCTTCCACTAAGTGTAAGAATGTCTTGTCTATGTCTATCATGGAACAGGACAATTTATGTCTGTGTGCAAATGCAGCATCGAAAGACTTCAATGATACGAAGTATTTCCTTTCTATTTCTGCACCTTTAAAATAAGGATTTCTATTCAGATTTTCAAATAAAGGAACTTCTAGGAAAAGCTAGGTCACAATTCGGGAAATAGTTTGGTAAGCTTCCTTCATTGTAAAATATGCTCAATAGAAAACTCCAAGAAATGCAATAAGTCAACGGAATATGATGATATGGGATACCTTCCAACACAAAAGCAGGTAACTGTGTACTAACGTGGCAATCTTTAGCATTCATTGTATTAATATATTCGTACAGCAACTCAAATATACATTTGTTGAATAATCTCCTCTAGACTCATCGAGGGATAAGATCTATTCATCTAACACATAAATGTTTGTGTGTTTAGGATTTGAAAGCCTTTGGGGAAAAACAAGGGTGTAACTCTTTCTCTACAGAAGGTGTAGGAGAAAATACTACTATTAACAGCACCACTAATGTCACAAGGAAAATAAAATGTAAAGCACCTATTACGTACCTACTTGTACTCTTCTGATTCAGCTGCATTACATCTTCAGAATCAAATCTATTAACAATTTAATGCAGCAACAGCAAAATATATCTTTGTTGATTCAGTAATGTGAGCAGAAACAGAGTTCAAATGTTCAAGAGTTCATTAACATATGTACACATCTGTGTAAGACTTCCCTAGACCTACTCTGTGTTCTTCTACATGGCAACCCTTACTTTTCTACTACTTGGGCCTGGATATTTTCCTCAGTTCTCTATCCCAATTTATATAAATGCCTGTAATGTTCACACAAACCAAGTTCAGACATGGCTATGAAAATGTAATGTACAGTTCACCCACAATATTCAGTTCAAGGAGGTTCATCTGAACCTGTATGTTGACTCCAATATTCCCAGAACTCACTGTCTGTTTCATTTACAAAGTAGTCCACTCAAGAGAAGAATTCCTAAGACTAGGCACTCTAGTTCTCTATGACCTTCTCGGGCAGCACCTTCGTCCTCGCTTTCACTTAAGTCAGAGTTCTCAGCCTCTTCAGTGATCAACTGAGACACATGTTCTAAAGTTAAATTCACTCTCACTCTCTCTTGCATGCATTCTGGGCCATCAGTCTCCAGCTTCTACTATTTTTCTTCCACCATTGGTGTCTGATCAGTGTCTGATTCTGTGTTTGACTTGTTCAACACCAGACAAGGCTCTATTACTTCTGTTTCAGCTTCAATTGTAGCTTATTCACAACTCCCTTCAGACTACCCAAGTGCTATTTCTGGCTCTTTCTAGTCCCTGACAGCTTGACTAACCTACTTCTGTCACCTTTCTCTTACCACAAGTTCTTCTTCAACAGGTGATGTCAAATCAAGGGGACACTTCACTCTGTGAGTATGAGCAGCATTAATCCAATAGGGGAGACCTCCACATGTCCAGCAGTTGTGGTGACAAGGATCACCTGATGCAGCCCACACCATCAGGGCTCTAGACACTTCTTCTTTACTTTTTTTTTCACCAAGACGTAGTCCCTGGGACTAAGACCATGGACCCATTCTTGATGCAAAGGGGCTGTAACTGTGCCAACCTGATGAGACACAAAACGCACTACATCAGCTCGTCCTTCGCAATAGTCAAGGAGCATCTCATCAGTGATGTTCACAAAATCATTCGCAGGAATCACTGACAGTCTCATTGCCGTCCCCATAACGGTCTTGTGGAGGGGGGTACTCCAAATTTCTTGATCAGGTACACTTCGAAGACTCATTAACAGAAGAGGCAGAGCATCAGAACATTTCAAGGATGTCAAAGCGCATACTTTCACCAACCTGGATTTCAGCGTGCCATTCATTTGATCCTTAAGCTGCAATTTAATCTCTGTTCCATTTGCAATGCTGCACACAACAATCTTAGCACCTCATTGTTATAATGAGTTTCACGATCTAATTCTAAAGAGGTTGAAAAACCAAATCGAGGGATGAGCTCTCTCAACAACAGTTTAGCCACAATCATTTCGTTTAGTTGGATATGCCTCAACCCAATGGGAAAAGATGCATACCACGACCAAAACATATCTCAACCCATTGCACCCAGGCATTTCAATTACAATTTACTGCATCCTGTTAAAAGACCCTCCTGATCTACCCATGTCGCACAGCGTAACTGCAGTTCTTTTTCCAACATTGTTCGGTTGACACACAATGCACCTGTGACACAACGCTTCAGCCATCAACCTGAATTTATGATTGAACTAAGTTTGTCTAAACAACCTCACCATAGTGTCCCTGCCGACATGAGCTGGACCATGGAATTGACTAGCCGTCGGAGGTGACAGACTATTTGGCAACACTGCTCTTCCATCCATCTAAACCCAAATGTCATCTTTGACACAACCTGCTCTGACCCAACTCTGTTATTCCTCTTCAGACACTTCCTCTTGAAGCCTCTTACTTCATCCCAAGTATCATCTATTGTCAACAAAAGGTTAAATTTAATCTCATTCGTTCCCACATTTGTAAATTCACCACTAAATGTACAAAAATTATGAGCACACATTTTGCAACCTCATAGCCATACCTAATGCTCAAAGTCACATGTTCATCTCCAGAAGGATGTGCAGGGCACTTGACCACTGCAAACTGCTCTGGCAACTGTAAAGCATCAAGGAGGTTTCTCACTTGTTCACCCCTCCGCATGGTTCCATTCACAATCATCATGTCTTCCTTGACCCAGTACTGGCAATAGAATAGAAGGATTCAAAACACCACAACATTTGACAGTCACATTTTCTGCAACCAAAATAACCTGCTCATACTTAGTAAGCTGGCTGCCTATGAGATGTTGATTCTTAGTTCTAGTCAACAATTGTTCAACAGAGTGGGGAATGTTTACAGTCAATGGGCGGCCCATAACAATATTTTTACCTCTCTCAATACTAGTGCTGACTGCAGCCACGGCTTTTAGGCAGCCTGACAGTGCAGAAGCTACAGGATCCAGGTTTGTAGAAAAACAAGTCACAGGTCTCTTAGCATTTCCATGTATTTGTGTCAGTACTGAGAGAGCACACTCCTCCCTCTCACTCCAGAAAAGTACAAAAGACTTGTTTTAAACAGGCATTCTTAGAGCGGGGGCAGGACAGACATATTCTCTCAGCTCTAGAAACAAGATGAGACAGTCGTTACCCCATGGTACTGGATCAGACACAACCTTGTGTGTCAACCTCTGTAAATGTTTGGCGGTCTAGGAAAAGTTAAGTATCCACTGTCTACAGTAGCCCACTATTCCCCAAAATATCCTGATTTTTCTCTGTGTGGTTGGCGAATCCATTCTCAAAATGGCAGAAATTCTCTCTTTCAACACTTCAAGATATTGAACCTCTTTTTGGCAATACTGCAACTTTCCTTTGGATACCTTGTGTTCATCCTCAGGTTGGTGATTCCACCAATAGGTCGTTGATGTATTGGATCACGACTGAGTTACAGAGCATAATCAAAGATTCCAGATTTTTCTTCAGAAGCTCATTTAAAATTGAAGGACTCTCTGTATACCCTTGTGGGAATTGGCATCATGCCAAGACCCTATCTCCCAACCAAAATGTAAAGAGGAATTGCCTATCCTCATGCAACTGTATGAAAACGAAGGACTGAAACAAATCAGTGACAGTGAACCAGTCTGTCTCACATGGAATCTGAAACAATCTCACAGCTGTATTCGGTACCACTGAGCAACAAGGAACAACAATGGTGTTTATTTTCTGAAGGTCCTGCACAATCCTATATTTACCACTAGGTTTCCGAAGACCCATGATTTGTGAATTGCAAGGACTGCCCATTATTTCCTTTAGATTATGGGAGTTATGGCAGAAATCATTACAGGGGTCAAATTGTATTGTGGCGTTCTCGGGAATTTAGCACTTGGTTTGGGAGAAATTGTGATAGGCTCAGCACCTTTTATCAGTCTGTTAGCTTTTCCTGAAACAACACAATCTTCACATTTGACTGTTTCTCTCAAATCTGGGATCAAATTATCAATGATCAAAAAGGTCAACAACGTACAGAGTGTCTTGTTTCTGATTACTTTAAGGACAACGTCCTTATCTTGCATTTGTATCTCTATTCCTGCAGGTGTGCAAAAAGATGACACATTTCAGTTTGGAAAGCAAATCTCTTCCAAAGAGATTTGCTGGACTAGACTGAAATATGATACATTTGTGTTTGTCTTCAAAGGATCCTATTTTTTTGTGTAACAGTTTCCTGAGTCCGACGCTGTTCAATATCTACATGTCACCACTCGCCCACGACAACATAACCTCAACATCATCTCCTACGCTGACGACACCCAACTGATCACATCCCTCACCGAAGACCCCCACACCGCCAAAGCTAACCTCCACAGAGGAATGAAGGCCGTAGCCGACTGGATGAAGGACAGCAGACTGAAGCTGAACTCAGACAAAACGGAGGTCCTCATTCTCGGACCCACCCCATCAGCCTGGGACGACTCTTGGTGGCCCACATCGCTAGGCACAGCCCTGGAACCCACAGACCACGCTCGTAACCTTGGGGTCATCCTCGACTCCACCCTCTCCATGACCAGGCAAGTCAACGCCATCTCCGCTTCCTGCTTCAACACCCTGTGGATGCTCTGCAGGATCTTCAAATGGATTCCCCCTGACATGAGGAAAACCGTCACCCAGGCCCTCTTCACCAGCAGACTTGACTACGGGAACGCCTTCTACTCAGGAACAACAACCAAGCTCCTGAGACGACTACAATGAATCCAGAACGCCTCGGCACGACTAATCCTCGACGGTCCCCGACGCAGCCACATCACACCCCGCCTAAGAGGCCTGAACTGGCTCCCCGTTGACAAGAGGATCACCTTCAAACTCCTCTCCCATGCACACAAAGCACTACACAACACCGGACCTACATACCTCAACAACCGACTCAGCTTCCACACTCCCACCCGAAGCCTCCGCTCAGCCAACCTCGCCCTCGCCACAATTCCCCGTATTTGGAAAACCACCACCGGTGGCAGATCCTTCTCCTACCTCGCCACCAAGACCTGGAACACTCTCCCTACCAACCTACGACAGACTCAGGACCTGCTGGCCTTCAGGAGACTTCTCAAGACCTGGCTCTTCGATCAGTAGCGGCCCCCTCCCAGCGCCTTGAGACCCTCACGGGCATGTAGCGCGCTTTAGAAATGCAGTGATTGATTGAGTTGCCATCTGTTAATTCTCTACAGCAACAACTTGGACTGTGTTTTAGTAGAGGGGTAGGATTGGGACTTCTAGTGTACTCAGAGTAGAATCAGTAGCACCAGGGTTGGCCAGGAATGACACAGGATGACCTTCCACTTAACTATCTATGAGTGGGCCACTCTGGTCTACCCCTAAGGCTACGGCAAGTACGCTGTCTTCCCCTTTCTTTAGGCTGACTGATCAGAACCATTTGTCTTTCCCGATTCAAACAAAGAGAAATGTTGTAAAGGGCTGTTATCTTGGATCACATTGGCATTCATTCTCAAACCCTGATTGAAATTCTGTTGAGGTACAACATATTTTGCTGTGGCATTGGAAGTTGTGGGACTTGCTTTATCAGAGCCTGGGGCACATTAAAATGTTGACTCCTGGCTGGTTGTACACCCTGCATCTGATTAGGAGTATTACTTTGAAAATGCAAAAATCCAACATCAGGTTAGCAGGATTTAAATGACATTGCTGTTTCCAATGTCCCATGTTATTGCAGATGTGACAAGGAGCTGACATTTTTTGTCTATTTACATCCATTCCAATACCAGCATCAATAGGGACTCCTTGATCACTACCCTTCATTGGGTTTGGTATTTGTTGATATACATCTTGCATCATCCCAACGTTACTTATAACTCTGAGCAACCATGAGCTTTTCCTTCAACTTCTTCTGTTTTATCTTGGGCTCATCATGGTAGTACTTGGCGTACCACACAATTTAGTCAAACAACGTATTCTGTCAACACATCATATATTGCGGGATCAGCATGCTGATCTCTAGCCTCAATCCTGTCACAAACCTTGAAACAAAATGCCCCATATCCTTGGCATCCCATGTCTCCAAACCACTGTACTGTGTGAAAGCTTGTAATAAGCTTTTATAGTAATGATGAATTGACTCCTTGAGTTGTCCTGTCAAGCTTGACCCATTGACATTCTGGGGAGGCACCTTCCCCTTCAAAAACTTCATGACCTGCTTATAACTTTTAATCACCAATGGCAAAGGACCTTTAGTTACTGGATTTCTACTTGGTTCTGTCTCAGGCCACTGAACAGCTATCTTGCACTGCATTTACAAATCACTGAGAACAACAGTGTCAAACGACGTATTCAAATCAAGCCAAATACCTGTGATATTTTCACTATTCTTTCCATTGCACTGGTTTCTCCCTGAATTTGGGGAAATCATTGGCAAATGATGCAAGATCACTTTTGTTCCATGGTGCAAGCATTTAACCTCCACCAGGCACTTCTTGGAAAGGAATGGTTGAAACCCACCTCCTCCTACTCCCGGAGGTGGTTCTCCTGAAAGCTTCTTTACATCCTTCTTTTTCACCCATTTTTCCACTCATCTAACTTGTTGCATTTCCTGATATTATGGATTAACACCTTAATTGGAGTTTTCATCTCTGGTATTCTCATATCACTAATGTCCTTCTCATTGAAGCACACTCAATTGCTATTTTGTAAAGCTTTGGTTTTGTTCAGATCCCTTTCAAATTTGTAAGCCAATTCTACCAATTTATCATAAACATGTCCTGCTCATTTGGTAATATCCCTACACATAAAAGCAAGTTCATCCTCCTGCTATGTGTCTAATCAATCCAAGCCAACATTTCCAACAATCATCGCACCCAGTTTTATGGTAAGCTTCATCATATCTAACATTCTTTCGGTGATGACTGAATTGGGCCCTTACTCACCTCGAGTAAGGGCCCAATGGATTGCTCTCATTAAAAGCTTTCACCCACTCGCGTATCTCCTTAGCACTGAGGGCCTTATTTATACTTTTTGGTGCAAAACTGCACTAAGGCAGTTTTGCCCCAAAAAGTTTTGCACCGGCTTGCACCATTTTTTAGCACCAGCTGGGCACCATATTTATGGAATGGTGCAAGCCGGTGCAAAGGGTAGGCTAGCTTAAAAAAAAATGACGTTAGGCAGTTTTGAGTCAAAATAAATGATTCTGACCAGATTAGCATCATTTTTTGACGCTAAGGGGCATATTTATACTCTGTTTGCACTGAATTAGCCTCATTTTTTTAAAACTCTAATTCAGTGCAAAACTAACTCCATATTTATACTTTGGTGCTAGACCCGTCTAGCACCAAATTTATGGAGTTAAAGTCATTTTTTGGAAGTGGAAACCTACCTTGCCTTAATGAGATGCAAGGTAGGCGTTCCCGTGCAAAAAAATGACTCTATGGCCTTAACACCATATTTATACTCCCATGTAAAAATGGTGCAAGGGAGGGAGGAGGGGTCAAAAAATGGGGCAAAGCTTGCTTTGCCCCATTTTTTATGACCTGGGTCAGGGCAGGCGTTAGGGGACCTGTGGCCCTATTTCCATGGTGGAACACCATGCAATAAGCCCAGAGGCGCCCTCCCTAGGGGCACCCCCACACACACTAGAGGGACTGCGAGGATGGGGGACCCCATCCCAGGTAAGTACAGGTAAGTGCATTGTATTTTTTAAAGTGCCATAGGGGGCCCTGAAATGGGCCCCCATACATGGCACAGGGTGCAATGGCCATGCCCAGGGGACCCCTGTCCTCTGTGCTTGCCACTGGGGTATTGGGCATGACTCCTGCCTTTTCTAAGGCAGGAGTCATATGGCATGGTAGGTTTAGCACCATAAAATGACGCTAATCTGGTTAGAGTCTTTTTTTTTTACTCTAACCTGCCTGAAGCCATTTTTTGGCGCTAAACCCTCTTCTTCTATACTGCCAGCCCCACCCGACTTAAGTCATTTTTATAAACTCTAGCCTACCCTTTGCACCGGCTTGCACCATTCCATAAATATGGTGCCCGGCTGGTGCACAGAAATGGTGCAAGCCGGTGCTAAACTTTTTGGTGCAAAACTGAGTTAGTGCAGTTTTGCAGCAAAAAGTATAAATAAGGGCCAATATTTAGTAAGTTTGCGCCACTTTTGTGTCATAAAATGACGTTAATGTGGTGCAAAAAAAGGTTAAATCAGGGCCTTGGTGCTAGATGGGTCTAGCACCAAAGTATAAATAAGGAGTTAGTTTTGCACTGAATTAGAGTAAAAAGAAATTACACTAATTCGGTGCAAACAGAGTATAAATATGCCGCAGAGTATAAATATGCCCCTAAATACGGCGTTAAGGCCATAGAGTCATTTTTTGCACGGGAACGCCTACCTTGCATCTCATTAAGGCAAAGTAGGTCTCCACTTTCAAAAAATGGCTTTAAATCCATACATTTGGTGCTACAGGGGTCTAGCACCAAAGTATAAATATGGAGTTAGTTTTGCACCGAATTAGAGTAAAAAAAAATGACACTAATTTGGTGCAAACAGAGTATAAATATGCCCCTGAGTGTTTGAGTCACTACAGGAGTGTTAGGTTTATTGTAATTTTCCTGAGCACTGTTTCCAAGTTTCAGTGGTGGTTCCTATACAGGACTCATATGGGTATGTACTTTCTGATAAGTACCTTTTGAGGTACATCCTGACATATTTAAAGTCGAATCTGCACTAGCTCCACATGAAGTACTGGTATGTGCCAGGATTAACAGGACACATTCTCTAGCATCTGGACTATTTGGAATTTCTCTTTTTCCACCAACAGGACTGAGCACAGTCAAATTGTAAGTGTTGTTCCTGGACCCACCTGTTTTATGCATAGGAACTATGAGGCCTATAGCAACTGGAACAGTCAGGACATCTACAGTACTTATGGTAGGGTCAACTGGAACTCTCTCAAACCCTCACTCTTTGATTCATGATGTACATTAGCTGTGGAGGCTCAGAGAACTAGGATTCATCTTGGTTGGAGCTGTAGCAAAAGTAATCGGTCCTCGTCTTTTAACGCCATTGCTTCCACCCTTATCCCTGGCTTCCTTATATGGAGTTGGGCATTTGTACAATAGTGTGTTGAAGAAAACAATCTCCAGACCAGCTGTCACTAACTTCATTCACATCATCCAGTCCCTTTGACTTATTATCCTTTGCTTTCTTGATCTTTCCCATATCACCCTCTCCCTCTGTATTCTCAAAGGTTAAGGTTGGATACAGCCTAACTCCATCTATCATATATGTTCTGCATCTTTTCTGTTCAGCATCCCACCTAACATCTGCAGAGGTGCCTATAACTTTCAGTGCTCTGCCCTGGTATTTCTCCTTCTCTCTGGCACGTGTAGAAAGCTTCCAAGCATCAAATGCTTCATATTGTGTGGGTATAGGAGGTGGCTTCATTTCAAATAACACCTTCTCAAATTTTCAAAAATTCTCAAATAAAATGTGTCATATTGTGCGATCTCAATGCACCACCCTTTTCTGTGATCTTGTGCCATTGACCAAGCTAAATACATGTGTGATACCGTACATGTAGCGCCATACAGCGACCTCAGATACCTTCAGTAGGTGCCTCTTTGCCCTTCCTGCAAGGAATATGAATGAACATCACCTCTAAACAAATCTTGCATAATTTTAAAAGATTTCCTTTTCTTAATCAATGTCTACAATTTTCACAAGCTCTGTTTCAGTTCAAAACAATGCAATATTCACAATCCCTTGTTCCAAAACAGCCACCAATCACAGCACAACTCCTTATGACGCTGTCAGCCAATAACAGCGTAGCACCACACCAACCAAACAATACCAGTGCAGCACACTGTGACGTACATCTCACTACTTGCAGCAGTTCCCCCTCCTTTACAGTCTGCACTCACACTCTCTCTGCAACATCACACGCATACAAAAATGTGTTAAAATAACTCTTTGTCTGCTCCGCTAAAGAATGAGTAGTTTTTTAACAGACAAGAAGTTTCAAAACACTTTAAATGAAACCTAGACCTGCGGGGTATCATCGAAATCAGTACAGCTTCTCTCTATCTTAACTGTGATGTTAACAATGTCTCACAATTAACAAAAACACTTAGAAGACAATTTAATAGAGTTTCTTCTACACCTTTTAAAACTATCCCAGGATCTTAGGTCACATCAGACCCACTTACCTCTTCAACTTCTTTATGAATCACCACACTCAAACAACATACAAAACATCTCCACAAGACACTCTCCAGACTCGCAAACACTGCCAACTAAATATGAACTGCTACTATTCCCAACCCTACTAATACTCACACCTCTGCCACCAACATGACATGATCCACACTTTGGAAAGAGAAGCACTCCCATCTCTTAGGGTGGTTTTCAGTTGCACCACTTCAAATTATTTGGGGCCTGATGAATCTTTTTCTCAGAGTTCCAAGGAGTGAAAAGACAGACCCAAAATTCTAAGCTTTTACTTCAGTGCAACTCATTTGGGCACACATTCAATCAAGTTTTAGAGGATTTCAAGAAAAATGTCAGCACTACAAAAACCTGTGTAGCGGATCTGTCAAGAGAGATGTGAGCAGCATAAAGCAGCAGAGTCCAGCAAATGATGAGAAGTCTGTACCTCTCTTAGATTAGTTCAAGTCAAGGAGCAAAGGGAATCTGTGTCTGCAATTGACTTAACAATACTTAAATCTTTGCATATTTGAAAGGCTGACCTCACAGCCAAACTTTTCCATTAAACAACAACGTTATAAATCACACATCTAATTGAAACTTTCATCCTTTCAAGTTGCATGTTGTCATCCTTTGGTCTCTCCCGTGCTCGGGAACTTGGAAGGGAGTTAATTTACTGTCTCCACACTGCTCTTTCTGCCTTTTCTGCTCTTTCTGCCCTTGGTAACATTTCTTCTTCATGCCTTCTTCTCTAACAGCAACAGTACACCTATTCATTACCCAGTAGCTGGTACCACCACACCTGCAGCTTAGAGAAATATGTAACAAAAAATGCTTTGAGAAATATGGGACAAAAAAGCTTCTTATGGAAAGTTTGAGCCATTTAAAAGAAATTACAGCCTTGACTCCAGCCAAGTTATAACAGTAATTCAAGTTATTGCATTAATGTAATGCATGCTTGATTTAAAGAAGTACATGAACATTTTTCTTAAATATAATGAATGTCATTTCTAAACACTATAGCATAATGACTTGAATAATGATTAATAAATGCAGTTAACATGAAAACATTTGCAGGACTTTACTCATATGTGCACTTTACTCAAATGCATTTCAGTGCACCACATTATGTGGAAACCATTTGCTCATTACATAGGAAGCTGATTACTCCTTCATTTCACATTGTGGAAGAACATAATGGCACAGTCAAATTGTGCTCTCTCACAAGCATAATCGAATTGGTGGTCATGTGAGGATCCCCTGGCATTAGTGAATATTCACTTAACATTTCTTTTGTAGTCCAGTGAAACAATATTTGCCTGAATAAAATATCTTTCTCTACACCCTGCCAACTTGAAAGATGTTTCCTTTGCTTTTCCCATCTTTGAAATTAAGGGCCACATGTACAAAAGTAATCATTTATGATAACCAAATTACACATGTTTGTGATTCACCATTTGGGAATCACAACCATCAATGTACAAATGTGACACATTTTACGATTCCAAGTGGATCGCAAATAGACTTACCTCATGAATATTGATGAGGTAGGTCTTTGATTGCAACTCATTTTAAATCAGTAAAGTCACGGAGATGATGGTCTGCTGGAGTCAGCAGACCACCACGTTTGTGATTGCTTTTATATAATGTCATCTTTTTGTTTATTGCAGCCCATTTTCCTTAAAAGAAAACGGGATGCATTTAAAAAAATTCTCTTTTCTTAAAAATGTTTTTACAAACATTCATAAAGGGGAAGAGGCCCCCTGGGGACCTCTTCCCATTTTCCAATGGGTTACCACCTACTTGACGCAGGTGGTAAAATGCGACTGTTTTGAAATCGCATTTCGGTCACAAAACATTCCTACATACAACTGCGATCCGTTATTAGGAAGAGGCATCCTAAACACCCTCCTTTCCAATACCAAATTGCAAACCCAATTTGTTATTCTGTAATGGGTTAGCGAAACAGAAATATGGCTTTCTACTTTTAAAAAGCCTTTTCATATTTGCAAACGGGGCAATTCTGCAAATCAGCCTATTTACAAACACAAAAAAGCTATTTCATGTAGCCTTAATTCCTTGCTTGATTTGATAGAAGTAAATCCTCAGCTCTTTCCAGTATGGTTATGGGAACATAAAAAATTTAAGAACAGCCCCAACTCACAAGTGTCTGATGCTAACCAAACTTTACAAGAAATACAAAATGAGATGGGTGGAATGCTTTAATAAATATCAGTCTCTGGTAATTACTCATGTCACAGGGTAAGTTTAATTGATTATCAGCCAGCAGCGAATGCACAGTTTTTTAACCTGTTTGCAAGCCACCAAGAGTGAAGCTGGCTAGCAACCAGGCACAGACCTTAGAGGGAACATGCTGGAATATCAACCTCAAGCTTTAGCAATATTAATACAGCTGATACTATGACTCTAGGGCCCATATTTAAGAAAAATGATGCACAACTCCACTGGAGCAATTGTGCATCAGAATATTTAACCCTAAACAACGACTTACTTTAGCACCCTGTGTGCGCCGTATTTATATAATGGCGCACCATGGCTCCACGGAAAGGTTAGCGTAAAAAAAATGATGATAACATTTGTGACGTGTGGAAAGGAAAAATAAAGCTAATGCTGCAAAAGTGACACTAGTATGTTCTGTGGAACATTTTTTGGTGCTAAATGTGCTAGTGCCATTTTAGCATCAAAATGTAAAACAAGCCATGAGGACACGAAATAGAGAATGCAGGACAGGAGCCAGGATGGACAGACAGACTCACACAAAAAGAGGAAAAGGAAGAGAAAGCTTTGCTTCTGTGTGGAAGAGAAAAACATCTTGATCACACAGGTGACGGAGCACCAACACCAGCTCTTCTTCATCTCTAAATTGCCAATAGGGAGGAAAGAGGCCATATGGCAGTCAATAGAAGATAACATCAACAGTGTGGCTGAGGTCAAGAAGTCTGTGACCGATTGTAAAAAGCTCTGGCATGATTGCAAGCACAGAACTGAAGAGAAACTGGGCAGCAACCAAAAGACAGCAATGCAGACTGGAGGTGGAAGTCCCACACCCGAGGTGCAGCCGGATGAGCTGTACGAGTTGGTGGCAGCGGTCATCCTGCAGGAGTTGGGGATAGGAGTGCCAGGACAGGACAGTGCAGCATATCAAGAACTACCTCAAATGCAGGGTCAGTTATATCGGGGGCAATCTGGTAACTAACAAACGGCTGAAGGGGGAGGCACATAGGACCCACTGTATGCATGCAAAAGAGTTGCATGGGGGCACAATAATGGCCAAACACATATAATGGGGACTGACCCCCCTCCCCCATATGTAACAGACTATTTCTCAACCCTCACATCACTCCCTTCACTATGGCAACTTTACAGTCTGCCCATGTGTAACACTTATTTGGCATCGTGTACAAGACCTGTTGCCCCTGGGATGGGTCATGCCTACATAAGTTGCTGCCATGTGCCCATGTTGCAAGGGTGCATGTCTCCTGTGGATGATTGGTGCTGTGCACAAAGGTACACCTTCCTACATAACATCAGCCACAAGTGGTCGCACTAGAGGCCATATTGACAAGGCCTTAGTGCCACACTAGCATCATTGGCATTGATACTAATGTGGCCATGAAGTGCCCATTCCACTTCCACCAAATGAACAAAGTGGCACAATGCATGCATAGCTCACATTGTAAGTCCTTGCGCCACAATGTGCCTATGCTAGATGTGATGCATGCAAGGGGGAAATTCCCACGCAGTGAGGGCTGAAGAAATGGCACAGTAAAATCTAAAAAATTTCACTGTGACATCTTTTGATGTCATTTGTAATACCTGCCAACGGTAGATGTATAAGTAATGCACCATGGGAATCATTGGACCTCCCTTTGCTTTGCGGCATTAGCGCCATGATGGCGCTGATGCAGTAAAGCGCCACAATAGTGCCAAAACTCACGAGGCTACTGTGAAAATCTCCCCCATGGTGTGCAGTATTATAAATACCATGGTGTTGTTAAGTGGGACAAGGGTGGTGCAAAAAGAGTGGTTCATTGGGAGCGGTGTAGCACTGTCTGGTAAATTGTGCCCAATGCGTGATTCACAATGAAACACACATTGAACATTTAAATTACCAGAACATACAAAGATCTCACACGGCCTCTTGTCACTACTACCCAATCCCCAGTTTTAGGAAAAAACTTAAGCAAACCCATATGTGAAAAAATTGGAACGCATCAGAAGCAGGGCCGGTTACACATGTGTTGCATGGGAATACCCCCAGCAATACACATGGAATTCCAACGACATGCAGTGCCATGATAAGGCATGCAAGGTGCCTTACCTTGGCATGATAAATATGAGCTAGTATACTGCACCACTAGTGTGTTATGTAACAAATATGCACTGGTGGGGCACTGTGATGTCAGTGTCTGGGAAATGTGGGACATCTTTACCCATGTATGATGAAATGATGCAGTGCAGTGCAGCAGCCCAACTTACTGAGCTGTGCTGCATCATTCCTAATGCACAGGGATTTGTAGCTGTCACTGACATGCACAAAATGCCTTTACTACCCTTGATGATGGGCCAATAAATGATGGCCAACACCAACAGTCACACATTCCGCATGGTGTAGGAGTGTCTCAGTTGCAGGTCCAAAAGCACATGTGCAGGAAGGTTCTGTTGATGATTGCAACACACATAGAAAGTTGTAAAAACTAGGCCAACATCAATGTGAGTCCTTTGTAGCACTAGTACTATGACACGCCTGAGGTGGCATAGCAACATGATGCATCCACACATAAACATGTTTGAATATGTGTTAGTTCCTAATGTCACCATACATGTGTTGTAAGAGTGAGGGAAGGGAGTAAGCTGTCCCCATGCATCCTCCTTCTCACCTTGCGTCATATGTTCTGCATTCTGCAACACCCATTGTAAGGATCAACCACCACTTGTGTATGAGTTTAGACAGGAAGGTCACCCTTCCTGCACAGCAACATTCATCCTTGCAACTCAGGACTATTTTCAGCATGGGTGTAAAAATGCCTGCATTTCTGGACTCCCTGAGACTATTTGGCCTCTGGAACCATCTCTGTATGGCCGGATCATATGCTATGTTCCATGGAGCCCACCCCTAGGACATCACTTGTTTCCCAAGCCTTGAAAAGGCCCTGGGAACCCCATCTCCAGGGCTGCTAATTAAGTTAAAAGGGAGGGGGCGCACAGCCACCCTCCCGAACCATTATAGGTCCCCGGGGCCACATTATATAGGATGATCCCATCCCTTGCGGTCTGCTCAATTTGTGAAAGGGGAAGGGTCTGCATGGCCCCCGCCAATATTGGCCCCAGGGACCACCTCCCCCAGGACCTGGCCAATTAATATAGGAAGAGGGGGGTTCCGCCGGGCAGCTTTTGACCCCAGGGTGCCCATCTGTTGGAGCCTGGGCAATTATTAAAAGGGGAAGGGGGCACATGTCCCCCCTCCTCTGGCTGATTTTGGCCCCAGTGACCCCCTTTCCAGAGACATGGCCAATTGTTACTTGGTGCCGTTCCCCACCCAGGGAACCATGTGTGCAGTGTTTTGGACCACAGGGGAAGCCTTAATCTTCAGCGGTCCCTGCTGTCTCCCTGCCTCCGATGGGAGGCAGTATTGCTACTGCATGCAGAGAGCAGCAAAAAATGCTGCTCCATGCATGCTGGAGCAAGTCTTTCATCTTTCATCAGGTTGCATGTCCTCCCCACCTCAGGGCCAATGATGGACCCAGTGATCCGCCCCTGGAGCCTGGTCTAATTATTAATTATTGTTTAATTTATTCACCCCAAGGACCCCATCCCCCAGGGCCTGGTCTAACTATTAATTTGTTTGGTGGACGGGGCCTCAGGGACCCGATCTCCTGGAGCCAGGCCTAATTAATAATTATTGTTTATTATCTCTGCCCTGGAGGACCCATCACCCAGGGCTGGCCTAGGTATTCATTTTTTTGTGGAGGGGGGGACCCTTCTCCAGGGCTGATCTTGGCCCAGGGGACCTCAACCTCCAGGACCGTGGAGGAAGCCTGAAGGCCTCTGCAGTCCCAGCCAGCTTCCCACCTCCTGTGGGAGCCAGCATTGCTGTCACAGGGAGGGAGCTGCTAAAGCAGCTTCCTCTCTGTGAGAGCAGTTTCCTCTGTTTGCCTGACTTATTCTCACAGACAGGGACACAGGGAAAACCTCTGCTCTGAGTAAGCGAGAGCTGTTTCAGAGCTGTTGCTTCCTTAGAGCAGAGTGTTTGCTTTGACTTAGCCCTGGGAGGTGGCGGTCCGCAGGGCCATTAGTGGCTC
Organism: Pleurodeles waltl; assembly: GCF_031143425.1. Classification (NCBI taxonomy): domain Eukaryota; kingdom Metazoa; phylum Chordata; class Amphibia; order Caudata; family Salamandridae; genus Pleurodeles; species Pleurodeles waltl. The sequence goes on along the minus strand of NC_090440.1, from coordinate 1,063,612,248 downwards.
CTTATGGGGGACCACATGGCCCCCTTCCAATGTTAAAAAGCCCTTGGGATCTAATGGTCCCCAGGGACCAGGGGTCCACAATGGACCTCTATGTCTTTGTAAATTAGTCCCCAGGAGGTGGTGGTCCAAAGGGCTGCAGAGGGCCAGGCAGTCCCCCCTGAATTTCTTACGTTTAAACCCCAGGAAGGTGGTGGTCCCCTGGGCTGCAGGGGATGCAGATGGCCCACTGCGTTTCTTAAGTTTTAACGGCCCAAGGAGGTGGCAGTCACCTGTGCCGCATGGAGGCCAGGTGACTCCGGAGTTTGATTTGTTTGAAGCTCCGGGGTGTGACAGTCCCCGGGGCTACAGTGGGCCAGCAGACCCCCGGAATTGATAATATGAATGCCCCTAGGACCTGGCCCTCCCGGGAGCTACAGTGAAACAAGCGCTTGATTTAAAAAAAATGTTCACTGTGATTTGCAGATCCACAGTGACTGTCGGCGAGAATTTAAAAAAAATTGTTTTAGCTCTGGAAGGGGTCCCTCTGGGCCCCTAGCACCAGAGTTAAAGCATTGGGGTGTCCCTACCCTGGCCCCGTTTGTATTTTTCATCTCTTTTCTAACACAGCTGCCAGCAATTCCTTGTTGAAGTGTTGGCAGCCAATCAGATCTCAGCGCAAGATTGGGAGGATTCATGAGGCTTCACGTCCATATATATATATATATATATACAAATTTATTTTTTGTTAAATATTTCAAAAACTACTGAACGGTTTCATACTAAATAACAAAAAGGGTGCTTTCTTGACCAAGAGCTACCTTTCTGCCAAATATGGTGTAATTCTGTCCAGTGGTTCTGGCTGTGGACCTGTTCCCCTCTAGGAATTAACATTGGAAAGGCAACTTTTTTGTACCCTCCCCTTTTTCTCGGCAGACGTGACTGTTTCATTTTTTGGGAAATTATTTGAAGTTTCGTCAAGCGGCTCCAAAGATATAGGCAAGTCAAAAACACGTTTTCTATAGAAACAAGGCCCTAACTATAACTACCTAGTGGTGACTGGCAATATATATATGTATACATTTTTTTTTTCACTGAGAAAAACAAAGGTTACAGGGACATTGTAGTTAGGTTCTGAACTTGTACAAACCCATAGAAATTCAGCAGTTATAGTTATTTCAAGTCACTATAACTTGTGACCCAGGGTAACTATAACTCATGTCCTCACCACTCAGTTATTTCATCAATAATTTTATTGCAAATGTTGCAGTGATAATATCAAAGATGCCAGAGAAGGTGTCCTCAATAATAGAATATGCACAGTAATTAGTAATTATTTATGGATAATTATTTTAACATTATATCAACATTTGTTAAGTTAATTTCATTTACCAATAATTTCTGTGGGATTTTGTTTTAAGTGCCTGCTTCCATAATTTTCCACCGGAGGATTTTACTGGACCAGTGTTAACTATGTGTGGTGCTGCACTTGCCAGCTCTTAGGTGCAGTACATTTACTACTGCATTGGTTCCTTTTTTAAAATAGCAATTATAGAAGTGTTGTTTATGAATAGGATGGTGCTTATTTTTTCTTGGCTAGGTGCATGCCTTTCCACAAAGCCCCTCCCCTCCCTTCTCTTAACCCATAGTATGATTTAGAGATGACGGGACCCTTTTGGCTCCTGATGGTCTCCTTAGAACTGTGACATAAGTGTTCGGGTACGGTTAACAATAATCATTATCTAGAACTGATTGTGTGTGCCACAGGTGCCTCAATAGAAGCGAAGATCGAAGTTTTGCATAGGTGGAGTCAAAGTGCCACCTCAGCCAATGCCAAGCATTTCAAGACGACAAAGGTTTTTCAAAGAAATGTGTGGATTATTGGCCACAGAAAAGTGCTGAAGGCAGCAATAGCCGAGTACAAGTACAGAGAAATGCTAGAAGCTTTGATAGCCAAGTGCAAAGAAGCGGTAAAAGCAGTGATAGCCCAATACGGAGAAACCCTAAAGGCAGTGAAAACCAGATACAAATCAGAAAGGTGAGAATGGTGAAGAGCACTTGCAGGAGACAAAACAAGTACTTACTGTAAAAGAGGAAGAAGGCGCATCACGTCTGATGAGTTTGCCCGGTGACCTGAATTCAAATACTCAGCCAGTACCTCCAGAAGATGTAGAGCCAGGTGCACATCAAGCACCTTCTGAACAGCGCATACTTTTACCAACTGTAGAAAGAGTCATGAAATACACAGCCTCAGCATTCTTGAAACCATCACTTCCATTTGATACTGCCAAGAAGTAGAATATTGGCACCAGATGGACTACCTGGATAGAAGATTTTGATGGTTTTATTGATGCACTGGAAGAAGCACATCCCAAAAGTATTTTCAAAAATCTTAAGGAAGGAGAAAAGGAAGTAAAAAAGTAAATATAACATGCTGATGAAGTCTCATATAGCTAAATTAAAAAAGAGCTTAATATCAAATTCAACCCAATGCTGAATATTTATTACGAAAGATATATTTTTAACAGGGAAAGACAGAGAGCTGGTGAAACTATTTACAAATTTGTTGAAAGACTTGATACTCTCACCAAACATTGAAAGTTCAATCAATTTAGTGATGAAGAGACCATATGATAGTTGTTTATCAAATTAATTCAGATGATGAATGCTGAGAGAAACACTTAGGGCCTGGTATAGAGTTTGGTTGACGAGATACTCTGTCACAAATGCGACAGATATTCTGTCCACCATAATGTGATTTCCGTAAGATATAATGGAATCATCATACGGCAGACGGCTATCCGTCATGTTTTTGATGGAGTGACCCCATCCACCAAACTCTAAATCAAGCCCTGAGTCTGGAGTACTAATGCTGCAAGAGCTGAGGAACGTGCAAATCCACAAGCTGCTGACATAGAGGCTGGAGTTGTCCAAAGTAAGACTGTCATGAAAATGAAAAGTAAGTAGAAACACAAGACTGACAAAGTGATGTCTCTGAAGAAAAAGAAACTGTGCTTTAGATACAGACTTTCATTTCCACATGAAGGTACATGTCCCGCCATTGGACAAGTATGCATGGGCTGTGGAAAAGAGAACAGTTTTGTAATGGTTTTCAAGTCAAAGGACATGCTAAGTGTGTAACTCTGAGAAAAGAAAATGAATGCATAAACATTCCAGAAGTGACATTCTACTCATGCCCACAAAGCCAAGCAACAGCATCAACTGAGGCAAATTGACACAAAACAAAGTAATCTAAATCCTCGTCAAAGAGTTTGTGTCATTTTCAAGCGACAATGAACAAGATGTTTGTGCAATGCCGATGTTTGCCTAGAGAAACATACGCATGACGGACTGGCTGCATGCAAGAAAAGTTGTCAAGTCAAATCACAAAAGTAATTCACACATTGTCCTAAAATTACACCAATGGTGAAAGGTTGCTCCATCTTTTATTTTAGACAGTGGTACATCAATAATATATATGCCTGAGAGAAGTACAACAAACTGTCTCCAATGGCCCATCTCACACTGTCAAAGACTTAAGGGTATACATGGGCTGAATCGGCAACACTAAAAAGTCAAAGTCCATTTGTAGCAGCCATGAGACACAAAAAGACAAAAGTGCAAGCACCCACTCATGTGATTCAAGCTACTGCTTCAAGTGCTTGTTTGTCCAGTTTTAGTACTGAAGCTGAAATGTGACTGATATCTGTAACTACAACATAAAAGCTCATCAAGAAATAGTGAATCCGTTCCTATGTTTGTTTAATGGATTAGGAAGCTTACTAAATCATGGTATCACTGAGAGATCTAGCGTTCAGACACCATGGGTTTCACCCATAGAGATAGTGCACAAAAAGGACTGTGAAGGAGCTGAATGCATCAGTGTTGATATGCGTCAAGCCAACAACGTCATTGAAAGAGAATCATATCCAAGTCCACGCATTACCAACATGATCATCGAGTTAAATGGTGCCAAAGTCTTCTCTCACCTTGTTCTGAGCAAAGTATATCATCAACTGGAACATTACAGGTACATTACTACCTTTTCTACTCACATTTGTTTGTTCAGATATAAGAAATGTTTGTATTTCAGAATGTCATCAGCTGCAGAACTTTTTCAAGATTTCATTCGACGAATAATACAGCCTGTCACAAATGTTCAATTGCAAAGATGACATATTGGTCTTTGGGACCATATGAAAAGAACATGATAAACTTCTTTTGAAAGTTTGTCGATTATTTGCTGATGCAGGTCTAACCTTGAATGCAGAGAAGTATGAGTTCTAGAAACCAAAACTCAAATTCTTTGGCCATATTTTCTCTGATGGTGGAATAACTCAAAATCTGTCTAAAGTACAGGCATTATCAGCAATCTGCTCCCCCCCACAAGATGTTACTATGTTACATTCTTTTTTTGGCATGGTAAGTTACTGTTCTAGGTGCATACATGACTTTGCCACAGTGAGTGCTCCCTCAAGAGACTTAACAAAATGAAGTGCTTCATTTCATTGATCAAATGAGTGTGAACAAAGCTTCAAGGAAATCAAACATGGAATTGAGAATACCTCTGAAATGGCCTACTTTGATCCAAAGCTTCATACAAGGGTTGTTGTTGATTCAAGCCCGGTTGGGTTCGGTGCGATCCATGAATAACACAGTGGATGCCCAAATGTTCACAGACATGTGGTGGTATATGTAAGCAGATGTTTGTTGCAAACTGAACGTGCCAAGTCACAACCTGAAAAAGAAGTTTAGCAGTGGTGTGGTCTTGTGAACTTTTCCACATATTTTTATATGCAAAGCATTTCTCTTTTCTCACAGATCATTAACCAATCCTTACCATCTTTGGCAATCCTAAATCTAAATCATATTGAACATTGGGGTTTGCAACTACGGGAATATGACTACAATATTGTACACTGACCATGGAAAGATCAAAACCCAGTTGACTTTTTTTCCCCAAGTGCCAGTACAGTGTCCTGGAACCTCTTTCAAAGTGGTTGAAGCATTAATTAACTTAATCAAAGTGTCCAGCACACCTGCCACTATTTGTTTTGGAACAAATTATTACTGCCACAAGCCCAAACAGTGACATGCTGATACATGCTGATACATGCTGATACTTGAAGGCATTATTGTACATCAAGTGAGTATCAGAAATTCACAAATGTGAAAGATGAATTGTCCATTACTCAGGAAGGTTTTGTCTTATGAGGTCTGGAGAGTCTATGACAACAGGTAATTGAAATGCCACATGAAGGACATCATGGAACTGTCACTACTAAACAAGCGCTCTGACACCGAGTCTGGTTCCCTCATCTTGACAAAAGAGTTGAAAGGGAACTAAAGGCCTGTCATTTGTGCTACTGCTTATCTCCCAAATCAGTTTCTTAATCATCTCAATGTTAAGCATCAGAAAATCAAACCTCTTTGGCCACCAGCAAATTGCACTGTCAGCATTTTATTAGCACATTCAAGAAGACCGTTCAGCATGCTGCACTAGAGAAGCTGAATCTCAAATCAGCTCTTCATTGTATACTTTGTCCCAATCAGTCAACTCCCTACTCAATGACAGGTGAATGTCCTGACACTCTGATGTTCAGGAGAGCCATAACCACCAAGTTGCCACATTGGACCAATGAAATATCAACAAATGATGGTTACATTTGTCACACAAGTTTGTGCCACAATTACAAGATAAAAATATATGCAGACAAATGCTGATGTGCTAAGAACACTATGTTTACAGAAGGAGATCGAGTCCTAGTAAGAAAAAGGAGAAAAACACAAGTCTAATGCTCCATTTGATGCTACATTATTTAAAGCTGTGGCTAGTAAAGGACACATAGTGACTGCTCACCGTCCCTCGATCAATTACATTCTACGTCTTTCAAGCATCTGCCTAATCATTTGCCAATTGCATATGTCAGAAATGAGCCTGTTTCAGTTGAGCCTTCTGAAGGCCCACTGACTGTACCTGTCTCTGTATCACCAGTGCCAGCCATGGACACTTCTCCTGTCTCTTCACAGCCTCATAGGACACATTCTGGGCATTTGATTTGAGTTCCACAATGACTTATCGCAGAGATGCGATGTATACATGTAATATTTGTTTTTTATTTAACAAGGGAGGAGATGAAGGGCCTGATTCTAACTTTGGAGGACGGTGTTAAACCGTCCCAAAAGTGGCGGATATACCACCTACCGTATTACGAGTTCCATAGGATATAATGGACTCGTAATACGGTAGGTGGTATATCCGCCACTCTTGGGACGGCTTAACACCGTCCTCCAAAGTTAGAATCAGGCCCGTAGTGTCTTGTGAGTTAGAGTTGACAGGACGCTTTCTGAATGTAACATAAGTGGTCACGAGTGGTTAATAGCATGTAGAATGATGAGTTAGTGGTTACATGCTGAGGAACAAAGAAGAGTAATACCAAGCTCCGTGTGTGGCATATTCATTTACATGTACTAAGTCTGGGGAGGATGCTACAATTGGTGACGAGATAGGGGGTACTTAGCCTGAAGAACTAACTGTGCTCTCCCATAGAGTTTGCCTTGGTCCAGCAAACTGCTCTTGTCTGCCACACATGGCTCAGTCAAAGATTGAAGGTTTGCATATGTGGAGTCAAATTGCCACTCTAGCCAGTGCCAAGCTTTAAAAGAAGATGAAGGGCAAACATAGATATGTGTGTATTATTGGCCAGGAACCTACTGGTGACACCATGAAAGAGGTACTGCATTACCCAGATCTGTAAGATATACTGACCAATAACGCTAAAGGCAGGACAACCAGGTACAGAAAGCGCTGTGAACAGCACTGGCCGACTATGAGTACAGAAAGGTGCTAGAAGCAGTGATACCTGAGTGCAAAGAAGCACTAAAAACAGTGATAGCCTTATACAGAGAAAAGCTAAAAGCAGGGAAAACCAGGTACAATGCAGAAGGTTGAGAATGGTGAAGAACAGGTGCATGAGACAAAACAGATACTTGCTGTAAAAGAGTAAGAAGGTGCAGAGCCTCTGGTGAGCAGGCCCGACACGAGACCGCTAGGGTCGTGGTCACAGTCAGATCACCGCCAAAGCAGTGGTCTGACCTTGACATTACAACTGTGGTGAAAGTGCCACGGTTGGACCACTGGCACAGCCACTTTTTGGCCGTCAGATGGCCTGGTGGTGCCGGAGATCCTGATCCGCTAGGGCAGTGCTGCAAGCAGTGCTGCCCAGGGAATCACAACCCCTTTCTCTGCCGTATTACAAGCCAGGGTCAGTGTTGTTGTGTGTTTCCCGCTGGGCCAGCGGATGGAGACTCCTAATGAGGGCCTATATGTGAATATATGTGTGTTGCATATTGTAGTACGCTAGTAGTACTAATGTAGAATGAATAACCAACCTATAAAATGCAGTTTGGATTGCCCCGAATGCATTTCAAAATGCATTTTTAAACTTACAATGAGCACAGATTTTAGACAGTTTATAGACTTTTCAAATACATTTAAACAAGTGATAGTGGCAGTGCATTTGGAATATCAATATTTTCCAACACTGGGATTTTGATGTTGGCTCTTGCTTCCACAGGTAATGTCAACTATAATGACCATTTACAATACCATGCAAAACAAACGGTAATTCATGAAATAGTTAACATTAACCCTCTCATCAATCCTTCTTTTATCAACATCAAAAGATTAAAATATTTCCTCATGTTTCATGAGCCTTTCTGTTTCATAAAATGATCTTGCAACAGCTGGAGCTCGACCCATTGCACTATCATACCAGCTGTTGTGCCCTACACTTCTATATCTGTTCTTTACAAGACAAGGCTTACTTATCAACTTTCATTGCACAGTATCTGTTTCTTAACAGGATGTCCGACCTGTCAGCTTGAGGGTGGGATTTTCCTCTAATTTTTGCCTTCCTCCTGCACTTTTTCTGACCTTGTTATTGCACGCATTAGGACCCCGCACACTTTATCAATGCTAACCTGTCCTAAAGTGCTTGAGCTCTCTCCTCTAGACATGCTAATATTTGGGTAACGCCAATGGGCATATTTAATTCCCCAGTAAATTGGTACTAAGGGCCTTACTTATACTTTTGGTGCAAAACTGAACTAACGCAGTTTTGCACCAAAACGTTTTGCACTGGCTTGCGCCATTTTTTTAGCACCAGCTGGGCACCGTCTTTATGGAATGGTGCAAGCCGGTGCAAAGGGTAGGCTAGCGTAAAAAAAATGAGGTTAGGCAGGTAAGAGTAAAAATAAATGACTCTAACCAGATTAGCGTCATTTTCTGACGCTAAGGGGCATATTTATACTCTGTTTGAACTGAATTAGCGTCATTTTCTTTTACTCTATTTCGGTGCAAAATTAACTCCATATTTATACTTTGTTGCTAGACCCATCTAGTGCCAAATTTATGGAGTTAAAGTCATTTTTTGGAAGTGGAAATCTACCTTGTCTTAATGAGATGCAAGGTAGGCGTTCCCGTGCAAAAAATGACTCTATGGCCTTAACGCCATATTTATACTCCCATGCAAAAAATGGTACGAGGGAGGGAGGAGGGGTCAAAAAATGGTGCAAAGCTTGCTTTGACCCATCTTTTAAAGCCTGGGTCAGGGCAGGCCATAGGGGACCTGTAGGCCTATTTGGAATAAGCCCACAGGTGCCCTCCCCAGGCCCCAGGGGCACCTCGACCCACACCAGAGGGACTGCGGAGGATGGGGGACCCCATCCCAGGTAAGTACAGGTAAGATTGCATGTTATTTTTGAAAATTGCCATAGGGGGCCCTAAAATGGGCCCCCATACATGGCACAGGATGAAATGGCCATGCTCAGGGGACCCTTGTCCTCTGTGCTGCCCATTGCGGTGGTGGGCATGACTCCTGCCTTTTCTAAGGCAGGAGTCATGTGGCATGGTAGGTTTAGCACCATAAATTGACGGTAATCTGGTTAGAGTCATTTTTTTACTCTAACCTGCCTAAAGTCATTTTTTGGTGCTAAACCCTCTTCTTCTATACCGCCAGCCCCACCCGACTAAAGTCATTTTTTTTTACTCTAGCCTACCCTTTGCACCGGCTTGCACCATTCCATAAATATGGTGCCTGGCTGGTGCACAGAAATGGTGCAAGCCGGTGCTAAACTTTTTGGTGCAAAACTGAGTTAGTGCAGTTTTACACCAAAAAGTATAAATAAGGGGCAATATTTTGTAAGTTTGTGCCACTATTGCATAAAAAAATGACGTTAATGCGGTGCAAAAAAATTATGAATCAGGGCCTTGGTGCTAGACGGGTCTAGCATCAAAGTATAAATATGGAGTTAGTTTTGCACCGAATTAGAGTAAAAAAAAATGATGCTAATTTGGTGCAAACAGAGTATAAATATGCCCCAGAGTATAAATATGCCCCTAAGTATGGCGTTAAGGCCATAGAGTCATTTTTTTCACTGGAACACCTACCTTGCATCTCATTAAGGCAAGGTACGTCTCCACTTCCAAAAAATGACTTTAACTCCATAAATGTGGCGATAGACGGTCTAGCACCAAAGTATAAATATGGAGTTAGTTTTGCACCGAATTAGAGTAAAAAAAAAGTATACTAATTCGGTGCAAACAGAGTATAAATATGCCCCTAAATGTACCCAGGGCCTGTAAATTAAATGCTACTAGTGGGACTGCAGCACTGTGCCACCCACATAAGTAGACCTTTAAACATGTCTTTGACCTGCTGATGGAGAGCCTGAGTGTGCAGTTATAAATTGCCATTTCGACCTGGCAAAATAAACATTTTGCTTGGCTCAAACCTTCTTTTTTAATAAAGATAAGTCACCCTTGAGTAGACACTGGACAGCTCAGAGGACAGGGTGCAATGTGTTTAAAAAATAGAACTGTACTTTTATATTTTACATGGAAAAACTCCTAAGTTCATGTTTTACTACTGCAAGTCCTATCTCTCCAATAGGATAACATTGGAATTGCCTTATTACATTTTATAAGTGTAATTTTTTTTTTAAAAAGGGAAGAGCTATTCCGTTCAAGTTTAGTGTCCCTGGAGTCACAATCCAAAATATTAACTTATGATGAAATCACATTTTAAACTTCAATTCTGAAAATGCCACTTAGAAAGTTGACATTTTCTTGCCTTAGCCATTTGGTGCCTGCAGCCTGCCCTTGGTCACATGACTGGGTGTAGCTGACATTTGAGCTCTGAGTAGTACTCCTAGACAGCCACACACAATGGGAACTTTGGTGTTACTGGATGGGTCAGCACTGGCAGGATAGGTGTGAGGAACTGGGCACAGCCTCACTTACACTGAATAGGTTGTGTCCTGTCTCCAGACAAAGGGCTGCATACATCCTGTAGTTAGTCTGGAGCCAGCGCAGCTAAGCAGGACATCTGTGCACTTCAAAGGCATGTCTCTAGAAGCTTCCCCCAACTTCAAAGGCACACAGTGTATAAATGAAGAACCTCAGACACCAAATCATCAGTACAAATCTGGACCTGTGAATACTCTACTATGAAGAAGGACTGCTTTGCTGCTGCTGAAGGACCACCACTCTCCAGGACTTCTGCTTTTCTGTGCTGACTTGCTCTCCACTTGCCTGGGTGAGAAGGTCTGAACTTGTTTCACTTGAACCCAGAGGGACTCCAAGGGCTAGTTGGCTTACCTCTCGATCAGATGCCTCGGGGACATAACAGGCTTTCAACAACCTTACATCTTCATATGGGCTCCACCATCGGTGGGTCTGTCATGCCTTTCCTGGAACAATGAACGTGGGCTTTCAGTCCTTTGCCAGCCTGTTTGTATCCATAGGAACTGACATATCTCCTCTGCTGAGTGGCACAACCCCGAGGAGAACGGATGCATTTCTGCTGCTGCATTGACTGAACTCATCACAAAGACCCGCATCACTGCCTTCGGAACCACCAAATGCTTTATAAATTGCCTCTAAGTTACACCAGACTGTTCTGTGCCAAGCTACTAGGCTGGTGACCACAGGTTGATTTGGTGGTTACTTGTGCCCTACCCTTATTAGCATTGTTTGTGGTTGCTACTTGACCAGGGCTCGCCCCCTAGTAAACCAGTAAGCTAATTTCTAACATATGGTCACTGAATAAGGTGTATAATTTGGACTATTTATCACAGCAGCCAGATGAGTACCAGCTATGTTTGTTGTGTATTGATATCTCATTTGTAAGAAACTGGATTATGAACTAGAGGTCAGTGTATAAACACTCACAAAACACTCACAGAGTCAACAAATAGTATAAAGTATATTTAATTGAGAGATCCTGGGATCATCCATGCTAGCTGCTTCACAGGGTAACAGGCTTTCCCCAAAGAAAATGTGTGTCAACTGTTTTTAACAGCTCTACCACAGTAAAGATTTCGATAACTATAATGGGTACCGTTCCCAAACACAAATTCGTAAATGGAATATAAGTGAATGATTAAAATGAAGCCAAAAGTATAACAATTGGCAAAGGGGATCTGGAATAATGGAACAACAAAAAGTGTCCATATGAAACTATGGGGAAGGCCTAAGTCAATGTTAGTTTCTAATACACTTGCTGAATAAAGCTTACAGTTTACCCCAATCAACAATGTTGCCTTCTTTTTTTTAAGTTTAAAGAGAAAGTTTATTGATAATTAATACAATATTTAAAGATATAAATACATTTGATGACAGGAGTGAAATAATACAATAACAGTTAAATTTCATGAAAAATGCTTATTGAGGAACACAATAGACATATTAATACTTTAAAAGTATATATGCATACATTAAATATATTAGGAGATGAAGTTATAAACAATGTAAGTAAGTACAATAAAAAGGTAAAGAAAAACAATTCATGGCGGTTTAGAAACCTCCTCATTTCTAGGAGAATGATTACACGAAGAATAAGCCAAAGAGTTTAGGTAATTTGTAATAGGTAACCTTAACATGTGTCCTTCAATAGCAAGGGATATGGGGGAAACAGAAGCTCTATCCAGCTTATGATTATAACAAATACCATACCACCAAGCTTGAAAGGATAATTTAGAAGAATCCTTCCAAGTTTTCGTAATTTTTTGAAAAGCAACAGCCAACAATAAACTTAAGATTAAGACAGACATTTTTGGAAGACGAGACTAGTCATCTGCAAGGCTGCCTAAAAATATATTTGTAAAGCTTAAGGTAACTTGAGTTTTAAAAATAGTATTAATTTGACTCCATACTTTAACCCAAAATTGAAATGTATATGGACATTCAAAAAGCATATGTTTGAGATCAGAGACCGGCTTATTACAGGACCAACAAGTAGACAAAAGTTTAGAATTCATTATATGTAAAGCTTAAGGTGTTATTAATTAGTAACCTATTATATATGAAAAATAAAGTTTGAATTGCATTAGCTGCTCTTGAGGATTTTCGTATTTTAATTCACACTCTACTCCATAATGAAGGTGAAAATGAACTATCCAAATCTTTCTCCCATTGTATTTCTATTGCTGATTTAGGTCTATCATCAGGAAGAGCTGTAATTGCTTGATAAATACAAGAAGCCGATGCAGACTGTAATATCAGATTCGTAATCAGAGAAGGACGGACAGAAGGTGTTTGCTGAGCTAGAAAAGCTTGCTATGAACTATTTACATGTATGAGACCATCATATTTTCTTCAGAAAGAGGATGGAAACGAAAAAAGAAGTTTTGTACATACAAACAAAAGAGGGGAATCATTTTCAAATAGTTGATGCACCCATCTTAACCCCTTCAAATGCCACAATTTTCAGTAGATGGTTCGATTATTCAACTTGATGAGCTTATTGTACCAAATTGACGAATTTAGAAATTTTACTCTGTCTTCATTGTATGAAGTAAAAATAGGCTGTAGAATTCAGCATGGATTTTTCAAAATCAGGAGGGAGATAGATGTTGGTTTATTTGACAAAGTCAATACCTCCGAAAATGTAAAGGGGACAACAAAACACTTTTCAACTTCAACCCATAGTGGTAAAAAAGCAGAATCATCTTCATTCAATAAACAAGAAGCTTGCTTAAGAGAAAAAGCGATATGATAAGAGCGAAGATCTGAAAAATTAACCCCTCCACAGATTTGAGGTCTGATTAATTTTTGGAAGGACATTCTGGATCTCTTATTATTCCATAAGAATTTGGTTAGAATAGGGTTTAGCCTCTTAAAGTAAATATTTGGGATATTAATTGGAATGTTTGATAAATAAAAGAGAATTACGGGAAGTAACATCATTTTAAGAGAATCTAATCTACCCCACCAGAATAAAATTAGAGGATTCTATTTAGATATAAGAGAATCAAGAATAGAAAATAATTGCAGAAAGTTATAAGAAATTGTATCTTTAAAAGAAGGTTTAAACTAAAGACCTAAGTATTTAATTTTATCATTGTTCCAATAAAAATTTGAAGATTTAAAATCTTCAGGGAGGCAGAAGTTTTTGGACATCCCTGAAGAACTTCTCTATGGAGTAAAAATGAGGGAGAGATTAGACCATTCAGAAAAATTGAAGCCTTAGGAGAAGAATACAGTAATAAGATAAGATTTATGAATTTAGTTCCAAAGCCAAACCATGAAAGCGTTGAAAAAATAAAGAACCAATTAACACGTAAAAAGCTTTTTCAGCATCTGGGCATTTGCAGATAGAGAGTCTTTATACATTACAGACTTACTTAAAATATTAAAAAATAATTGTGTGTTGTCAGATAATAAGCGTCCCTTAATAAAACCAGACTGCTCTTTACCAATTCATTTAGGAAGAATCAATTCCAAATGAATAGCAATAATTTTAGCAAACATTTTATAGTCCAAATTTACTAGAGATAAAGGTCTATAATACTTACAAAACTTTGATTCTTTGTTATCTTTTGGTATAAGAACTATTAAAGCCTCTTGAAAAGATCCTCCAGAGGATTTTGTGTTAACAAAATAGGTTAAAAGTTTAAATAATCTGGGAACTAATAATTTAGAAAAACATAAATAGAATTCAATGGTAAAGCCATCTGGGCCTAGAGCTTTACCTTTTTTAATACGATGTAGTGCATTGAGAATGTCTTTAATGAAAATTTCATTTTTGAGAGAAGAAAATGCAGAAGAGGGAAGTACAGGTGGATTAATGGTAGACAAGTATTCATCAATAAGATCCTGCGTGGGAACAGATTCAGGAGTCTACAACTGTGTGAAGAAAGGAACAAATTCATCCAACATTTCTTCATTCATATGTAATACAACATTTGGAGAGCTATAAAATAGATTCTATCTTTGTTTTATATTTTTTCATTTTAAGATAATTTGCTAGAAGTTTTCCTGATTTATTTTGGCCCCTGTAATACTTAGCACTGGATTTAAGAAGATAAGAATTGCCAAAATCAGTCAAGTTTTTATTGAAAGTAAATTTAGCTTGAATTAATTCATTAAGACAACTTGAAGACTTGGAAGAGTAATATATTTTTTCTAATAGTTTAATATGATCCAATTAATTAGGTACTTTTTTATGAGCCGCTTTCTTTTTATTGACAATATAAGGAATTATAAAATCCCTAGAAGCCGCTTTGAAAGCATCCCAAATGATCTGAATAGATAGCTTATTTTCTACAAAGAATTGTGTGGCAAACTTCTCAAAAAGCGATTGAAGTTAGTATCAAGATGTAATTAATTATTAAATCTCCATCTATTACTTGGTTGATTATGTGTGATGAGATCAAGGTCCATACTCACTGAAGCATGATCCGAGATTGATATGGAGCCAATTTCTGAACTCAAAACATATTGTACAAGATGCTGTGGGACAAATAAATAATCAATCCTCAAATGAGAAGAATGAACAGGGGAAAAAAGGAAAATTCCTGTAATGTGGGGTTACAGAGTCTCCAAACATCCGTTAATGCTCTTTGTTTAATCATAGAGGTAAATTGTGAAAATATGGTGGATGGTACAAATCTAGAATTGAATTTACGATCAATCAAAGGGTCCTTAACCATATTACAATCTCCTCCAAAAATTAATTATTTATATGAAAGAGACATTAACTTATCAAATATTTCATTCCAAAAAGATTTATCAGGTTGGGTTGGAGTATAAAATTAAATATAAATGAAGGGACTTTACTAACAGTCATTGAAACTATAACTTAATCACCCATCTCATCAAATTCTTGAGAAATATTAGAAATGTTCAAGGCTTTATGACACAGTACAATAACCCAATTTCTCTTCCCTGTACCCGGAGATGCAAAAACATGACCTACCCATTGTCTTTTAAGTTTGGCTACCTCATCACTTGCTATATAAGCACTTGCAGCAGGGCAATATCAGCTCTCAATTTTAAAAGAGGTGTTAAAACTGGTTGAAGTTTTATTGGGGATCCCAAACCTTTAACATTCCATGAAATTAATCTAATTGGCATTTACTATAAAGAATAAGTAATATAACCACTAATAAATACATATAAACCAATTATTATTGTGGAGAAATTGAACCAAGAGAAATCATTTGATTTACAGAAAGAGAAGAATAGAACTATTAACATAGAAAATAGAAATAAGAAGAGGAAAGGAGGAAATAATAGTAAAAGAAGAGGAGATGAAGAAGAAGAAAACAAACAGAGTATAATAGACAAACATTAAAACTACAGAACAAACACAGAGCAAGTAATAAAAACATACATATAAGACAAAAACAATGTGAGGGTGGTGAAACCACAAAGGGAAGATGACTGTTAGAAATGGGGTCTTTGGTTGACAGTCAGGTTACCCCCTGTTCAAGCAAGGACCCTCACTCTAGTCAGGGTAAAAGAGAATCACCCTCAGCTAACCCCTGCTTACCCCCCTTGGTAGCTTGGCAGAGCAGTAGGCTTAACTTCAGAGTGCTAGGTGTAAAGTATTTGTACCAACACACACAGTAACTTAATGAAATCACTCCAGTTTAGAACAATAGGAAATATTTATCTTAACAAAACAAGACCAAAATGACAAAAATCCGGCATACACAAGTCAAGTTATGAATTTGTAAAGATTAAACTCAAAAATAGCACTTAGAACACACAAAATGCTTCAATGAGGTGTTAACACGGCGTCGTGACGGAGTAGTTCCCAACAAGCCAACACCAGCGGCGCCGGACACGGAGTCGTAGACCCCCAAGTACAGTACCTTTGGTGAAAAGCGAAAACAAGTTGATGCGCAAAGTCGGGGATCGCGGCATCTGTGAGAAAAATTGAATCCGCGCACTTCAAGCTGCTTCGGTCACAACGTGGTGTGGCGACTTCCACTGAGTCGTGGACTTCATCTGGGCTGCAGTGGCATCAGGCCTGCGAAGGTCGTTGCGTTCCAGCGAAGCTCACGGAGTCGGTCCCAGGCGGTGTCACCGGATTCAGCAGCAGCGTCGGTCTGAAGTCGTCCGAAGTCGATTTCCTTGGATTTCACCAGCTTTCCTTTCAAGGGCCCAGGGACTGGCTAGGGCACCACTTGCCAGAGCAGGAGTCTCTCCAGAGACTCCAGGTGCTGGCAGAGAGAAGTATTTGCTGTCCCTGAGACTTCAAACAACAGGAGGCAAATTCTAAATCAAGCCCTTGGAGATTTCTTCAGATTTCTTCACAAGATGGAAGGCACACAAAGTCCAGTCTTTGCCCTCTTACTCTGGCAGAAGCAGCAACTGCAGGATAGCTCCACAAAGCACAGTCACAGGCAGGGCAGCACTTCTCCTCAGCTCTTCAGCTCTTCTCCAGGCAGAGATTCCTCTTGTTTCCAGAAGTGTTCTAAAGTCTGTGGTCTTGGGTGCCCTTCTTATGCCTAGTTTTCTCCTTTGAAGTAGGCCTACTTCAAAGTAAACTCTTTTGAATGTGAAATCCTGCCTTTCCCAGGCCAGGCCCCAGACACTCACCACGGGGTTGGAGATGGCAATGTGTGAGGACAGGCACAGCCCTTTCAGGTGTAAGTGACCACTCCTCCCCTCCTTCCTAGCACAGATGGTTCATCAGGAAATGGAGACTACACCCCAGCTCCTTTTGTGTCACTGTCTAGTGTGAGGTGCAACAAGCCCAACTGTCAAACTGACCCAGACAGGGAATCCACAAACAGGCAGAGCCACAGAAATGGTATAAGCAAGAAAATGCTCACTTTCTAAAAGTGGCATTTTCAAACACACAATCTTAAAATCAACTTTACTAAAAGATGTATTTTTTAATTGTGAGCTCAGAGACCCCAACCTCCACATGTCCATACGCTCCCAAAGGGAATCTACACTTTAATCAGATTTAAAGGTAGCCACCATGTTAACCTATGAGAGGGACAGGCCTTCCAACAGTGAAAAACTAATTTAGCAATACTTCATTGTCAGGACATATAAAACACATTACTATATGTCCTACCTTAACCATACACTGCACCCTGCCCTTGGGGCTACCTAGGGCCTACCTTAGGGGTGCCTTACATGTAAGAAAAGGGAAGGTTTGAGCCTGGCAAGTGGGTACACTTGCCAAGTCAAATTTACAGTTAAAACTGCACACACAGACACTGCAATGGCAGGTCTGAGACATGATTACAGAGCTACTTATGTGGGTGGCACAACCAGTTCTGCAGGCCCAATAGTAGCATTTGATTTACAGGCCCTGGCACCTCTAGTGCACTTTACTAGGGACTTACTAATAAATCAAATATGCCAATCATGGATAAACCAATCACATACAATTCACACAGAGAGCATATGCACTTTAGCTCTGGTTAGCAGTGCTAAGGTGCTTAGAGTTCAAAAGCCAACAGCAACAGGTCAGAGAAAATAGGAGGCAGGAAGGGAAGAGAGAACCGGCCACACAAGATGCTACCACAAAAGACGGGTACTTTAATGAATGAAGATCTAAAAAGAGTGGAAAACAGGAAACATTCATATCCCTTAGATAATATGTCACTCTTAAGATTACCTGAACCAGTAATGGGCATATCCATTAAATAAGAACAAAAAGAAATGCAAAAAACAATACAATAGTCAAGTCTCTGATATTTTGGAAGTATCCATTGTTTCACCTCTACAAGAATCAATTAATTGCTAAAGTAATACTGGATCTTCATCAGTTGTGGTCTTATTATTGTAAGTCACCTTGAACAAACATGGATGGAAGTGACTTTAATGCCGGACGCATATCCAGAAATTTCTTTTGTTTGTCCACCGTCGACTTAGCATAATCCTGAGCAAAGAAGCGATTGGAACCTGACCACGTGATCCGACCTTTAGCTCTTGCTGCTCTGAGAACCTTTAGTAGGTCTACGTATTCCAGAAAATAAAGTATTTTTCCTCTTGGTTTCTTTGACGTCGCAGCCAAATGTGAAGGATGTCCAAGTCTATGCACTCTTTGGATATTTAAAGCAGGAGCAGTAGGCAGATCCAGAACTTTGGGCAGAAACAAATGAAAAAAATAACAAGTCTTAACCTTCAATTCTTTCTGGTAGACCACAAATACGTAGATTATTTCTTTGATTCCAATTTTCTATTTCCTCTGCATGTTTCTTCAACATAGCAACTTCAGATTGTAGAGACTTAATAGACTTAATTGAGTCTTAAAGCACATCCACTCTTTGTTCTCCACAAGAGATCATTTGTCATCCAATATTTTTAATTGTTTATTTGTATCTTCCATATATGGTTTAAGAGCCCTTATTTCCTCAAGAAGTAACTCCATATATATGGTATCTACAATTTTAATATGAGAGGCAGGATCCTTTTTAGGTCTCTTATTAGTGGACGTTGAAACCGTGACTGGAAGATTGGATGATACTTTATTAACAACAGTAGAGGGAGAAACAGGTGTTGAAGATGTAGCATCAAGAGTAGTAGCCCCTGTACTCTCCATATTAAACAAAGGAGCTAATTAATTTGATAAAGGAATATTATCAGAACTTTTATTGCTGTGTACTTGTTATTAGTCAATTGAAGGTTCCTATCTCTGCCCATAAGCACAAATATACAACTCTGCCCAATATGTAGTAAAAACAGATATTTTATGAAGTAAGGTTCACCTCAGAAAAGAGAATAATCCAAAATGCAAAGTAAACTGGACAAAATCTTCCAAAAATCAGGATACGATGAGCAGAGAGCGTAAACATGCACTTTTAGGCCACAAAGTGCAAAAAGAATCTCTCAGGCAGCAATTTATAACGTAAAAAAAAGAAATTGTGAGGTGGAAACAAAAACAAAATGGCAGTCGCAATCGATTCCTCAAACGACCGCAATGTACGTCAGTCAAATAGGGCATAAGAAATACCTTTCAAGTCATTTTAAGAGGAAAAATTAATTCCATGCATATTCCCCTAATTTGTCTCACTACAGTATTCTTCAAAATATGCCCGAGAAAACGAGCCGGCTCTCCCGACTCCCTCCGCGGTCATGGAGCTCCGAGGAAGGTGGCCATCTTTGTACGGTGCCAAGACACGCCCCAACAACAATGTTGCTTTCTGACTTGGTCATTTTTCTGCATGTCAAAGTCTTTCATTGATCATTATTCACTAATGGATATGTTGAAATTGCTGTCTCTCTGAAGCCTTAGGTTTTGTTACCAAAAGCCATGAACAGAATAAGCCTAAAATCTGTAGTGACTGAAGTACTTTCACCGTTGGAGTCATTTCCTCAACCGTCCTGCTCTTGGAACACTAAGCTTTATCCAATAAGTGCTCCATTGTGGATTGGTTACCATCCACATGTCCAGTGTTCCTTTCTACTACGTTATTATTTTACTGACCAGAGACTCCATGATTTCAGCTGAGAGCTGATACTAGATAATTTATTTAATTTCGTGACTGCATTTGCAGGATTAAAGTGGCAATTGCACATTTTCCAGGCTGCTGTTGCCTCATATGATCTTTGGGGAAGGCAAAGAACAGAGGGAATTCCAGACAATTACTCTGACCCAGCTGAGGGACTCTGCTTTTATGGACAGTTCGCATGATCAAATTAACAAAGTTTAGGGAGAAGCAAGTGGTATTTTCAGCTTATTTTAAGGACTGCTCCTGAATTCCACAAGGTCCTTTTACCTTATTCACCCAGAAAATCGGTTTGAGTAAATAATCTTCAGAGAAACCTCGCAGAAAACTGGTCATATAAATTAGACTTTGAATAAAGGCTAAAAACTATTTCAGACAAATGTGTAGTCAGTATCTATGTACCCAGTATCAGGCAAACTGAATACAAATGAACACCAGTGCACTGGAATATATTTTAGTCTTTAATGCAGCTGCATGTTAGGGATTTCTGTAATTTAGTATCTCCATAGTTCACACATTCATACTAAACACATCGTTTAGTTGGTGTATTATAAATCAGATCAGGCAAGGTTCATGCTGAAAAGAAAGGAAGCTAAATCCATGTTTTCACTAACTACTTTTAAAAGGTTGTTAGTATTGGTGCAACACTATGCACAAAGGAACATTGTGAACTGCAGTAACCTTTTGAAGGAAGTATGACACAGTGAGTTCTGGCTTATTATCATTTCAATATCTGCTGTATTATGTACCATGTTTGACACATTTCACAATTACCCTTTGTTTTTCTCTTGACTCTGTGTAATAAGAATCAGGTAGGAGGCCAATGGATTATAAGTAAGTCTCCTGTTTTTCCTTTTAAACTGATTTTTACACATAAATACGGACGGAAAACTATTTTTCCTATGTATTTATAAATCAGAAATGGGAAAATACTGACAAATTTTAGGTGTAGCCCAGCTTAGGCCTGGGTTGTCTTGTCACGCCCCTCTTCCCAATATACACCAGATCGAGCTGCTAGTATTGCACATCAGCAGGTGTTGCATGTTAAGGGGGTGGGGGACCCTGTAAGAAGTGCGAGTACTGGACATTTAAAGCAGCATCGTGTCCATGCTAGAATGCCTAGTACCAGAGCAGGAGGAGTTAATATTTGCATTAGCAGTCTGTCTGGATAAAAAGCTCCAGGTACAATCTGGCGGGCCTCCTGGCGTCAAGCTAATAAGGTAACCTATGAATACATTAGCATTGGCCTGTTAGCAGGTAGTGGTGTGCTTGGTGGCAAATGGCAGACATTGGTGGGTCCAAAAACGAACATAACGTTCCAGCAGTGTACAAACATGATGCTGACCCCATTTAAAGAAAACATGAAATTCTTTAATTTTTCAAACTGTTTGTGTACGTTCCACTTCTGATCTTCCTCAATATGTTGTGTTTGCTCTTTGCATCATGAAGGGCAAGAACGGGTTGCAGGTAACTTTGAGGATAGATTTTATAACACACTGCATGTCTGATGCCATCCTAATACCAAATATTTCAAGTGCATTATGAAACGAGAGGCTACAACTCCCATCACCACCTCACTGGACGTACTGCTTAATGTTACCTGCTTAAGGTGTCCCAGATCTCTGTACAATAAATGCACACTTTTTGTTTAAAATAGGACTTTCCATCTTTCAGTGTTTTCAATTTTGTTTGGTAACTTTATGTGCATGCAAATCAGTGTATGGAAATGCTATATACAACAAGGATTGTAGGTGCAGGCATTACGTCATCCATACTAGTAGGTATTTTTAATAGTGCTTTGTGTGGGAAACAAAAACTCAGGATTTGGAATGTAACACAGTGTTAGGATAGAATTTACCAATAAAAACATTTCTACCCAAACAAATGCTTTGTAGCAAAATTAGGATAATGAAAGTCTAAGAAAAAACACTGATGAATGTATTGTGTTTACTTTATGTGGTGTACATATAGATATATTTAAACCTGCATTCAAACGAGTGGAAGTGAGCAATGACTATTTAAATAAATGTGAAAAAATACTAGCTGCAGGGTCTTCTTTTGCTTGCGACAAAAATAAATGTGGATCCATGCTGATAACATTTTTAAAAAATAAATATGGGTAAATACAGACGGAAATGGTAAAAAAGTAAAAACCATGAAACTGGGAGCCCTAATTATAAGTAAAGTTTGTGATCTAAGCTTGTCTATTGAAGCATGAATTGCATACATACCTTTCCGGACAACTAATGGGTCAACTTATATATTAGTACTAAAAATGTTTATCTATTTGATGTACGTATTTTTTCTTTTGTGACTTAGGTTACCTTCAAAGCATCCCGGCATTCGGTGTCTCCAGACTTACGATTTGTACTTCTTGCATATGACGTAAAACAGGTAAAAGTTCTTTAGAATAAAATAATCTTTTAAACAGTGAACTGCTAACTGTACATTGAATCGTTATGTTTCTAATGCAAGCACACACCATTAAGTACTGTAAAACTCTGTTTGGTAGTCATAGCTAATGGGGAAGCAATTCACCAGACACAAATTGAAAGCAATTAATCAGACAAGTAAAAATTAGATCTTTTTGCATTTATATACTTTGAAAATCAGATAGTGTTGGTAATTTACAGAAAATTATTATTAAAATTTAAAATTCATAAGCAAATTTTCGTTGATTTTGTCCAATTAACAGTATTTGTTGACACTCTACAGTAGGTGTGAAAGTCGAATAGCATTTGCCTATCAACTGTAAATGCATAATTGTGATCAATGGAAATAAAATAAATTAGTTATGTCATGTAGCATATTGATTTATAGGCACCATGTGTTTGTACTTAATATCATATAATAATTTTATTGAGTGATTCTGATGACTTCACATGGAGTGTTTTTATCAGTATTTGTCAGTTGTATTATATTACTAAGACCTTTCTGAGAGTTGATTGTTCTTTGCTCTTGTAGATCGGTGTCTATGTGAATGTCATGCTTCGGACTGTATGTCTCTGTGTGTCTGTGTACTTGCACAGTATACATGTAGATGTGTTAAGTGTTACATAGGATGTATAACCATTTTTGAGTGCGTGGAGAGGCCGTGACTCATGAGTGATAAACCATCTTGTGCAGGTCCCTACTTTCTTTGACAAACCTGCCTATTTCGTTTATGGCATGCTGGTTTCTTATGTCTAAACGTTAAGCACAAAAGTACTGGGGGGATTTCCTTGTGTATTCTATTAATTATTTTCATTAATTTACTTGGCACATCTGTTATTTGGTTCCTGGAGTTGTGGAGACCGACTGAATAGCCCTCAACTAAACATTATCTCACTGACTCAATGCATCAATTGGATATCCACCTAGGTTCTGCCCCTTTGTCTTGTCAGGCTACTTCCTACTTGGGCTACAGTCACCGAATGCCAGTTTTCTGAGACCCAATGCCACCTCTGTCAATCTCCCTAGTTCCCCAGGCTTTACAGTTGAAGGCACAGTGGGGGTACACGTAGAAGGAGAGTGGCAGGGGGAGGGAAAGAGAGAGAGAGAGGGCAAGAGAGAGAGAGACAGAGAGAGAGAGAGAGAGGTGTGCCTGATTTGCCTACTTTTGGTTCCCAGTCTATACCTGGTTAGAGGACTTGTGTGGCTTCAAAATCCATGCAACACAGCTTTACTAGAGGTATACTTTGTAAGCATTTTAAATCATTAAAATCAATCCCATAATTTTCTGTAAGGGTAGAGGAAGATAATGTTTTATAGGCCCTATATATATTAAGACATATTATTTAACGGTTTTGAGTTTCCCGTGCGCAGCGCATGGCTTGATGAATCTAGATTAATGCAAGGCAGCTGAAATTGTTGCTTTGTGTTACTCTGTGGCAGGGAGGTGATCCTTGGATGGAGCAAGGGTCTTCCCATGCATTCACTGAAAGATTTTGGTGTAGTCCCAGAATTACCATTTGTGCTAGACCTGGGAGTGCATAAGAAGGCTATGCTTCACCAGGTGAGGCTTAACAAAGGAAAAATATCTTTATTTCTTCTTGTTTTTTTTCTCTTTCTACAGGTGCCTCTCTCTGCAGCACACAGAGCAATAGGAACATGCCTCTCAGGATTGTTTTTGTGCAGGACGGGGTCCCTTCCTGTACAAAAGAACTCTGCTTCCAACACGGGTGAATCTATGATGGAACAAAGCAGTTGGAACAACGACCACGTTGTTACCACAAATGCCTTCACCACGCATGCCTTTACAATGATTTTTCGTGTGGGAATGGCATGCGCGGTTATAGCATGCCACCCACCCTAAGGCCCAAAAGTACCCCACCCCTAATACTAAAACTACCCTTACCCCATCCCTAAAAACAAAACTACCCTCACCCCACCCCTAAAAACAAAACTACCACATACCCACCACTCCTGCCACAAGCCATTAATCCACTCCACCCCTAAAAACTACCCCAACCCCATTTACCAGACCAAACAACCCCAACACCCCCACCCCTGCCCCTAAAAATCAAACTACCACGATCCCCCACCTCCGCCCTTAAAAACAAAACTACCCCAACCCCCTTACCTAAAAATAAAACTACCCTGATAGCCCCCACCCACCCTAAAAAATTCCTTGACCTCTCACCTGCCCTAAAAACAACCAACCCCCCACCTGTGGCCCTAAAAACCAAACTACCCCAACTCCCCACACCCGCCCCTAAAAACAAAACGACCTTGAGCCCCCCACCCCTGCCCCAAGCCCTTAACCCATCCCCACCCCTAACAACGATCCCAATCCCACTTACCTAACCAAACTACCCCGATCCCCCAACCCCCTAAAAACCAAATTACTCCAATCCCCCACCCCTGCACTTAAAACCAAAGTTCCCCCACCCCACCCCTAAAAACAAAAATACCCTCACCCCACCCCTAAAAACAAAACTACCACATACCCACCACTCCCACCACAAGCCCTTAATCCATTCCACCCCTACAAACTACCCCCAACCCCACTTACCAGACCAAACAACTCCAACACCCCCACCCATGCCCCTAAAAAACTACCCCGATCTCCACCCCTAAAAACCAAACTACCCCACCCCCCACCTCCGCCCCTAAAAACAAAACTACCCCAACCCCTTCCCTAAAAATAAAACTACCCTGATAGCCCCCACCCACCCTAAAAACGTCCCTGACCTCTCACCAGCCCTAAAAACAACCGACCCCCCACCCCTGCCCCTAAAAACCAAACTACCCCAACTCCCCGCCCCTAAAAACAAAACTACCTCGAGCCCCCTACCCATTCCCCAAGCGCTTAATCCATCCCCACCCCTAAAAACTACCCCAATCCCACTTACCTAACCAAACTACCCTGATTCCCCAACCCCCTAAAAACCAAACTACTCCGATCCCTCACCCCTGCCCTTAAAACCAAACTTCCCCACCCCTAAAAAAAGAAAACTACCCTAACCGCTCCACACACTAAAAATAAAACTACTCCAATACCCCCTACCACCCTGAGCCCTAAAACCTTCCCCAACCTTCCACCCACCCTAAAAACAACTGACCACCCATCCCTGCCCCTAAAAGCTAAATTACCTCGACCCCGCTACTCCTGCCCTTAACAACTAAACTACCCCAACCCCCATCCTGCCCCTAAAAACAAAACTACCCTTACCCCCACCCACTAAAAATGAAACTACCCCAAATCCCCCAGCTGCCCTAAAAACAACTGACCCTCCACCCACCCCAAAAAAACAAACGGCCCGACCCCCCTACCCCGCCCTAAGCCCTTAATTCACCCCCCACCCTTTAAAACTGCCCCCAATCCCACTTACCTGACCAAACTACCCCAACCCCCACCTCTTCCCCTAAAAACCAAACTACCCCAAACCCTACCCGCCCCTAAAAACTAAACTACCCTGACCCCTTCAATCCCCACCCCAAGCCCTTAAACCCCCCTTAAAAACGACCCCGATCCCCCACCCCAGCCCCTAAAAACCAAACTACCCTGATCCTCCGCACTGCACCCCTAAAAAGCAAACTACCCCATTCCTCCACTCTGCCCCTAAAAACCAAACTACCCTTACCCTCTCACTATCACCCCGAGCCCTTAATCTAACCCATCCCTAAATACTACCCCAACCCAACTTTCCTGACCAAACTACCCCGATCCCACCACCCCGATCCTAAAAGCCAAACTACCCTGATCTCCCACTCGCCCCTAAAAAACAAACTACCCCAATCCCACCACCCCTTCCCCTAAAAAACAAATTACCCAGATCCCCCACCCCTGCCACAAGCCCTTAATCCATGCCCCACCCCTAAAAACTACCCCAACCCTACTTACTTGACCAAACTACCCCAATCCCCCACCTCTGCCCCTAAAAACCAAACTACCCGGATCCCCCACCTGCACCTAAAAACCAAACTACCAAGCTGCCCCTCACCCCAAGCCCTCAATCCACCCCTCACCCCTAAAAACTACCCCCAACCCTGCCCCAACCCCACTTACCTGACCAAACTACCTCGATACCCCCTCCCACCCCTAAGAACTGAATTAACCCAATCCCCCCACCCCTGCCCCTAAAAACCAAACTACTCCCCCCACGCCACCCCAAAAAACCAAACTACCCTGACCCCCCACCCCAAGCCATTAATCCACCCCTAAAATCTACCCCAACCCTGTCCCAACCCCACTTACCTGACAAAACTACCCCAATCCCCCACCCCTAAAAACCAATCTACCCCGATCCTCCCACCCCGCCCCTAAAAACCAAACTACCCCTACCCCCCACTGCCACCCCAAGCCCTTAATCCACCCACAAAAACTACCCCCAACCCTGCACCAACCCCACTTACCTGACCAAACTACCTCAATCACCCACCCCTAAAAACCAAACTTCCCCAACCCCTCACCCCAAACCCTTAATCCACCCTACCCCTGAAAACTACCCCCAACCCCACTTACCTGACTGTGCCCTCTCCCGATCCACTCTGCCTTAACCACGCATGTGTGTTGTTCCGCACATGCATGGTTAAGGCAGAGAAAAAGGCAGTCATTTTTCTGGCAGCGTAGTTACACTTGCGTTGTAGATGACTTTGTTGTTCCGGAATCATGGGTCAGGACGTTTCCCACACAGGCACCTTCACACCATAGTGCTAGGCAGCCAAAAGTGCACCATCGCCAGAAAAGGACAGGAATGCACCACATAATAGTAACTACACTGCATTTTTTTCAATTCCCTTTGCTGCAAAGTGGCTAGCTGACTTGCATGAAAACTTGATAAATATGTGTTTTAGGGGCATATTTATACTTTTTGGTGCAAAACTGCACTAACACAGTTTTGCATCAAAACGTTTTGCACCGGCTTGCACCATTCCTGAGTGCCAGCCATGTGTAAAGAGTATGCGGGGAGCCATTCGGGCTCTCCCTGTTTGGATAACGTGCTCTGCGTGTCCGGGAGGGGCGCAGAGCACGGCTATAAATAAAGGACGGACTGTGGTGACGCAGTCCCACGTGTGTTAGCAGCCAAGCAAGGTCTCTGCGTGTTCATTACCATTACACGTGCACCGAAGTTACATTGGCGACGAGCAGGAAACGAACTTATCGCGCTCGTGATGCGATATATATAATAGTAACAGTGAAGGAAGTTGTTCTCCACCCTCGGTGAAGCCGTACCTGTGTGGATGAGGGTGTGGCGTCGAATGCTGTGAAGACGGAGGCGCTGTGTAACCCAGGTGATCGGGGCGGTCGCTGATCCTGGCTCGGGAGAGCCCGACCGTTCTGTGTCCTGCCCGGAGGCTGTGCGGCTCGAAGTGCCACCTGGCTTCCTGCCCGGGAGACGCGAGTCGGTGAGCCACGCCCTGCCCCGAAGGTAAACATCGTGCGGAGCGAAGCACTTCGTCGAGCGCTCCGCCTACGAGCGTCCTGTTGCCATGGCAGAGCAACAGTGAATGCCGAGTGCGCTCACGAGGCCGAGGAATCTCCCCTGCAGAGATTTGGAGTGGGCGTGTCTCTGTATCAGAGAACGGAGACGAGTGCAAGCGGTGAGCTTGAAGCTGAGCTGGCAGACAGAGATCTGGGCTCTAAAGAAGTAAGAGGAAGTATAAATGAGTAGAGGGGTGTTGGACACTGACCACAAGGGGCATCTCAAAAGGAAAAAGAATACAAAGCACTGAAAAAAAAAAAAAGGGTGGAGTTCAAAGGAAAGAAAATAAGGATAAAACGCCTAGCCTCTGCAAATAAGTGGAGCGTGAAAGTGCAAATATGAGTGCCCCGCCCCAAGATAATGCCAATCCACCACCACCAGGAAATCCCTAGCTCCCGGCACAGTTAAACAACAGTGTTCACTCTTCAGTTACATCATTACCACCGTTTAGCCAACTGATTGACCCAGCCACTGCTGCGCCCAGATGGCGTTTGTGGATAAATCGCCTACAAAACTATTTTTGTGCTACAAGGGAAACGGATGGGGCAGTACGAAGGTCTGTAATGCTGTTGATGGGTGGGGATGAACTACAAGAGCTTTTTGACTCCCTTCCTGATACAGGGGACAAGTCTGATTTTGACGCAGCAGTAACTGCTTTAAATAGACACTTTGATCCTCAGCTTAATTCTGATTACGAACGTTTCAAACTGAGACAGGCGCAACAAACAGAAGTCGAGTCGATGGACATGTTTTACGCCAGGTTGAGAAAGTTGGTGAGCTCGTGCACAGGACTCAACCAACAAGAAGAGATCCGAGCGCAGATCATTCAAGGCTGCAGGTCCAATGCCTTAAGAAAGCTCATTCCTCGACAGCAGGGCATGTCCTTTGACAATATTCTGATCCTTGCAAGGTCGCATGAACTGTCTGCGGTACGGGCAGACGCGATGGCGGCTGTGAGAGGTCAGTAATTGGCCGCAGCGTCATCGACCCGTACTGTCCAAGTGAAGGAGGAGCAGGTGGACGCTGTCCAGACACGCCAGGTGGCGCCGCGCAAGCTGAACCCTGCCAGATCCAGCGAGAGGGCCTGTGGAAACTGTGGATATGAACACCGAGCGAATATGGGGTGCCCGGCAAAAGGGCAGTCGTGCAACTGATGTGGTAAAGCAAATCACTTCGCAAAGGTGTGCCGATCCAGGCGGAATAAGCCGGGAGATCAGAAGGGAAAGGATGTTAACGTCAGAGCTGTATTAAAAAGTACTGAGGAGATGAGGGATCACGCGACGTCAAGTGGCCCTGTTTTTGAGGAAGATGAGGAAGAGGACATTTTTGTAATCTCTTTCACTGGAGGAAGGCAACAAAAAAGGAGACCGCCTCCCATGAGCGGTGTACATGTCAATGGCATGTTGGTATCAGTACTCATCGACACAGGGGCGTCTGTCAATGTCATGGATGAAACACTCTTCCAGAAATTGACTCCTACCCCGTCACTTACCCCTACGGCTACCAAGATATACAACTATGGAGGACAAGACCCCCTTCCTCTTAAAGGAACGGTGGAAGTGTCCGTGAACAGTGGGGACAGATCCACAGAAGCAAAGTTCTATGTGGTGGCGGGAAGTCGCTGCACTCTGTTAGGATGTCACACAGCAGAAGAGTTAGAATTGGTATTCTTTGCACGTCAAGTTCATTACACTCAGGTGAAACGCCTTCTCGACGAGTTCCCGCAACTCTTTGAGGGGCTGGGATGCCTAAAAGGGAAGCGCATCAAATTGCATATCGACAATAGTGTGGCTCCTGTGGCGCTAAGGCATCGTCGGGTACCGTTTCATTTGCGCCCGGCAGTTGAAAGAGAGTTGCAACTGCTTGAAGACCAAGGAGTCATTGAGAAGGTAGATGGGCCTACGCCCTGGGTGTCACCGTTGGTGATTGCACCGAAACCTAAACAACCTGGAGCTATTCGCCTATGTGTCGACATGCGGCTGCCAAATAAAGCCATCCGAAGGGAGAGACATATCACGCCCACAATGGATGATATCATTGCCGATCTGAATGGGGCGCAGTGGTTTTCAAAACTGGATCTGAACGCTGGGTATCATCAACTAGAACTAGATCCTGCAAGTAGGAACATCACCACTTTCTCGACGCATGTATTGTTGAGACGAAGCTTTGGAGTGTCCTCGGCCGCCGAGGTGTTTCAGAATGTAATTCGAGAGACTTTGTCTGGATTACCCGGAGTAATCAATTTGAGTGATGACATCTTGATACACTCCAGGACGAGAGAGGAACATCACCGTCACTTGAGAGCGACATTGCAGAGACTAGCCGAAGCAGGGTTGACTCTGCATAAGAAGAAGTGTGCTTTTTATCAAACTTCGGTAGATTTTTTCGGATATATTTTTTCGAAAGACGGTCTGCAGGTTGATCCACGTAAAGCAGAAGCAATCCGCCAAGCCCCTATTCTGCAAAATCCAACGGAAGTACGCAGTTTCCTGGGGATGGCCACGTATTGTGGAAGGTTCATACCACAGCTTGCCACCATGTCTGAACCCCTTCGACAGTTCACGAAAGGGCAACACCGTTGGGACTGGACTCCAGACGCACAAAAGGCGTTTGTGGACATTAAGGCCGCGTTACTGGATAGATCTACTATGGCGTATTTTAACCCGAGCAGGCGAACAGAAGTGGTGGTAGATGCGAGCCCTGTTGGGCTTGGGGCCGTTCTTCTTCAAGAACAGAGACATCAAGAATGGATCCCTGTTGCATATGCCAGCAGGGCTTTGTCGGCGGTGGAAACAAGATATGCGCAAATTGAGCACGAGGCTCTAGCTATTCGATGGGCATGCAGCCACTTTCATTTGTATCTGTATGGGCATGAGTTTCAAATAGTAACGGATCATAAGCCTTTAGTTTCGCTGTTTGCGGGTAGTACACGCCTTGCACCTCCGAGAATTGAACGATGGACTGTTTTACTTCAACCTTATAGGTTTACAGTCGTATATCGACCTGGGGCGAACAATCCTGCAGACTATTTATCTCGACATCCTTCTCCGAAGGCACTTGATGCTCGTCAAGAGCAGGATGAAGAGAGCACCGAGGTTTTTGTCAGCATGGTCGTGCAGTCAGCATGTCCTAAGGCTCTTCTCATAACTGACATTGTAAGTGCTACCCAGGATGATGTGATGCTGAATCATGTTAAAGAGGCATTGAACCACAAGAAATGGAAATATTTTTTGGAAAAGACAAACGTGTCCTGCCAAGATCAGAAGCTGGCAATGCAAAGTAATTGGAAGGTGCGTGATGAACTATCTACTGATGATGCTGGGCTGATTCTGAGGGGGAGGAGAATTGTACTTCCTCAGTGTCTCTGGTCTCGAGTGATTGAGTTGGCTCATCAAGGGTATCAAGGTGCTGCTAAAACCAAAGCGAGGTTACGTGCCAAAGTATGGTTTCCAGGAATGGATCGTCAAGTGGATGAAATGGTAGGAAAGTGTCACTCCTGTATCATCACGTCGGTGGAACCTCCAAGTTGTCCAGTGGTGACTGAGCCTGCTACTTTGAAACCATGGGCCAAGGTGAGCATGGACTTTGGGAGTTTTCCAGATGGAAGGTTAACCGCTGTTTTGATCGATTCCTACACAAAATTCCCTGTGGTTGAGGTTATAGCGTCCACTGCGTTTGAAAATGTACGGCCAGTTCTGCAGAAGGTGTTTGCGTTGTTTGGCCTGCCTGATGAAATTAGAATGGACAATGGTCCTCCATTTCAGGGGCAAGAGTTTCGATCGTACCTGGATGGGTTGGCGATTCATCATCGTAAGATAATGCCCTACTGGCCTCAGGCAAATGGGGACGTCGAAAGGTTTATGCGGACTTTAAACAGGGCCCTCCGGATTGGAGTTGAGCAAAGAGAAGACAGTGAACAGTGTTTGTATCAGTTTTTGAGCGCTTATCGTCAATCACCCCATAGCACCACTGAGTGTCCCCCCTCCACTCTAATGTTCAAGGTGTCTCCACGTGACTGTATTCCATCAGGTCCGAGGTGGAAGCCTCCGGTGTTGGATGTTAAGGCCACTCAAAGACGACAGGAAGTCACGAATCAGAAGGCCAGTGTCAAACGAAGAGCCAAGTATCGTGGCTTTCGAGAAGGTGATCGTGTGGTGGTGAGATGTCGACGAGGTGGAGGAAAGTTCAAGACACCGTTCGAACCTGAGGTGTGGGAGGTGATTGGTGTAAAAGGGTCGATGATAACTGCGGCTAGAGGAAGACAGAGAGTGACACGAAATGTGTCACATTTTCGGAGAGCTGGCATGAGAGCGTCGGTTGATGAAGAAGAAGAAATGGATGACATAATATGTAGTCCATCAAGGATGTCTGGAGAGACTGAGAGTATTTCCGGACCAGTGCTAACTGAGCAAACTAGGCCTGGTTTTGCTTTTGAGCACAGAGGTGCGCACACTAGAAGTGCGAGGTATGACTTACGCCCCAATCCCGTACCAAGTAGTCAGCGGAAAGATTTTGTCTGTCAAGTGGACTGTTTGTGAACTGTGTTTCGTTATCATCTGCCAGCAATGGGACACTGTTCAAGACCGATACTGATAGCCCGATAAGGTGTCCGGATGTCTAAAAGGGGACAGTATCTGTGGAGATGGGGACGTAGTTTGTTCCGGAATTTCAGCAGTTTGGTTTATTTGTTATTTTTATTATCTTCTTTCACTCAGTCCCTGTGTGTGGGGTCCGTGGGTAACGTTGAATCATTTGTTTGAATTTATTTGTTAATCCCTGTCCATGTGGAGTAAAACATGGGGGGGATGTAAAGAGCATGCGGGGAGCCATTCGGGCTCTCCCTGTTTGGATAACATGCTCTGCGTGTCCGGGAGGGGCGCAGAGCACGGCTATAAATAAAGGACGGACTGCTGTGACGCAGTCCTACATGTCTTAGCAGCCAAGCAAGGTATCTGCGTGTTCATTACTATTACACGTGCGCCGAAGTTACACCATTCACCAGATTTACAGAATGGTGCAAGCCAGCGCAAAGGGTGGGCTAGTGTAAAAAAAAATAGCGTTAGCCGGGTGGGGGTGGCAGTATGGGAGAAGAGGGTTTTGCACCAAAAAATTACCCTAAGCTGGTTAGAGTAAAAAAGAAATTACTCTAACCAGCCTAGCATCATTTTCTGACCCAAGACCATCCATACCACATGACTCCTGTCTTAAAAAAGACAGGAGTCATGCCCACCACCCCTATGACCAGCACAGGGTACCATTATCCCCTGGGCATGGCCATTGCACCTAGTGCCATGTAGGGGGGCCCATTTCAGGGCCCCCAATGGCACTTTAAAAAATCAAATTAAATACTTACCTATACTTACCTGGGATGGGGACCCCCATCCTCAACTGTACCTCTGGTGTGGGTGTCCCCGGGACGTGTATCTGTGGGCTTATTCCATGGTGTTCCACCATGGAAATAGGCCCGCAGGCCCCCTAACGCCTGCCGTGACCCAGGCATTAAATAATGGTGCAAAGCAAACTTTGCATTATCATTTGAACCCTCCTCCCCCCATGCGTGATTTTAGCACAGGAGATAAATATGGCACTAAGGCCATAGAGTCATTTTTTGCACGGGAACGCCTACCGTGCATCTCATTAATGAAAGGTAGGTTTCCACGTCTAAAAAATTACTTTAATTCTATAACTTTGGTCTAGAGCTAAAGTATAAATATGGAGTTAATTTTGCACCGAATTTGAGTAAAAAAATGATGCAAATTCTGTGCAAAACAAGTATAAATATGCTCCTAAGTATTCTATCAAATTAATCACTGCAGTGTTATCATTACAAAAAGTTTAAAAATAGGAGGTCGGGGACAGAATTCACTTTCTTATCAATGCATTTTCGCCTCCTGTAGGTATTTCATCTTCAGCTGCTGAGAATTTGAGAAGCAATACACAGTTTCACCACACTACAATCTAAATTAAGCAACTTTGTTTTCCAAATAATTCAATGTATTGATAACTGTGGTTTCAAATTGCAGCTACTTATATGTCTATACATGTATATGAAAGTAGAGTAGAAAACAATCTGTCCCAAAGAATGTTGTTAATCATACTAACATAAAACACAAAAGCAATGACTTTCATAATGAAGTGTAGGGTGTTGATTTGCCAACTGACATACAATTGCACCTTAGAATGTCTGTTGCTAGGGCATGGAAAAGGTTGAAGCTTGTCGGATCCATAGTGTGTGATCTGGGGCTAGGCATACATCCATAGTGAAAAAATCAAGATGAAGAACCTTCTAAAGAAGCTAATCCTGACTCTGGAGGCAAATTGGAGATTAACTATTAGAGAAATGACTCTTGGCAACTTTTCAGATAACTAAAAATACTCCACATTTTAGGCTTTATTTCATAGCAGAACATGATACCATGATTTCCTTTCTCATTTAGAAAATAGTGATCTCAACTCTACATACTGGGAATGTTAGGCGTAGCATACATTTTAATTCTTGTAACAAGGAACACAAACTTTCCGTTTAAAAATATTAACCTGCTTTGCAGTGTGGGATTTGCATAATTCCAGTGTAAGCATTGCGTCAGGTAGATGTAAGACACATTCAGTGCATTGAGAGGATTGACACCAGATTTTATTGAAGACAAAGATATATGTTTTAAGGTCAAAACATTCTACTTCTATATTACCATGTATCTTGCAAATAAATGCACTGTCACTCAGCAACATTTTGTCACATATGGAATAGAAGCAATTCATTTATGGCATTTCCCTGTGAAGAAACCAATAGAAAATTAGCAGGATTGTACATTTTCCTTTGACCTTTGTCAATTTTTGACCAAATACGAAGTGAAAACGGGTCTTAAAAAAGGTTGCGGGTAGCCAGTCGCAAATGTTCACAAACAATTCAGGACACCAGACCATTAAATACCCTCTTGCTGCCTACAGGAGAAGGTTGCGCAGACTTGAAATTAAACCTTATTGATTAAGTTTTATGGGTGAGTAAATCCATTTTTGGGATTAAAGACGCATGTTCTAACTACCAATAATAAACTGAGAAAAAACTGGTCATGTTTATGCTTTAATTTTATGCATGGTTTTATGAATCAGACCTATTATTTTTTGCACTCCACTTAACTCTATTTTGATTCTGCAATGGTGTACTGTGGTGACAACATATCCTTAGTACAGTCACATGTTTTTCTCTTTGTAATATGAAACCTTAATTGACCTACCATCCATGGCTCTGTCTATCGTTTATATTGTCTATACACATTTTACAGATGTATAATTGTAACATGTTCTTTTTTCATTACTCTTGGCATTTGTCCCCAATATACTGATAGTTTCTGAATTCCTTGCACTCTTCCTAAGAAGGACAGATGCCTTGAATTCAGTTTCGGGGCACTAACAGTCCACATGATAAACTCTCCTGCTCATTCGCATTTGTTTATGTTGATTTTCTAAACTTCTCATTGAATACCACAACTTATTGTGAATCACACTCTGATAGTCTATTTCTTTTAGTGCCTCAAACCCTGTCACATTTATTCAATGCCATCTTCATGTTACAAAAGACCAATGTTTATTTCATATACACATTTTACATAAGCAACATAATCCATTTTATATGGGGATTTTATTGGACTTTTCCCTAGAGTACTGATACTCTTTCTCATGAAATTGATAAAGTTTACAGTGCATGAGTTTTATGGGTGCCGATTTTAAAGTAGTGTCTATAGTGTTCATGCATTATGATTGAAAAATAAAAAAATTGAAATTTCTAATGTGCCTTGTATAAAATACTTACTCTTATAAAAAAGCATGCAAACTGATATTTTTCTCTTTTTACCCTTTTTCCCAAAGATCCTTTGGTTAGCAATAACCACTTTACCTCCACCTTAAAACCCCCAGCACCATGTTCTGTTGCTACACTTGAGCAAGGAAGGATAACTCAGCTGCCCACGTGCAGCCTTTGCAGGCCCATCATCTGATTACTAGTATCTTAAAACCCACTTCTTTGGGTCCATATATAGGAGTGGAACTTTGGTATTAGCACAAGACCACTTTGTCTAGGCTCCTCCCCCTCCATTATCGCATTCATGCTGATATAAAAGGTGCAAACTTGAATGTTGAAGATGTAGTTATGCACATAATGTGGGCGTCCACTTTACATTTAGGGGCATATTTATACTCTGTTTGCTCTGAAATAGCGTAATTTCTTTTTACACTATTTCAGCGCAACCTTATCTCCATATTTATATTTTGATGTTAGACCTGTCTAGCGTCAAAATATTGGAGTTTAAGTCATTTTTTGCCTGCAGAAGATTACCTTGCGTCAATGAGATGCAAGGTATGCATACCCGGGCAACAAATGACTCTAAAGCCCATGCGCCTGTGTATCCTCTCATGCAAAAATGGTGCACAGGAGGGCCCGGAATAAATAATGGTGCTAAGCTTTCTTAGAGCCATTATTTAACTCCTGGGTCAGGGCAGGCATTAGGGGACCTGTGGGCCTATTTCCATGGTGAAACACCATGGAATAAGTCCACAGGTGCCCTCCCCAGGCACTGAGGACACCCCTACCCACACCGGAGGGACTGCAGAGAATGGGGAACCCCATCCCAGGTAAGTATAGGTAAGTAGAGATAAGTATTTTTTTTAGTGCCATTGGGGGCGCTGTAATGGGCCCCCATACACGGCACCGGGTGCAATGATAATGCCCAGGGGACCCTTGTCCCCTGTGCTGGCCATTGGGGTGGTGGGCATGACTCCTATCTTTTATAAGACAGGTGACATGTGGTATGGTATGTTTGGCATCAAGAAATGATGCCAGGCTGGTTAGAGTCATCTTTTTTTACTCTAACCTGCCTAGCGTAATTTTTTGGTGCAAAACCCCCTTCTCCCATACCATCACCACCACCCGGCTAACGTCATTATCCATGACGTTATCCCACCCTTTGCGCTG
Source organism: Pleurodeles waltl (assembly GCF_031143425.1). Classification (NCBI taxonomy): domain Eukaryota; kingdom Metazoa; phylum Chordata; class Amphibia; order Caudata; family Salamandridae; genus Pleurodeles; species Pleurodeles waltl. Next base: position 1,063,575,636 of record NC_090440.1, on the reverse strand, counting down.
TTTTGCGCCATTCCAATAATAAGACACCAGGCCGGCATCTTGGAATGGCGCTAGCCGGCATTACACTTTTTGACGCTAAACTGCATTAGCACAGTTTCACATCAAAAGTATAAATCAGGGCCTTAGCTTTTAGGGTTCCAAATGCCTCATTCAACTCACTCTGAGGAATTCAACTTTTTAGTGTTAATCCAGATTGATGAGGTAATTGACGGTAGGTCTCTTGCCTCGCTCCACCTCCACTCTCTAGAAAGTTTGGTATGCAATTCCTTATCTCCTTCACTTTATCAAAGGTGTCAGTTTTTAGTACTTTCCAATTGTTATCCAAATCTGCCTGCATAATTTGCTCACGTATTATCTCAACAAAATATAATCTTCTCAAGTTAAACTTGCACAACTCTTCTCAAATATAATGTAGTGAGAATATTTGGTGAGTGCTGAGGATCTCAGGGAATTCTAAGCATCTATGTCTGGATTTTCTGCTTGTTAAACTGTATCTGTCCATCTGAGCTGGTGTTTCTCTTGTCAGTTGTTTATTTATTGTTTTAATATTTGAGCAGCAGCTGACATTTTCATCTCCAACATTCCTCACATAACTATTCTATGATTTGTTTCATCAATTGACATCTACCCAGCTCCAGATATGTCTTTTAACTTTGTTTGGATCAAATCATGAGTCTCAGCCACTTTTAGGGGAAAATTTACAAGAAAGTGGCGCATCGGTCCTGATGCGCCACTTTTTCATGGCCCCCCCCCACCGCCACCTAATGACACCATGGTTGCACTGTATTTATAAAATCGTGCACCATGGTGGTTGTTAGCAAAATGGTGTCAAAAATGTTAACGCTATTGTGGCGCCTTGCTGCAGTAGCGTAAACAAAGTTGACGCTACTGCAGCAAAGCACAAGGAGGCCATAGGTTAATATGGATGTGTCATTTTAATGCCTGCTCTGAGCAGGCATTAAAAATGATGGAAAAAATGGAGCAGTGAAATGTTCTACATTTTACTGTCACATTTATTTTAGCCTCCCTAGTTGGATTACCCCCCTTGCATACATTATGCCTGACACAAACATAATGTGGTGCAAGGGTTTACAGAGTGGTGCAATGAAAACATTGCGCCACTTTGTAAATATGGAGTGGGAGAAAGGCCTCCTTAATGCCGCCTTAAGTTAAAAAAAATATTCTAGAGTGGGGCAAAGGACTTGTAATAATGCCCCCTAGTGTACCACTATCTAGGTTACAATCTCATAGACTGTACGCTCATGTACATTGTCTTATTATTGTTTTTATAAACGTTCTCTAGAACATGGGCTGGCCGTACAACGTGCCATTAAACTTACATACAAAGTGCATTTTGAGAATTAAAGTAGCCACTAAGTTAATACCACAGAAATATTCAGGGCCTTTTTTACAAAGATTTGGTTAGGCCAGAGCTGCAAGCCTTTTTGCTACGCTGCCTTACGCAAAATCGAAAGGGCAGGAATACACCATATTTACGATATACGGTGCATTACTACCTTTCAGCTGGCTCAAAAGTTGCTGCTGAGCACAAATGCAGGCACCCTTGCACCATGATGCAAGGGTGTATGTTTTTAGCAAGATTGCTTTTGTGGGGGACACAGAGGCATTTTCCTTGTTATATGTGAGCTGCAGAATGCAGCACACATTAAAATTGGAAAAAATTAAGAGAAGTGAAAATATTTGTCCTCATTAAGCCACCCCTGGGGAGGTGTAAGGTTTTGGCACTGCCGTAGGTTTACATGATTTTGAACACCCACAGCAACACCCATGGAATGCCTCCTTGATGCAGAGTAAGGCAAGTCAGTGCTTCGCGCTGCCTTGCCTCACTCCTTATCTTTGAGACAATGAAAGCCATGCAGAGTGGCTTTTCTTCACCTTATAGATATGATTGAGAGTCCTGCTCCACCAGAGCATCTAAAGAAGTGATGCTCAGGCAGCACAGGACTCTGGTAAATAAGCTCCCTAGTGTGAAAATAGACAAAAACACTGTGCATGCATGTGAGTCTATGCAAATCAGTAATAGCGTCCTATAGAATTCTCTGGCAAGTCTACCAAATAAAATCTGAATTTAGGGTGGGGACAGAAGTTTTAACAACAGACTTGCACTTGTAGACTAGTGCAATGTATTTATTTCATATGTGGATTAAGGTTTGTTTAAGGCAGAAGTACTTTTCTTGCCATGCACAGCAGTGTCTTTGCCACATGGTAAATGCATGTTCACTGACAACACGTTGCATACACAACATTTTGGGCCAGATTTAAGAAAAGTGCCCTGCACCCAGCATAGTGTCACTTTTCTTGTGCCCCTTAGAGCCCCGATAACGTCACCATGTGTGCGGCAGTTAGAAAACTAGCGTAAAAAAAAGTACGCTAGTTCAGAGCTTTGGAGGATTAACGTCAACATTTTTTATGCTAATCTTGCAAAGCCCATTGAGGCATATTGTAAACAATTGTGTTTCTCCTTCTAACGCCTGCTCTGAGCAGGCATTAAAAGTGCTGAAAAAAAGAAAAAAAAAATCCCTTAGATTTCTTTGCCCCATTTTTACGGTACCCCTAACGGGGGAACCCCCCCTTTACATACATAATGCCTGGCGCAGGCATAATGTAGCACAAAGGGTTACAAAGTGGCACAACGCATGCATTGCGCCACTTTATAAATTTGGTGCAGCGATTTTGGCCTCGTCGGGTCACATTAGTTTGAAAAAAAATGAGGCTAATGTCGCGCAAGGAGGCGCTAGTGGCTCTTAAATCTGCCCCTATGTTCTTTAAGAAATAGATAGTTCCAGTGCAATGATATCTAATTGCCAATACCCTGTCCATGTAATTCAATTGATCTTTGATGTGTACGTCATTTGCATTTTTAACTCAGAATGTGGGTATTAGAAAGACATTAAAGTTTACCCTGACAATTTTGATAAATTAGTCTGTATCCTGATAGTAGCTATAACAGATGTTCTTAAACAGGCCCAAATAATATCCTTTTGACACTTTGTAAAAAACAGAAAACAGCATTTTATGGATTTGTAGATGACAAAAAGCTCCTGTCACCAAGGTAGCAGAATGCAACGGAAACTTCCTGTTTCAATTAATTAAAAATTAAAAATTGGCTAAGAATTACAAACATGAAGTCAACATTTCCATAGAGAGAAAAGACATGAATTGCTATAATTGGTGCAGAGTATTATAGCCATGCTAATTGGACAGCCATAATGAAGATGCAGGCATTAATTTGTCCCTGCCTCATTTTCACCCTAAATATAATTGCTTGGACTCTAAGAATACACGATAGGACTGCTGACTATATTGACAATGCATGACGAGCCATGAAGATTCACGGCCCTTCACCACTGCACAGTACATATCGCAATAGTTTTCTGTTTTGTAGCATATATATATATATATGTGTATATATATATATATATATATATATATATATATTTTAAAAGCAAAGCGATCCTTCTTGTGGCGCGCATTCTCAGCTGGTGCACATGAAGGGACGGACATTCCCTTATTTCAATCTCCAAACAGACAATTGTAAAACACTTGTAAATCCATAGCACTCCAGGAGAGTTGATCCTTTTATGAATGAATACAACACCAAATCCATGGTGGATGTTGTATTACCTAATTAATGAATATATGCATGTATATGTACGTGTATATAGTGAATTTCTAAAGTTTTTTAAATTTTATTTCCTAATTATAGCTTTCTTTTAACCTTTGTTTTTTTACAGTGAATATATATATATATATATATATATATATATATATATACACACACTACAAGGGCACAGACACACACACAAAGGTAGGGTTTCTGTTTTTTGTGTGTGTGTGTATGTATATATATACATATGTGTATATATTTATTTATAGCATTTTTAAAGTGCATCTGTGATCATAAACTGGTATCCTGGTGCCAAGTTGGGACTTGGCTTGAGGCAAGTCCCAGACAAAATTTTTAAAATAAGAAAAGGAGCCAGGGTACAGGAACTGTGACCCCTTGCTCTAGTGATGGAGTCCCAGATGGACCCCCAGGGCTAAAAAGCATTTTTTTTTTAATTACAGCCGGAGTCACAGCGGATTTGGTGGAGCTGCCATGAATTAAAAAAAAGTGTGGGATCCTGCGCTTTGTCTTTTTTAAGCCCCCGCGCCCCAAGAACCACCACCTTCCCATGGCTAATTGTTTTTTTTCTGTGGTTGGGACCTGTCGGCCTCCTGACAGCCCCAGGGACCACCACCTCTCTGAGGCTTCAAGCTAAATTAATGCAGGGAGGGCCTGCTCCCCCCACAGGCTGAGGGATCACCACCTCCCTGGGGTTTTGAACAATTAAAACACAGGGCACCTGCCCCCACCCCTGCAGTCCCAGGGACCACCACCTCCCTGGGACTTCTTCAACATTGGAGGGGGCCATGTCATCCCCCTTGAGGAGCCACTGATGGCCCTGGGAACCACCACACCCCCAGGGCAGGCTCCTGCTATGTCCTGCGATGCCCACCCACGCACTGCTGACACTTCTAATTACCCTACAAATTACGGCATTCAGGATATATTTGACTACATCCTAGACAATATCAATGTGCTATTTGCTGCAAAAGTTTTGATCAAAACACTGAGCATGGCAGTGGCGCGAATTATAGTTACCTTATGGCAAGAGTTACAGTTACTTGAGTTAACTATAATAGGTGAAGTTCTGATTTGGTACACTTAAAACGTAAGCCTAAATATGATGTCCCTGTAATCTTTGTTTTTTTAAGTGAATATATATATAGACCCCTATATATATATATATATAGGGGTCTGATTGTCTGATGCAATGACTTGGGCCCATCAGATGGAGAAGAGTAAAAATCTTCTCAGAGACCATACTAAATTAGTATGAAAGAGAAGGTAAATGGTGGAGGTACACTGTCTCTGTTACTTCAGATTTATAAAGCTACTGCTCTATTGGCAGCCACTTATGGGGCAGAGATATGGGGTCTTGCTGATGCCATCACCCTTTTAACGGTTGAGAAGAATTTTATCAGGGTTTTGCTCAAGTTACCAAAGGGTAACCCCCTGATTCCACTGAGGCTGGATTTAGTACTCATCCTATAAATTTGCTGGCGGCGCTAAAACGCTTGTACTGGGTGAGTGTTAGACATGGCATCCTTGTCGTGGTTTTCCCTCCATTTTTTGCCTCTGCTTCCCATGTTTTGACTGTGTGATGGACTCTGCTTTTGCTGTTTTTGGTACTCTGGGCACTTTACCACTGCTGGCCAGTACTAAAGTGCAAGTGCTCGTGTATAAAGTGTATGTGTAATTGGCTTTTCCATAATTGGTATATTTGAATTACTAGTAAGTCCCTAGTAAAGTGCACTAGAGGTGCCCATGGTCTGTGAATCAAATGCTACCAGTGGGCCTGGAGCACTGGTTGTGCCAGACACATTAGGAGCCCTGTAAACATGGCTCAGACCTGCCACTACAGTTCCTGTGTGAGCGTTTTTTAACTAACAATCTGACCTGGCAAGTATTCCCACTTGCCAGACCCAAACCTTCCATTTTTATACATTTAAGGCACCCCTAAGGTAGGCCCTAGCTGGCCTCATGGGCAGGGTGAAGTGTATGGTAAAGATGGGCCATGTACTGATGTGTTTCACATGTTCTAACAGTGAAATACTGACAAATTTGTTTTTCACTGTTGCAAGGCCTATCACTCTCATAGGTTAACATGGGGGCTGCCTTTAAATATCTTTTAAGTGTACCTTCCCTTTGGGAGCAGATAGAAATGTAGATGTTGGTGTCTCTGAACTCACAATTCCAAAATACATATTTTGGTAAAGTTGTTTTTCAAATTGTCAGTTTGAAAATGCCACTTTTAGAAAGTGGGCATTTTCCTGCTTAAGCCATTATGTGACTCTGCCTATCTGTGGATTCCCTGTCTGGGTCAGACTGACATTTGGGATGTGAATACCCTCTAGACAGTGATTCAAAGAGGGCTGGGGTGTAGCCTGCTTATCCTGATGAGCCATCTGAGCTAGAGTGGAGGGTGGAGTGGTCACTTACACCTGAATGGGCTGTGCCGGCCATCACACAATGCAGTCTCCAACCCTAGGATGTGGGTCTGGGGCCAAGCCGGGGAAAGGCAGGATCTTGTGAACAGCAGAGACTTTCCTTTGAAGTTTGTCTACTTCAAAGCAGGAAGGGATATGAGTAGTGGACCCAAAATCCCAGATTTTCAGATTACTTCTGGAACCAAGAGGAACCTCTGCCAAGGAGAAGAACTGAAGAGTTAAAGGAGGAGTACTGTCCCTTTGCCTGTGACTGTGCTCTGCTAGGTTGACCTACAGTTGCTGCTTCTGCCTAAAAGAGAACAAAGACTGGACTTTGAGGTATATTCCTGCTTGTGAAGAATCTCCAAGAGCTTGTACTGACTTTGCCACCTGTTATAAAGTCTCACGCCCATCAAAGACTTCCTCTGCTAGCACCTTGACTCTCTGCTGAGACTCCTGCCCTGCCAAGTGGTGCCCTATCCAGTTCATGGGCCCATGAAAGGTGAAGTTAGCAGAACAAGGACTGAAATCCACGCACAGAACACCTTGCAAGAAAAGGTTTGAAGCACCACCTGCTTCGCAGCTGGAATCGATGCTCCACCTGCATCGCGGCTGGGAGATCGATGCATCACAGCTGGATAAACGACGCAACACCCACTTGCGGCTGCTGATAATGGCACAAACCCTACGCAGTGCAGTTTTCCAACACCATGCGGATGTTTTTTTCATGCATCATGGCTGGGTGTCAAAAATCAACGCAAGAATGCGTGGATCTGAGGTGCCCTGTCCGGAAATCGGCACATCGCTCCCTTGTGAGGGAGAAAAATGACACATTGCCTACCCAACTGGAAAAGAAACAACGCATGGCCTCATTTGCGAGTAAGGAATGGACGCATCTCTGACTTTTCCAATGCACGCTCACCCGTGCTGATTTATTTTTGACGCAACCAAGGTACTTTATGTAAAATCAATGTTTCCATTGTTTTCTATAGAGTAAGACACTTAGGGGGTTATTACAACTTTGGAGGAGGTATTAATCCGTCCCAAAAGTGACGGTAAAGTGACGGATATACCACAGCCATATTACGAGTCCATTATATCCTATGGAACTCGTAATACGGCTGGTGGTATATCCGTCACATTTGGGACGGATTAACACCTCCTCCAAAGTTGTAATAACCCCCTTATTCTTTAGATAATTCATATTTTGACTTGTGTATGTTGGATTTTTGTCATTTTGGTCTTCTTAGATTTAGATAAATATTTCCTATTTCTCTAAACTTGTGTGGTGTCCATTTTGTAGTGTTTTCACTGTATTACTGGGTGTGTTGGTACCAATATTTTACACATTGCTTCTGGATTAAGCCTTTCTGCTTGTGCCAAGCTACCAAGGGGAGGAATCGGGGTTATTCAGGTATGTTTCTCCTTTGCCTTGATTAGAGTGCGGGTCCGTGCTTGGACAGGGGACAACCTGACTGCCAACCAAGACCCCATTTCTAACAGTGAGGCTGTAGTCAACTGAGGAGTTGACACCTTATAGGGATTCTCTAATTGATCTAATTTCCTGTGACTCGTGCGTAGTCTCACCCTGGATGAAAAATATTGGGATGCACTGAGAGAAATTGAAAATGACAGATCTTTGGAACTGGCCAGCAGTGATCGCCAAGGGTGCAAGACAGATAGTGGAAAGAGCTGGGTGGGACTATGCTCTGGAACAGACCTGGTTGAAAATGATCTTGAGAATTTGACTGTGGAATTATTTTATGTTATATGTTCTCTATCTTAAGAAGATTTTATGTATGAAATCTATATGCCCACTGCTAATTGGCTGTATCTCCAATTCAGGTACGGGTCACTCCCATTAAGACCCCTAACGGCTAAAAGGACAAGCTAGGCTCCTCAACCTTTTGTTATTTTTGCCCCAGAACAAAAGAAACTGAAGAGCATTTGACTTTTTTCTGCCCTCAGTACTTACACTCACGCAGGAAATGGATAATTGCTGTTTGCAAGTTTGTGGGTGTTAGACAATACTGGGAGGCTCTGAGAATCCCTAAACTTGACCCAAAGGTAGTGATAGTTTTTGCAGTAGCGAAATACCTGGAGCAAGCATGGTGCATCAGACAGAGGGATATGCCTCAAAATAAAGCTTGATCAGGATATCATGCTGGCTGTACAGGTTGTGATCCTAGAGATTACAGGGATGCAAAACCAAGCTACATACAACACCTTTCTATTATTGCTCCCCTGACTTTGCGACTCACTTAGATAGGGCTAAGGTTGACCATGTGATACCCTGTGTATTAATCTTAAAATCAGCACTTTACCAGTATCATCGGAGCAAATTGGGTAAAGGATATTACAATTTCTGTCAATCGTCTTCCCGCTTGATGCTCCCTGAGATGGGAAAACATGTTTATTCTTTTTTACTATTTTTTTCTATTTCCAAAGGGATGTTTCACATCCCTGGGAGGTCTAGGAGCTATTTAAGTGTGCCACAAGGAAAGGAATTGATCCAATCACCTCCAGGCATTTGTCCTGGGTTGGTGATTGCAGCCCGGTCAATCCGTGGACTTATTCTGAGCATTATTGCTCTTTAAGCTTGTACCTGTTTTACACTTGTTCGCACATGCACTTTAAGATTTTATTGCCTATTTTATTTACGCCTTGGGTTGGTGATTGCACCCTGGGCAGACTGTGGATTTAAACTGAACATCACTGCCCTTCAAACTTGTATCTGTTTCCCACATGTTCACATATGCACTTTAGGATTTTATTGGCTGTCTAAAGTATGTATTTATCTCTTCTTGATGGTGCTATACACACTTATGCCTAAATTTGTATTATGAATGGGTTTGTCGTTTTAATTCATTTTAACTTATTTATGTACACTTTTATGTTTTTCTTTTTAACTGATATCAAGTAATTACTAATACATACAAAAAGAACTGAAAGCATACCTATGGTTTTATACACTTTTTTAAAGATGAAGGATTTCATGAAGTATTTCTTTATGTCTTTTCTCAGGTGTTAAAACAGATAGGTTCATAGCAACATAACAAAAATAGACAATTCTTAATTCCTTTGAGTAGGTTTCACAATTGGGTGCATAAGGCCGCCACATGCTTGCTGATTTGGATTCTGAATACATATTGGACCATTGTCCCATTAAACCATAAAGGGCACCAGTCCTAAAAAAAGGAGTAGAGGGATTAACACGTCACTTGTCTCTCTCAAAGGGGAACTGCGTGGGTGGGCGTCACCTGAGTGCCACACCATCGCCTGCAGTCAATCTTGGTGAAGGAGCTGGTCATAATCAGTTGCTGTCTTGAGCAATGGGGTGCCATCAAAGAGTATTATCAGTGCTTATCAACATTAATAGTCCCTTATCCAAGCATTTGCACTTCCGCTTGCAGCCTGCTGTTACTCTCGTTGGAACTTGTTGATGAAGTGTATCAACATGTATATTACTTCCTTTTTAAGTGGATTTTTTAACATGTTTTAATATCTTGCTAATTTTTGTAAAATGGATTGGTTTTTATTATTATCGTATATTGTAAAGGCTTATTAACTATATACAATAAACTCTCATTGTCATTGAGTGGGGGAACTAACCAAGGTAGGCAGTGTGCAAGTGATGTCCCGGTGCATAACACCACATTTGGCATCAGAGGAAGTGACTTTACAGGAGGAGGCATCACAACCCATGACCTCACCTGCAAGCTAAACATACTGAACTTGACAACAAGAACAAAACACAGTTCACACACTGCGATAAAAATGCTAGACACTGCAATTGTGAATATCAAAACAAAAAAATGTTAACCTACCTATCATACTACCATTATATACACCTACAATTTTAGCACACTTTTCACAAAAAAACGCAAGTTGCATACTGCATTTAGTATTCTGAGCATGGCAAACAAAATTATCTAAGAAATATGCAATTGTAACTGGACATTTTGCATATACATTTTTTGAGAAATTATTCACCACGTTATCTTGCCACAGGATCTTTAATTATAAGAAAGAAGGAAATAGTGCGACCTTTTAAACCACTGAATCCCTCATTTATAGGCAACAAAATCAGTTAAAAAATCCCATGCATCTGGTATTGTTTGTTTTGATGAGTAGTAGGATTTACCTTCCGATAATGAGTATCATCTTCATTGTGATGAGCAGTCAGCTCTCTGGGAATATGTGACAGTGGATTCCAGAGAGCACAGGAGTGTGAATATAATAAAAGAAAGATGTGCAATACTAAGGTAGTGTTGCATGGGAGACACTATCAAGGTCAGGGTGCTGAAACCTCTTTTGTAGTCACACAAAGTAACTGTCAGTGTGTTTATTGTCCTCATAACAGGTTGCACTTGCTTTGGAACTTCATTCCCGTCATTGTCAATATATTCCCTGAAACCTTCTGATATGAGATTATAATCAAGGGATACCCTCAGTCATAGGTTTATAAACTTACACAGACTACACATACTCAAAAGTGTTCTCGTACATTTGCTTGGGCCTGCTAGAAGGGTGTTTCTGCAGCCAGTAGTGTAGCCAGGAACCTTAAGTACGTGGACAGCTAGAACTTTCCCGGCATACAGAAATTGCCTTATGATGCTCTGTGGGACGGACTCCCTCAGATTTAACCCCACACCTTAAAATATGATTAACAAAAGTAGTAAAAGAATATAGGACAAATGTGTCTGATTCCAAGAATCAAGAGGTCAACATCAATAAAGAAAACCTATAATACATTGGTGGGATCTGAAATCCCTAAAAGGCTGAAATATATAAAGTAAAATATTTAACTGTTTGGTGAACTTATCCATTTGCTGTTCGTGTGAAACATCTGCTAATGCAGAGACTTATGTGTATCATGCAAATTCACTAAACATTTTGTTTAAGGCTAAAGCTAGTAGGATGGTCAATAAGGTCCATAGATATCTGCTCTCCCTTATCATCATTTGCCCAGTAGTTAAAGTCGCAGACTAGTAATATTTTTGTGGTCGATGAAAAAGGGTTATATTAGCTCAGAGAATAGTGCCAAAAATGTTGCATACGGTCAGGTGTGCTGTAAGTAAGAATACAGATAAGGGATGAAGTCAAGGATTGCAACTTGATCATAAGGTTGGCAACAGCCGGTATATTTAACAAAGTTACTTTAGAAAATCTGAGATGTTTCCTTATCACTACTGCGGCTACGCTGCCACCTGTTTTGCCAGCTGATTTATTTGCTTGGAGTATGGAATAATCCTGGGGAAGGGCCGCTAGAGTACACGGGGAGGACTTGTCAGTGAGTCACGTTTCAGTGAGAAAAAGAAAGTCTGGTGTTTCAGTGTGAGAAAACAGGGCTTTGCAGTACCCCCTGCCACACACACACACTTTTTGCCCCAATTTTTGACTGATGTTGGTGTTTTCTGACTGATTGTGCTCTAGGCTGTGCTAACCAGGCCCAGGCCCAGTGCTCTGTTTAAAAGGTATATGGTAATTAGATGTGATTACAACTGGTTCAGACAGTCTAGCTCTAAGTCCCTAGTATATGGTAGGGCATATAGATTTCAAGGCCCAGTAGCTTTAATGCTCTTCCTCATTCTGCCTGTGTTCAGTGTCTGCTCCAGCTTAAATCGAAGACAAAGCACAGGAGGCTAAGGCAGGTGTAGGGGCTTAGGAACAAAAAGACCAACATTCTCGCTGCTCACCTCTTTAAATGGTGGGCAACAAATGTTGATCTTCCAGGTCCCTGGTGCACTGCCTTCTGCGAGAATTGGAAGGTGGCCATTTTTCTATGTTCTTCTGGATGATTTCTTCCAGACTGCTGACACTCAGCATGCTGTGAAAAATCACAGTACAAGGTGTACCCAAAGCATGCCTGAAATAGTTGTCCAGCATTGCTACTGCCCTGTGTGTGATCCTTACTGCAGTGCTGGAATGGAAAAAACTTTACTCAGAGAACCCATACATTTTGGTTCAAGGCCAGGCAACAAAAAGGGGGTGGAGTCACAAGGGGCAGATTCATGAGAAGCAGTCTGACATTGATGCCCATATTTTAATGCAATATTGCACTGCAAGTGAAGTTGCTCCGCTGCGTTGCTTGAATGCAAGACAGCAGAGCATCACCCTATTTTCAAAGGTCTGGTACAGTTCCTCTCTCTTTTGTGTCATGGTGCAAGGGTGCCTTCATTGTGATGAAGCACACATGCAACGAGGAAATACAAATTTTGCTCCTTGTTACAATATCCTCAGGTAGATGCACCATTTTGGTGCGAAGCCATGTTTACAAGTCTTTGAAAAAATGGGTTTGATTCAAAGAACATTGGTGGATGCTTGGAAACGCCCATGCACCACCCATGTTATGCATATCTGACACAACGTAAAGGTAGTCAGAGCTAAGTGTTGCCTTGCGTTACTTTTTTTCTTTTTACAAATCATAGTAAATTTGGGCCTTAGTTTATGCATCTATTTTATAAGACATTGGCAACAGGGAGAAAGGTGAAAGTAAACATGTTCTAGCTTAATTTGTTGCAAATGCTTCATTTTAATATATCTCATTGTGTTAGGGCACCTGCTGCAAAGACCTTTATGTGCCCACTACATCTCAGGAAATAATAATAATGGTAAGATAACTTAGGAAAATGACACCAGAATAAATTCAGTATAATTCACTGGAGCCCATTTCTTGGCAGGGGGGACAGCATCCACCCCGTGAAAATAGTGGAAGAATGCCATCTACCTGCCTGTACCCCAGACCTCATCAATAACACATCCATCAATCAGATCAAGAATATTTACCTTTGGGACCTTTTTTGAGAGAGACGACTCTCAGCGGCCTATTTATGAACTGGTTTGTGTTGCTCTTGCACCACGCAACATGGTGCAAGAGTGATGCAGACCTTAAGTCAGATTTATGGAGCCATGCAAGGACACTGTGCATGGCCCTTAGTGACTCCATCCATCTAAAGTAAGACAACACAGTGTAAATTCCATGGGCATTGCAAGGGTGTTCCCAAGCAACACCCATGGTTTTTGATGCATGCCCAGATTTACCAGAACTGGTAAACCTGGGAATGTGCTCAAAAGATATATTTTCCCAGGACATGCTTAATGAGAAAAAATATCTTTATTTCACCTTGTTACTTCCTCTTTGTATGTGTGCTGTAGATAGAGAAATATGCCTCCAAGGTTTGTTTTTGTGTAGGAAGGTCTACCTTCCTGCCCAGAAACATTCCTGCATGCAATGCAGACACCCTTACACCAAGATGCAAGTGTTCTTGCATTGGTGCTAGGCTGTCAAATGGGTACCAGTGCAGCAGAAAAGGTAGGAATGTTTTATATTGCCTTAAATATGGCACATCTCTGCCCTTTCCATGTCATGCAGTGCAGCAAGGTGACTTGCTGCACTGTGTGACTTTTTCATAAATAGGCCTCTCACTGTGCAAAATTACGGTATTTAAGTCCTTGAAATCAAGAATGGTAAAACTAATTTTGACAGCAAAAATCCATTTACTACAGTCACCATCACAGAAGCCTCTAGCACCTGTAAAGTAAAGTTCCCTATCAAAGAACTATAGGAATAACCACATATCATTACAAAAACAAATGCAAAAGTGAAAGAAACAAATATCTGCCATGACATCCCCCAACTTAATGCTCCTGTTCAATCACTGCCAAGTTACGCTCTCTCACTCCAATGTGGACAATCATCGAATTCTAATTTGCCAACCACATAGATGTCCTCTTCAGCTTCTTCTCCATATGCAGGTAACATGTGCCTCGCGAACATTTGAAACCAGTAAGCTCGCTCGGAGGTCAAAAAGTATATTCAAGACATACTGCTTGTCAATCACGAAAGTGAATAGTAGAGATTTGATTAAGGAGTGCTTTATCGATGAAAAGCTGTTTTTAAAAAGAAATAAATCAAATTGATTTTGTGTGTTCTTTTCTCTTTATATTATAAAAAAGAAAACGATTTCTTTACCCTCAAATGCAGATATATATTTCAACTTTGCGGAGTAGAAGACATTAATTGTGGCAACTTCTTATTATGAAGAGCAAATATAGACCCAGAGTTATGTTAAAGAGGCGCAGTGCTTGCCAAAAATTGCAGTACCGCTGTGTGTCACTTTAGAAACACAGAGGTGTGCCATATTTAGAGGACTACCGCGCACCCCTGCGTTTCCCCCTGGCACCATAGTGCAAGAGTGTCTGGATTGAGGGGAGAAATTGTTTATGTGCAGAAAGGTGTCCCTTCCTGCACATAAACAATCAGTAGTGGCGATTTTTGCACTTCTATGTGTGCTGCAAAATGCAGCACACACAAAAGTACCAAAGTGTCATTTTTAATGATTGTTTATGTGTAGGAAGGTGTCTCTTCCTGCACAAAAACAATTGTCCATGGCTTTTTGCTTCTTCTATGTGTGCTGCAGAATGCACCCCCATGATCCACCCCAAAAATAGTGGTGCACATATAGATCACACATATGCCCCTAGGGGCTATGTATGCTCTATTGCACTTTAAAAATGCATCATTTGATGCTTTTTTTTTTATTTCACACGGTTACTATTGACTTGGAGTCAATGGTAATTGCATTTCCTAAATGCCCAATTCGCATTTAGGAAATGCTTTGTACATGTGCTTTGGAAATCGCAAATAGGAAATCCCTATGTGCGATTTCATATTTGGGGATCGCACAATGCGATTTTTACCGGAGAGAAATCGCATTTTGTGAATCCCTAAATGGCTTTGTAAATCTCAAAAGCCCATTTAGCACTTCTTAATGGCCCGAAATAGTTTTTGGACCGTTAAAAAATGCTACATGGCTTTCTGTCCTTTAGACTTGTAATTTTATCTCATGAAAACGTATTACTTTTGAGATTTTACAAACATTCAGAAAAATGTGCCTGGAAACCTGCACCAGCCTTAAGTCATGTGACATCTGCTATGTCTCTGATGTGCGGTTGTACTGAGCCTAAAAATCTACATTGAGAAAAAAATAGTCCACTGTGAAAATGCAAATTTTTCTTGACTTCTCTTAATGGGGACAACATTTTACTTGTGAAGTAAAATCTTCCAGTCCACACCTCTAAAGTTTTGGGGTTTGCCTTTTTCCTTTTCATCTCGAAGAGGAGTCGCCAAACTCGATTCCAAATAAATCTCTCACTCTATTCAGGGACAGAAGTGGCTTGAGAGACGTTTGCGAAAGCCAACAAACACACAAGTTTCTGGACATACATAATCTTTCAAGGGAAACCATGATTTCATCCTCCCTGTGCATTGTTCCTGCTGTGGGTAGGGAGTGTAATAGCAGGGCGGGTAATTGTATGCAGATGTGGTGTACAATTACAAAGTAGTAAAACCATTTCTGGCTGCTGGATATTCTTCTGTGGATACCTGACACCCATAAAAGCAGCATTCTTGGCCTCACGTGTATTTTACTAGTGTAATCAGACCTATGGCATTCTCAAATTAGTACTCAAATGTACACATCCCTCCCCATTGCTTGCAAGTCACCTGCAGGAAACTTCACCACAATCCTTTATTGAGCTGTTAGAGGAGACCCTAGTGTCTTCTCTAGCAACCATGAGATCAATATTCACCAGTAGGCTGGCTATAACTGTATTTAAAAAATCACACAGAAATGTAATTACTGCCTCACAATCGACCTATCTACCAGCCAATTATAGTGTTAATATCCTTGAGAGAATGTATGGGCATCACTAATACCAGCATATATACTGTATAGTGCTTAATATGGGCCGCTGGTTGCCAGTGGGGCCCATCGGCATTCATTTATGAGGACTTGCAGGGAATACATCTCAAAGTCGAAAGACAGAGGCAGAAAAAGACAGAAAAACCTTCAGAAGGGAGAAATCAGGGCCTACAAGAATGAATGGGGTGTCTGGTAGTGATTTTAAGAGGCATGAGGTGGATTCAACAGTACACAGTCATGGTATTCAGCATGCCAGCATTTATTAACACCAACGAGGCTTCTGAGCAGAACTTTGCAAATCAACATTCATTGTTTTACTAATTACATACTGCATGGAAGTTCAGGATTGTCTCACAAAATGTAGCACAACAGATTATTTCCTTCAGCATTTCCAGAACAAAAAACTATTGATCCAGACATATCCTATAACATGCACATAGCAAAGGAAATTTAGGATCCAAGGTACCAACTCAGTAATTTCAGCTAGGTGGACAGGCTTGAGGCAGATCATTAGGATAAGCTATTGTGCCTCTAATAGTATTTATATTGCAGTTTACGGAGTGGAAGAACCTGGTGATTGTTGTGGCCTAAGGGGTGCATAATACTCATCTGATACCATATTCCTATATTGGTAACTTGGTGGAATGAAGACCAAAGACAGTCCAGGTCAATTAAGTTCCTACATTTATACCAATCTATACCAATCTTCAAAGGAGCAGCTATAAGGGGTCCCTGCAGTTAATCTGTAAACAACTGGCTGTTTTATTATTCATACAATTTTAACGTTATTTCTGTTGGCACAGTAAATGAATGCAGAAATACTTTTAGGACAATGATTGAATGTGGTTCAAGTGCCCTCCTCTATGGTTTATAGCTTTGTAAGTAGCACTGATGTTTTATTCTGGATCTGGTGTTATTCTCTAGTCATCTACTGTTGCTCACTGACTGTACAACACCACAGGTGTTTTCCTCTCCCATCTACGCAATTATTGCAAATACGGTAATCACTAGTAAAAACAATCTTGCAACAACTCTTTTTCCAGAGCTAGCATGTTGTTATAAGACCTAGATGTTGCTGCTGCGGGATGGACTTCACCCACATGCTGTGCTGGCCTCAGCAGAAATGACCATCACCATTTATTCTTAAGCAGCTATTGGATCAACAGAACCAAATAACATGTATCCCAATAGGGACCAAGTGGATGAACTATGTCCAGCCATGACCGAGTGATATCAGAGAACAAATAAAATCAACTGGGTTATCTTGGACCAAATATGATTTCCTCTGACCCTTATATACACCTGTTACAGGTTATTGATGTAGCTCTCTGACCCTCATTAACACTATTAAATTGTGTTGATTGCTCTCTTTGACCCTAATACACATCTATAAAGGTTATAGATGGAGCTCAGTGACCCACATTCAACCTCCAGTGGTATGGACGGCTCTCTTTGACCCTAATACACACCTGCCACATCATCAACACAAGCTTTATTCGATCAACAGACCATCAAAACAATAAATATCATCATAAAATATGAATTAATACAATCCCATTATAAAACCAATATCTAACAAATAGTTTAAAACCCAATTGCCCAGTCAAAAAATCCCATCCAATCTTCCTTAAAATTCATTACTTACATAAAAGTTACGTACACGCCATGCTGCCACTAAAAACTTACCAACAGCATAAATTAATACATTGGAGCAATGGCTTTTTAAAACCCTCAAAGCTAAATCACATTTTCTTATTTTCATTTCCCGACAAATTTTACGGATCCATTTGGACCTAGGGGATGAATAAGCAGGGCAAAAAAACATAGAGTGTTCAAATGTTTCAGGGGTAACACCACACACAGGACATATATCAGTTGTGGCGGTTGGTCCCCATCTACTCGTCAGAGACTTCGGTGTCAGCGACCCAAAGCAAAATCTAGCGTATAGTCCCTTGCCTAGTATATCGGGTATTATATCTTGGTAGGGTTCGAACTGTGGGTACCACTTAAAATCAATAAAAAGATTGATTAAGCGTCCATGGGATTAACGGCTAATATAGTCATTTCGTACGTAAGACCAATATGCACACTTCAATACTTTTGTGTGAGATTTCTCAAGTTTGTAGGGATTCTCCCAGAAATCTCCTAGGCCCAAGGTACGGAGCCAACTAGATACATGATTAACCCATGGAATGTTAGCGAATTTTGGACACTTTAACAGTTCAAGTAGTGAAGTCTTATATACATCCAATTCGGGAACAGTCCATAGCCTTACCCAGTATACTAGGGGTCTTAGGATGATTAAATCAGCTATTCGTTTTAGTCACAAATCAAGGAGCAATGGAATCAGTGGGGTACTGGGAGGGCACACACATAAAGCCCTCGCAAAGCTGTTCTCACCAGTGGTTAGCCTATTGCTGTAAAAAAAAAAAAACATACCTCTGCACCATAGACAGCAGCCCCCTGTGCCTTAGCCACATAGATCTTAATTGCTGGAGATATAGCTTTAGCCGTCGTACTCCTATAAAAGTGCAGTATAGATGCTGCGCTATGCCGCAGAAGTCCAACACTTTTGCTAACCTGTTCTTCCCAATGTAATTTGTCTGTGAGCCTCACACCCAAATAATCAATAGAGCTAACCATATCCGAAGGATCGCCATCTAAACTAATAGTGCATTTCTTCCGCGATCCAGGACGAAATACCATCAATTTCATTTTCTTAAAGTTCAGCTCCAAACCATAATTCTGACAAAATAGATTACATCTATCAACAAGGATTTGTACACACCTGTAAATGCTATAGGTGGAGCTCTCTGACCCTCATGCACACTCCTACATGGTATAGGTGGAACCCTTTGACGCTCATTGCACCTTTTAAAGGGTGCAGGTGGCCTGGACTATAAATCTCACAGGGTGTAACCCTTCCGAATCAGGATGTTTACCTGTTCGCCCTAAGGAGTGAATCCTACAGTTCTGTGTTTATAGCCAAGACTGTTTATGGATCGAGACATCCAAAGCAGTGATGAATCATGTTAATGGACCCAGCACATGCTGCAATACTAGTTGACAAATGATTCCCCGATAAACTATTTTTCTTTGAGTATCTAAAAGCTGTCGACAAAACCAGAAAACAAGTAGGCTGTTTACAAATATTTGTCAATAGAAGAGAGGGAAAGTACGTATTAACAAGGCGCCTGAACAACATTTTGTCATTGCCTTAAGAAGACTTTCTGCATTCATTAACTGTGGCAATAGAAAGCATGCAAAAACAGCAAATAAGCTCCATAATTCATGAAGTTCAATGAGCAATAATTGAAGAGACTGTTTTAAAGTTTAATAACTGAGGCAACTTAAGGTTGTTGTTGTTTTAAATATTGCATTGCCTGGAATTCTTCTACTCAGCACAAAGTATCATGGCCTTGTTCTCATAATAAGAACATTTTGGGTTCCTAAACACAAATATTGGAGCCTTTTTAGACCCACAGTATATCTAATATAAGGTGAAATAATATACTGCTAATAACTTACATTTGTGCCCTTTTGCTCTTAGTTTTTGCGCCCCGTCGCACAATTAGGGGATAAGATGTGCAAAGGATATTTGCATGCGTTCCAAGTGCATTATTTGTGCGTAATTTCTGATCTATGATTGAACTGCGAGCATGCATATTTTGTGCACATGTCGAATAAAGGTGGGACCAAAAATGTGGCTCACATTTAATTTGTGCCTGTTTTTGCACTTATTCCAGCGTCAGAAGACCCCCAAAAGGTGCTAAGTCAGTTTTGAATATCAAGATAGCAGTGTCTACTTTATCAATTTGACTCCAAAAAAATAAATCTGGCAAAAGTCTGCTATGCTAAAAATAAGTTGATTGAACCACAACCTGTCGTGCCTTCCTCGTCTTTTAAAGTAAATCCCAAACATTCAAAATTGTTATGATGTTGTACTTCCACTGAACAAAGAATGAAATCATATTAAAGTAATTGTACAGCCCACGACTTGTGCATATCTGCTTTTAATATCAATCGCAGTTTTTGAAAGGTATACTCCAATGCTGCCACCTGGATGGATATCGAGATTGATGTGCTCCTTTTCATTCTAGCAGAACAAACCAATAATGGAGGAGTGTAGACAATAATCAAGCATCTAAGTAAGAATTGAACACTAGGATAAGGCCTAGAAATATACCCACTGCAAGTCATAGATTTTTTTTAGCCCATTCAACATATGCCTAGTAGTGGGCATTGATAGATAGAAGCCAGAAATCCACATAATAATTACCACAATCCAAAAAAAGGAAAAATGGGTAAAAAGGCAAGAGAAATTATTTTAACCTTATTTTACACAGAATGTGCTTTGCTAATTGGGAAAAATGCAATCACTGATATTTTGAGAAGCCATAGCTCATCTCTTTACAACTCTTACCTACACAGTAGTCAGGTCAAAGAAAAAAAAAACATATTTTCCTTGATCCTTGATGTGGTTTGTTAGACTTTTCATCCTTGGCGTGGTCTCCCTTAACTTTTTGCCTCTGTTCCCCAGGTTGAGGATGTGTGCTGGACTCTGACTTTGCTGTTTTTGTTACTCTGGGCACCTTACCACCGCTAACCAGTGCTAAAGTGCAAGTGCCCCTTTACAAAATGTGTATGTAATTGGCTTATCTATGATTGGCATATTTGATTCACTAGTAAGTCCCTAGTAAAGTGCACTAGAGGTGCCAGGGCCTGTAAATCAAATGCTACTAGTGGGCCTGCAGCACCGGTTGTGCCACCCACAAAAGTAGCTCTGTAATCATGTCTCAGACCTGCCCTTGCAGTGTCTGTGTGTGCAGTTTCAACTGTAAATTCGACTTGGCAAGTGTACCCACTTGCCAGGCCTAAACCTTCCCTTTTCTTACATGTAAGGAACCCCTAAGGTAGGCCCTTGGTAGCCCCAAGGGCAGGGTGCAGTGTATGGTTAAGGTAGGACATATAGGCCCTCATTACAACCCTGGCGGTCGGTGTTAAAGCAGCGGTAGTACCGCAAACAGGCTGGCGGAAAAAAAATGGGATTACAACCGTGGTGGAAACTGCCAACATAGACAGCCACTTTAACACTCCGACTGCCATAGCGGTAGAAACAAACAGCACGGCGGTCACCGCCAACAGAAAGGCAGGAAACAAAGTACCGCCCACTCTATTACAAGAGGCCTATCCGCCACCTCTTCCGGGGCGGAACCAACGCTATCAAGATCACGGTGGAAACAGTACACAGAAGGGAAAACACTCACCTCATGAAACCCAGCGAGGAACCAGGACACCATGGAGACCGAACTTCATGTGTTGCCCATGTTGGTTTACCTCCTCTTCTATGAGGAGTACGAACGGCGGCGGCGGCGACCACGGTGAGTACTGCGCCTACAACACAGGGGAGGGGGGAGGAAACAGAGTGACACACACACGCAACACCCCCACCCTCACCACCACAGACAACAACAGACACACAAATACATGCAGCAACATTACATATACACCGCCCCACCCCCTGGAAGAGCACAAGGACATTATTGTAACCATTGTAATCAAGAAAAATCCAGTATTCAAAAGTGAAAATTCAGTATATACAAATATGTACACCAACTACAAGTCCGGATAGTGTACTAACGATTGTCTGTGGACCACTGGGCCCAAAATGCATGGGTGAGGCCCACACATGATACCTGACTCGAATAGGAGAGAACACCATTGGGGCATCAGATCGAAAATATACAGGCACCTCAGGGGGAGGGAGAGGGGGTACCTCATCCTGATGAATGCACAACGCCACTGCTGCATGAGGGGGCTCCATGCCCATTGATGTATCTTGGGGAGTGCAAAGCCACAGTCTCACAAGTCTTTCCATTGGGTGGTTTGCCCACTGCTTTATCCTGGGGAGTGCAAAGCCACAGTCTCTCAAGTCTCTCCAGTGGGTGGTTTGCCCACTGCTTTCTCATGGGGAGTGCAAAGCCACAGTCTCTCATGTCTCTCCAGTGGGTGGTTTGCCCACTGCTGCATCCTGGGGAGTGCAAAGCCACAGTCTCTCAAGTTGATGTCATTCTCCACTGGTTCTGGAGGGGGCCTGGTACCCGGAGTGCTTCACCCTTCCAAGGAAAGAGGTAGTGGATGTATCTCTCCACTGGTTCTGGAGGGGGCCTGGTGCCCAGAGTGCTCCACGTGCAGTGTGGCCGGTAGAATTCCCTCACCTGGGTGTACGTGCCACGAGATTGGTGAGGTTCAGTTAGCATGATATGCCATGGAGGCAGCGACTTATCCCACACTGCTGCGGCTGCGCCTTCCACCTGCAGGTGTAAACAGTGATGGAAGAAATGCCTCATGGAAGCTGCCCAGGGTCCAGGAACTCTACTCCAGCCTCAGACGACTGACCACTGGGGATGGTAGCCATGTCAGTGGTGGTGCCTGTGTCCGAGGATGCTGAGGGGCCTGTGGCGGTGCTTGCGGCGGTGTCTGTCACGGCAGTGCTTGTGGCGGTGTCTGTTGCGGCGGTGCTGGCAGCGGTGCTCGCGGCGGCGCTGGCAGCGTTGCTGGCGGTGGTGCATGGGTCAGCACCTGCAGAGGGACACAGCAGCCTCGGACAGCTGCCCACTGGGGAAGATGCTGGTGACTGTCGCTGAGGCTGTAGACAGGCCGGGGGCGGTGCAAGTGACGGTGCAGGTGGCGGTTGTGGTGGCGGGGCAGCTAGTGGGGTTCGCCGCTGTACAGGTTGGCATGGTCGTGGACAGAAAGTGTGACACTGGTCCCTCAGTCGGTGCCCCCATGCCCTCTCCTGACCTGCTCTTCAGCTTTTGGCCCTTCCCCAGCTTTCATGGTGCTGCAGTTGTCTTGCCACTATCCCCTTTGGTTTTTGCTGAGCCTTGGTGGCCTGGTACATTCGGCTTATCCCTCCGGGATGTGGGCACCTTTTTCACCTTGGAAGGTGGCGGAATGTTGTTGCCCTCGCTAGGTAGCACACTGGCAGCCCTGATTGGTGGCGCACTCCATGACCCCGCAGTTGCTGGCACCACTGTGCCTGGGGATTTGGTGGCTGAGGTGCTGGTCTGGGACCTGGAAAGCCTGGCCCTAGGTGAGGGACGGGGGGAGGTGTAGGGAAGAGGTCAATGTTAGCCCGGAAGAGTTTCTTAGACACACTGCGACGGGAAGATGGAGGGGGTTTGGGAGTGGAGGTAGAGGTAGTGGTTGTAGGAGGTGTACGTCTGCTGAATTTGGGTGAAGGTGCATGGGCCGGAGGCTGTTGTGAGGTGGATAGCTGTTGGGTGGGTGTCTGCCTGCGTTTGTGTACTTTGGGAGGAGGGCTCACTGACACACTGGGAGAGAACACTGGGGATGTGTGAATGGTAGTGGGGGTGGTGAGTGCACGTGAGCAGTGTGTGGTGATGGGCGTGCTGGTGATGGAGGCAGTGGCTGAGGATGTTGTGCATGCAGGTGTGAGTGGAGGTGAGACTGGGAGGGAGGAGGAGCACGTGTAGGAGGGGGACACAGTGGAGGCAGTGGATGTTGGCGTGTATGCATGGGGATGGTGCTTGTATGAGTGCCTGTGGGATGTGTGGTGCTTATGTTTGCCATGTCCACTCTTGTGTGTTGATGAGTGTGCATGCTGGTCTGATGGTGTGCTGGGATAGGCTGAGGTACAGGGGATTGGGTCTGGGTGGAGGAAGTTGGAGGGGGGGGCTGGACACAGGGACAATGGCTGCCATCAGTGCTGAGGTCAGAGCTTGAAATGCTCTCTGTTGGGCTGCCTGCCCAGAATGAATGCCCTCCAGGTATGCATTTGTTTGTTGCAAATGCCACTCGACACCCTGGATGGCATTCACAATGGTAGATTGCCCAACAGTGAGGGATCTCAGGATGTCAATAGCCTCCTCAATGAGAGCAGCAGGGCTGACTGGGGCAGGGCCTGAGGTGCCTGGGTCGAAGGAGATGCCCACCCTCCTGAGTGAGCGGGCACGGGACACACACTGAGGGGCTGCTGGGAGGGCAGTGCTGGTAGGGGGGTGGCGGCTGTACCTGTTGATTCAGTGGGCACAGAGGTGCCCGCCACCGCAAGGGAGCCCCTATTAGAGGAGGAGTCACTGTCACAGCTGTCTGCTTCTGTCCCCGACGTGGAGCTCCCCTCGCCCTTCATCCCACTGGTGGCTTCAGACTCTGTTGTTTTGCCCTCCAGGGCCAAGTGGGTTGCAGCTCCCTCCTGCTCTGGTGCCACTGCTCCTCCACCTGATGGTGCTATTGCATACAAGAACAGGGAGACCACAAATAGGGGGGGGAAAGACATGTTCAGTGCATGCAACACCACTACCGTTGGCGGACACAACACACATAGAGCAGCCCTCTGCACTACGCCATGCACTAACAGTTCCTAGACATTTCAGCTGACCATGAGGTACGAGGCCTAAGACCAATTGCTTCACACCTGGAAGTCACGGGAGCCTGACTAGATGTAGATGGCTCTTACCACTGATGGGGTTGGGGTGCCACATAGCCTGCCTCACAAGGGACCTTGCCTACAAGCTTGCCCTAGCCTAGGGAAAACCACTGCCCACCTCCCCCACCCAGACACATCGTAATGTGTGCTGAGTCAGCTGAATGAGAGTGTACTCACCACCTTGTGGCTGCTGTGATGCCCTCAAGCACCCATCCAACTCTGGATATGCCACCGCCAGGATCCGGAACATCAGGGGGGTCATGGTGCAACAGGCACCCCTCCCACGTTGGGAGGCCGTCCCCAGCTGGGCCTCCGCCTTCTTCTTACTCCAGTGGCGCAGGTCCCCCCATCTTTTACGGCAGTGGGTGCTCCGTCTGTGGTAGACCCCCAGGGTCCAGACGTCCTTTGGCATGCCAAATACCCTTCTTCTGGTGGGCGCTGACCTAGAGGAATGGTACGGGGGAAAAAGAAATTACTTACCCGTCCGGACAGTCATACTCATGGTCCCCCAGTTCCCACCCTTGCCCTGACGCACATACACTCCCCATCTGCACATGCAGGCCTCAGCCCCCCCCCATGTATCTTCCATCCACACCACTCAAAACAGGCATTGCCCATGCAGCATGCTCACAGTGTACTCACCTGTTTGTCTGGAGGACCTTACAGTTGCCTGTACTCGGGGAGGACCCCATCCACTAGTTCCTTCAACTCCTCCGAAGTGAAGGCAGGGGCCCTTTCCCCAGACACATGAGCCATCGTCGCTTCCAGACTGAGGTCACAGCAGCACTTGCAGTGTAGGTCCTGTCCTGTTGAAGGTCAGGTATCAAGTTAGAGAACAGACTGAAAATGGCGGTCACGTCCGCGGTGACGCTGTACATCGTTATTGGCTCCTGGGACCCATAGGGCCCAATGTTAACCAATGCTGGATTGCGCCGCGGTCTTCGACCGCCCACTGCAACGGTGTACAATGCAAAGCAGTTACCTCATTTCCCCTTGTCCCACCTTACAGGTCAGGCAGCCGCCATGTCAGGAGGCCACATGGGATGGATGTTAACTGCGTCACACCTATCTAGGCCAGGAATATAGACAGATACCAGCACATTGCGGATTAATTACGTTTCTGAAAATAAAACATTTTGATGCCTCAGTGTTGGGTGACTCTCTGCTCGCTGTTCTCCTCCATAGGGCACGTCCGCTGGGGCAGGTGATGAGATGGCGGCATCCTCCGGTGTACAGAGCCCTGGTGGGCCTGTTGAAAATGGAAGAGAGACACATCCTGGTCAAATACAGACTTGATTGTGCAACAATCCAAGAACTGTGGGCCATATTTATACTTTTTGACGCAAAACTGCGGTAACGCAGTTTTGCGCCAAAAAAATTAGCGCCGGCTAACGCCATTCTGAAGCGCCATGCGGGTGCCGTATTTATTCAATGACGTTAGCCGGCGTTAGCCGCCGGCGCTGTCTGGTGTGCGTTAAAAAAAACGACGTACACCAGGCAGCGCCGGCGTAGGGGGAAAATGGCGTATGGGCGTCCACAAATCGCCACAACCCGATTTGCGCCATTTTTTTTCCGATGCCCATTCCCCATTGAAATGACTCCTGTCTTAGCAAAGACAGGAGTCATGCCCCCTTGCCCAATGGCCATGCCCAGGGGACTTCTGTCCCCTGGGCATGGTCATTGGGTATAGTGGCATGTAGGGGGGCACAAATCAGGCCCCCCTATGCCACAAAAAAAAATACTTACCTGGACTTACCTTAATGTCCCTGGGGTGGGTCCCTCCATCCTTGGGTGTCCTCCTGGGGTGGGCAAGGGTGGCAGGGGGTGTCCCTGGGGGCAGGGGAGGGCAACTCTGGGCTCATTCTGAGCCCACAGGTCCCTTAACGCCTGCCCTGACCCAGGCGCTAGAATCCGGCGCTAATGCGGGTTTTTTAGACCCGCCCACTCCCGGGCGTCATTTTTGCCCGGGAGTATAAATACGACGCATATGCATCGGAGTCATTTTTTAAGACGGGAACGCCTACCTTGCATATCATTAACGCAAGGAAGGTGTTCACGCAAAAAAATTACGCTAACTCCATGAACTTTGGCGCTAGACGCGTCTAACGCCAAAGTATAAATATGGAGTTAGTTTTGCGTCGAATTTGCGTCAAAAAAAACGACGCAAATTCGGCGCAAACGGAGTATAAATATGCCCCTGTGTGCCCAGTTGGAGCTGGACCTGATGTCAGCTATCCACCATCCCACAGGAATCCCCCCTCTAGTTCAGGTCCTGTCTGTACTCCATTTCCTGGCCAGTGGGTGTTTTCAAACAACAGTGGCCATAGCATCAGGAATATCCAGCCAATGTTCTCTAACGTGTTGTCCAGAGTGTTATCTGCCCTGCTGAAACACATGCTCAGCTACATCGTTTTCCCTCAGGTGGAGGGTTTGCCCACAGTGAAAGGTGACTTCTATGCCCTGGGACATATCCCCAACAAGATTGGTGCCATTGATGGGACATGTGGCATTTCCCCCCCCCCGCAGAAATGAACAGGTGTACAGAAACCGGAAGAGCTACCATCCGATGAATGTGCAGATTGTGTGTTTGGCAGACCAGTACATCTCCCATGTCAATGCCAAGTATCCTGGCTCTGTGCATGATGCTTACATTTTGAAGAATAGCAGCATCCCTTATGTGATGGGCCAACTCCAGAGGCAGCATGTTTGGCTAATAGGTGAGGTCAAGGTCGCAATACAGTTGACATAGGTGTCTGGATATGGGGTTGTCCCTAAGGGTTAGTGTGTGTCTAACAGTTGTCCCTCAACATTTGCAGGTGACTCTGGTTACCCCAGCCTGTCATGGCTACTGACCCCAGTGAGGAATCCCAGGACAAGGGCAAAGGAACGCTACAGCGAGGCACATGGGCGAACTAGGAGGATGATCAAACGCACCTTCGGCCTCCTGAAGGCCAGAATCTGGTGCCTCCATCTGACAGGTGGATCCCTCTACTACTCACCGAAGAAGGTGTGCCAGATAATCGTGGCCTGCTGTATGCTGCACAACCTGGCTTTGGGACGCCGGGTGCCTTTTCTGAAGGAGGATGGGCCAGATGGTGGTCTTGTGGCAGCTGTGGAGCCTGTGGACAGTGAAGAAGAGGAGGGAGAAGAAGAGGATATCGACAACTGAAACAAGATCATCAGGCAATACTTCCAGTGAGACACAGGTAAAAAGATGCCACTGCTTCCCACATCTCATTCTATTGTTGGAACTAGCATAAGTGTGTCATTTTCATTTAGTGTGTGGACCCTGACTTGTCACTTTGTCTTTCCATTTCACAGATTTGGGTCCCACTTTGTGCCCTCTGCTATGTTTACTGCTGGCCTACAGCTGTGTTACATTGGTATGTGAACAAGTAAATTGGTATTGCTATTTTTCATAGTTATTGCAATTACACATTTGTGAAAGCACAGACTGACTCCAGATTGTTTTGTGATTGAAGTGTGTTTATTCCTGTGCAAATAAGTGGAGGGGGTTGTAAGATGGGCTGGGGTGATGGTGGAGGAATGTCCATGGCAGAGTCCAGTCTATTTGTTTCACAGGTGCATTGTCCAAAGGGGCATAGGAAGTGGAGCAATAGTAGTTTAAAGATGGACAGGGTGACATAGTGGGACAGAAGGGTGACATTCAGGGGGGTCTCATTTCCTGGCGGGGGTCTTGGCAATGTTCTCTGTCTTGTTCCTGGATCTCAGGGACCGTTTGCGGGGTGGTTCTCCATCTGCAGGGGGTGGGGTGCTGGTGTCCTGTTGTTCCGGTGGCGGTGCCTCCTGTCCACTAGCGTCGGCGGAGGTGGAGGGCTGTTCATCTTCCAGGCTAGTGTACTTCCTGGTGTTGGAGAGGTCTGCCAGCACCCCTGCAATGGTGACCAGGGTGGTGTTAATGGACTTCAAGTCCTCCTTGATCCAAAGGTAGTGTTCCTCCTACAGCCGCTGGGTCTCATGAAACTTGGCCAGTACCATTGCCATCGTCTCCTGGGAATGATGGTAAGCTCCCATGATGTTGGAGAGTGCCTCGTGGAGAGTGGGTTCCCTGGGCCTGTCCTCCCCCTGTCGCACTGCAGTCCTCCCAGTTTCCCTGTTATCCTGTTCTTCTGTCCCCTGAACCGTGTGCCCACTGCCACTGCCCCCAGGTCCATGATTTTCTTGGGTTGGTGGGTTTGCCTGGGTTCCCTGTAGTGGTGGACACACTGCTGATTGACATATCCTGGGGACAGAGGGATGGGCCCACTGGGTGGGTGCTGTGCTGGTGTTTCCTGAGGGGCGAGGCTCTGTGGTGGCTTGTGACAGTGTCAGGGGAACCGACTGTCCTGAGGTCCCAGATGGGCCGGGCTGGTGATCTTGATCCAGTTGTGCAGAGCTGCTGTCATCACTGTGGGCCTCTTCTGTGGGGGGACTGGATATGTCTGGCACTTCCTGTCCAGTGACGTTGGGTAGGGGTCCTGTTGGGGTGTAAATGCATAATTATTGTATGTATGTGTGCCATCGTGTGCAATGGGTGGTTGACCCTGTACTCCAATGCTTGCATTATTGGCTTGGTCCTTGTGTGATTGGTGATTTTGGGGCATGAGTGAATCTCTGTAGTGGACATGCTTGGGTGATGGGGGTCCATGCATAGGTGTCACATGCAGGGCTTGGTTTTGGGATGTGTGGGTTGTGTTGGTGGGGTATCTGTGGGTTGTTGGGGTGGTTGGTGTGAGGGTAAGGGTGGGAGTATGTGATGGCATGCAGGTAGGGTGGGGGGATATAGTAGAAAAGATTTGCCTTACCAGAGTCCAGTCCTCCTCCTACTCCTGCGAGGCCCTCAGGATGCAGTATAGCCAAGACTTGCTCCTCCCATGTTGTTAGTTGTGTGGAGGGGGAGATAGGGGTCCACTGCCAGTCCTCTGTACAGCAATCTGGCGTCTGAAGACCACGGAATGCACCTTCCCCCGTAGGTCATTCCACCTCTTTCAGATGTCATCCCTAGTTCTTGGATGCTGTCCCACTGCGGTTACCCTGTCGATGATTCTGCGCCAAAGCTCCATCTTCCTTGCAATGGAGGTCTGTTGCACCTGTGATCCGAATAGCTGTGGCTCTACCCGGATGATTTCCTCCACTATGACCCTGAGCTCCTCCTCAGAGAACCTGGGGTGTTGTTGAGGTGCCATGATGTGGTGTGGGTGATGTGTGATGTGATGTCTATTGTGATGTGTGAGGGGGTGTGTTGGTGTGTGTTGTTTGAGGTGTGTGGATGTTGTGTTAGTGATGGTGTTGTGTGTCTGTGGATGCTGGTGTTGTTTTTGGTAGTGTATCTCTCTGGCGTGGTTTCAAAATTCTGGTAGTAAGGGTTTGTGGGTGATGTGGGTATGTGCTATATATTGGATTGGGTGTGTGTTTGTGTATCAGGTGTGTGTATTTCGAATTGTCCAATGTGGTTGTGATTTGTATATGTGTGTGTATTTTGAGCGGTGATTCGTGGGTCGTGATACTGTGGGCGTATTCCTGTTGGCGTGACGGTGTCGGTTTTGTTATCACCAGTTTATCACTGACCTTTGGTGTGGCAGACTTGTGTGGGTGTCTGTATTGTGGCGGATTCCGGGCTGTGGGTCGTAATACCTGTAGCGGAATTCCGTGGCCACAGCGGTATGTTGGCAGTCTTCTACACTGCGGTAAGCGGCATTCACCGCCAGGGTTGTAATGAGGGCCATAGTAATGTGTTTTATATGTCCTGAAATATTACTAAATTCGCTTTTTTACTGTTGCAAGGCCTGTCCCTCTCAGAGGTTAACATGGGGGCTACCTTTAAATCTGATTAAAGTGTATTATCCTTTTGGGAGCGGACGGACATGTGGAGTTTGGGGTCTCTGAGCTCACAATTTTAAAAATACATCTTTTAGTAAAGTTGATTTTAAGATTGTGTGTTTGAAAATGCCACTTTTAGAAAGCGAGCATTTTCTTGCTTATACCATTTCTGTGACTTTGCCTGTTTGTGGATTCCCTGTCTGGGTCAATTTGATAGTTGGGCTGGTTGCACCTCACACTAGACAGTGACACAAAGGGAGCTGGGGTGTGGTCTGCATTTCCTGATGAGCCATCTGTGCTAGGAGGGAGGGGAAGAGTGGTCACTCACACCTGAAAGGGCTTTACCTGCCCTCACACAATGCAGTTTCCAACCCCCTAGTGAGTGTCTGGGGCCTGGCCTGGGCAAGGCAGGATTTCACATTCAAATGAGACTTTACTTTAAAGTAGGCCTACTTCAAAGGAGAAATTGGGTATAAGAAGGGCACCTAAAACCACAGACTTTAGAAACACTTCTGGAAACAAGAGGAACCTCTGCCTGGAGAAGTGCTGGAGAGCTGGGGAAGAAGAGCTGCCCTGCCTGTGACTGTGCTTTGTGGAGTTATCCTGCAAGTGTTGCTTCTGCCAGAGTAGGAGGGCAAAGACTGGACTTTGTGTGCCTTCCATCTTGAGAAGAACTCTACCAAGGGCTTGATTTAGATCTTGCCTGTTGTTTGAAGTCTCAGGGACAGCAAATACTTCTCTCTGCCAGCACCTGGAGTCTCTGGAGAGACTCCTACTCTGCCCTGTGGTGCCTATCCATTTACTGGGACCCTGAAAGGAGAAGCTGGCAGCCTAAAGAAAAGGAAATCCACGCACTGAGTGCGGTGTGGGGAAAAGATCAACGCTACTCCAACCTGTGGCTGAAGGAACTACACGCCGCCGGATCCGCGGCTGAAAATCGACGCTCGCCAGAAACGCAACCGAAGAATCAACGCACGGAGCAGGAGAAATGAAGCGCAGCATCGCTGACGGAAGCTGGAAGATCGCGACTCGCACTGCGTGGTTTTTGGATCATAGCGCAGCTGGATTTCCGATGCAAGAACCACTAGGCTTGTAAAAACAACGCAAGGCCTGGCCAGACCCGGGAGTGCTGATCGGATCGAAGCATCGCTCTCCTCTGGAGAGGAGAAACGACGTGCCCGACCCGACAAAAGGAGAAATGACGCAAGGTCTTGCTCATGAGTGGAATCGATGCATCGCAAGCCCTTTTTGACCCACACTCTCCTGTGCGGGGTTATTTTTGACACACCCAAGGTACTTTTTCACGCTATCAGTGTTAGTGTGTGTTTAAAACTACTTAAAAACTCTTTTTGCACTTTCATTGATATCTTAACTTGTGTATTGTGGATTTTTGTAATTTTGGTCTTGTTTTGTTTAGATAAATATTGTCTATTGTTCTAAACCGGTGTTGTGTCATTTTGTAATGGTTTCATCAGTTACTGTATGTGTTGGTACAAATACTTTACAGATAGGACTCTGAAGTTAAGTCCACTGCTCTGCCAAGCTACCAAAGGGGTAAGCAGGGGTTTGCTGAGGGTGATTCTCTTTTACCCTGACTAGAGTGAGGGTCCTTGCTTGAACAGGGAGTAACCTGACTGTCAACCCAAGACCCCATTTCTAACATGGTTTAACACGAAAAGATGCAAAGGAGAGTGTGATGCATCTTTGATATGACAGATATAAGACATAAGAGAAGTAGCAAAATGACAATCTACATAAATGTTCCATGTATATCCATAAAATGTTTTCTATTTCCCTGGGATGTCATTGATCCTTGGCTTCATATACATCATCAGCAGCAAATATTATATAGGTCATAACAAACCTGAAGTGATAATCCTGTTGCTGACAGCGACTGAAGATGAGAAATAAAACATATAATGAAAAATATAGGAGCATTTGTAGTTATTTACTGAACAAGGTGAAGTAGATTTGCCCCTGCATATGAAGAGAAAAGGCCCATGCTCGAGATAGTTTGTACTGTGCCATAGATGACAAAAATTTTGTCTTTAAAATCAGAAAATGATCTGAGGTATAAATATGGAAGCAATATTCTAAGTATTCAGTAGAGACTCAGTTTAGGGTGAATTGAAATGTGAGGAACTTAATCCCGCCCAGTGGTATAATCCAAACTATTAGGCCCCGGGCTGCAGAACATGATGGAGGACCATGAATCTCTTATTTCCTATAGATATTCATTGAACTTGGGCTGAATGGGCCCCCCTTGAAGGGTTGGGGTCCCTTTGAATAGGTGTGGTTTTGCTCTCTCCTTGACAGCTTTAGGATAACAATTGCTTCCTCCATAGTTCTGAAAAATTTAATATTTATGTTTTTCATCTGGATTCCAGCCATAAAGTGTTACCATAAACAATCTTGAACCAAATGAATGTGTAGAATGAGTAGCTCCTTGTGTCTGTAAGAAAAAACATGGTTTTCAAGTATTTAGGGCAGTCATGGGACAAAGCAACTATATATGGTAGTAGAGTAATGAGGGATTGTAAATTCCACCCTCAGAGCACATACATGCAGACCCTAGGAGAATGCACTGCACAACCTGCAGAGCTTAAGGCTCTATTTGTGGCACTAGAATGTATGGATCCAGAACAAAACTAAATTGATTGTGTGTGAGTCATACTACTGTGTCCAGTCCTACAATGATTATTCACATAATTGGTGCCTGAAAGGGTTCTGAGAGTTCAAAGGGAACACTGTCAAACACAACAACTTGTGGGTAAGGGTAGCATATCTTAAGGACAGACTGCCAAAAGGAAATATATTGGCTGACAAAGCAGCCAAATCTGCAAGAGCTACTGCTTCTGTTGCTGCAATTACTCATTTGAGATTGGATAACAAGATATTGGCTGCTGTGAAAGCTTTGGCTGATGGCAAGCCAATATCAAAAGCATAGCCGGTTATATATACCTACCACCTCAGTGCCCAAAACATTTAATTTGCAACTATCTCAGGGATGGGTGGTTTTGTGATCCTCAACCAAGATCAGTAATAAGATCTCATTAAAGCAGCACATGAGGGTATTGCTTCTGCCCATGCTGGTGTGGTGACTGCTATTTCCCTGCTACAAAAACACTATTGGTAGCCAGGTCTATACAAACAGACCAAACAGTATGGTCTTTGTGGTGACATCTGTCAACAATTCAAAGGATCCACCATCACACGCCCACTGCAGACACCCCTCTTGGTGTCTAACAAACCATCAAAATGTATGAACCTAGACCATTACGGTCCCTTACAACGTGATGGTGCATACAAATACATTTAAGTCACTGTTAATTCATGTTCTAGATTCCCATGGGTATGGTCACAATGATTGGCAGAAGCCCGAACTGTTATTAAAGATTTGCATGTCTTCATTGGGACATATGCAGTTCCAGCATTCTACTCGGACCAAGGCCTGCCTTTGCCTCTAGGTTATTCAGGGACACCATGCCAAGGATGGGTGTTCAGCTCCATTTCTCATCTCCATATCATCCTGAAGGAAATTCTGTTGTGGGACGGAAGAACCAAGATTTAATGCAATCCTTAACAGCAAAGGTATTAGGTTCCGGTCATAGTTGACTTCATCACTGTTAGACCTGGCATCCTTGGTGTGGCCCCCTGTCTTTCTTTTGCCTCTTTTTCCCAGATTTTAATTGTGTGCTGGACTCTGTTTTTGCTGTTTTTGGTACTCTAGGCACTTTACCACTGCTGATCAGTGCTAAAGTGCAAGTGCTCCCTGTATAAAATGTATGTGTGACTGGTTTATCCATGATTGGCATATTTGATTTACTAGTAAGTCCATAGTAAAGTACACTAGAGGCGACCAGGGCCTGTAAATCAAATGCTAGTAGTGAGCCTGCAGCAGTGGCTGTGCCACCCACATGAGTAGCCCTGTAAACATAACTCAGACCTGCCACTGCAATGTCTGTGTGTGCAGTTTGAAACTTGCAAGTCAACCTGGTCAACCTGGTAAGTGTACCCACTTACCAGGTCCAAATCTTCCCTTTTTCTCATGAAAGGCACCGCTAAGGTAGGCCCTAGTTAGCCCCATGGGCAGGGTGCAGTGTATGTTAAACGTGGGGCGTGTACTAAGGTGCTTTACATGTCTAACAGTGAAATACTACCAAATTCGGTTTTCACTGTTGCAAGGCCTATCTTTCTCATAGGTAAACTTGGGGATCCCTTTAAATAGCTTTTAAGTACAGATTCCCTTTGGGAGAAGATGGAAATCTGGAGTTTGGTATCTCTGAACTCACAATTTAAAAATACATCTTTTGGTAAAGTTGGATTTTAAATTGTCAGTTTGGGAATGCCACTTTTAGAAAGTGGGCATTTTCCTGCTTAAACCATTCTGTGACTCTCCCTGTTGGGCCATCTGAGCTAGAGTGGAAGGAGGAGTGGTCACTTACACCTGAATGGACTGTGCCTGCCCTCACACAATGTAGTCTCCAACTCCCTGGTTTGTATCTGGGGCCTGGTCTGGGCAAGGCAGGATCTTGTGAACAACAGAGACTTTTTTTAAAGTTTGCCTACTTCAAAGGCAGAAAGAGGTATAAGTAGTAGACCCAAAACCCCAAACTTTTAGATTACTTCTGGGATCAAGAGGAACCTCTAACAAGAGCTTTGTTGGACTATCCTGCAGTTGCTGCTTCTGCGAGTGAAATGGTAAAAAGACTGGACTTTGTTGTGCATTCCTGCTTGAGAAGAATCTCCAAGGGCTTGAACTGAGCTTGCCTCCTGTTTTCAAGTCTCAGGGCCATCAAAGACTTCTTCTGCCAGCACCTGGACTGTCTGCTGAGACCCTTGCCCTGCCAAGTGCTGTCCTATCCAGTCCCTGGGCCCTTGGAGGTGAAGGTGGCAGAACAAGGACTGAAATCCACACACAGAACGCTATGCAGAGAAATTTCCGATACACCTCCTGCAACGTGGCTAAAAAACGATGCACTACCTGCTATGCGGATAAAAAATCGACACTCCTCCTGCATTGCAACTGGTAAGTTGACGCATCATGGCTGGATAAATGACGCAAACCCCACATAGTGTGGTTTTCCATCACTGTGCTGCCGGATTTCACACGCATCATCTCTGGGTGTGAAAAGTCAACGCAAGTCTGCACGGATCTTAGGTACCCATCTGGAAATCGATGCATCCCTCTCTTGCAGGAGAGAAAAATGATGCAGTGCCTACCTGACCGGAGAAGAAAACAATGCACGGTTTTGCTTGCGAGTGAGAAATCAACGCATCTATGACTTTTCCGACGCATGCTCACCTGTACACCTTTATTTTCGACGCAAACCAGGTACGTTTTGTAACAGCAATGTTTCCATTGTTTTCTAAGTAGTAAAACTCTTATTCTTTCGAAAATTCATATCTTGACTTGTGTATGTTGGAATTTTTTCATTTTTGTCTTGTTTGATTTCCATACATATTATCTATTTTTCTAAACTGGTGTTGTGTCCATTTTGTAGTGCTTTATCACTGTGTGTGTTGGTGCAAGTACTTTACACATTGCTCCTGAGTTAAGCCTGCCTGCTTGTGCCAAGCTACCAAGGGAGTGTGTGGGGGGCTAACCAGGTGTGTTTCTCCTTTGCCCTAACTAGAGTGAGGGTCCTTGCTTGGACCAGGGGTGACCTGATTGCCAACCAAAGACCCCATTTCTAACAATCACATATATGAGGTTCACAGAGCATTAAATAATCTGTCGGGAAGGCACATGCGACGACGCACCCCTTATGAGGTTCTGTTTGGGATACCTATGTATGTCCCAGATCTTGATGACCCTGGCCTGGAGACAGCAGAAACACCTTTTGACATAAATGAACGTGTTGCTGTGTTATAGGAAACACAACAATTCTGTGATGAAAACTCATCTGCCTGTGCTGCCACTTTGGGAATGAGGGATTTGCCAACAACATATACGGGCTGGATTCCTAAATATGGGAATCTAGTGCAAGAAAAGCTAATTTATTAGAATATGGTGCACCCTGTGTTGCCCCCTGTGCCAGCGTTACATTTGCTGCCGAGCGCCAACACAGCCACTCTTGCACCATGGTCCATTACTTGGATGTTTCTTGTCAACTAAGTGGTGACAGGAAGTAGCAGAAGTTCATTCTCCATCGTCCCAAAGCTCAGGGAGACAACTGTAGCATTGGTACTTGCAGAAGCATTGTTAAGTGTCTGAAGAGGTATACCCAATTGGGTGGTGAAGGAAGACAGGGAACCACCCAGGAGTCCTTGGGGTGTACTCTGCAGGCTGGGCCATCTCAGCAAAGTGCATGAGATTTCACTGCTGACCTTAGCCCTGTCTCTACATCCAGCTAATGAGACTGCGGACAGACCCCTATTTTCCAGGTGATGGTGTGGGTGCCCCTCTCATGGATTAAATACAGACATATTGGACTATCACCACTATTCTCTCACTTAGGAGTTAAGGGTTAAGTAGAGTTCATATTGAATATTATTCTAATATGCTGGCTGGTCACAACAATAATAGTCGATGATATGTCTCATTGCCCAAATAATTACAGCTCATATATTTTATCGTTGATTGCAGTCTTTTCAGTAAATGTATTGAAAACCATCCTGTACCTTTTCTTGGGCTTATGTGCATGTATGAGACCTTTGCTAATGAGGAGAAGGGGTGAGATTTGTCAACCACGATTTCCCCACACTGGGTCATGCATCAGGCTGCCACAAATCACCTTTTCTTCTATGTTTGGGTGAGATGATGCTATCTAGCTGAAAGGGTTGGGCCAACAGCTGCCAAGACAGTGTGGGATTAACTCAGTCACCACAAACGGGTGGGCTGACACAGCAAATCGAGCAGTATCATTCCAAAAACGATAGTCCTACAACAGGGTAATACTTTGCAGCTTGAACTAAGGTCCTAATATGAGTTTTGTATTCCTCACAGAAAACTATTTTCCTGTTGGAACTCTTATTTAGGCTTTGTTGGAGCTCAGACAAGTTCACATCAAGGCTGTCACCACTCTCATCCTTACTTTAATAAAAATGTTTCCTATGTCCTTTTTCATTTATAGAACAGTTTATTTCTAAGCACTTTTGATGTTTAATTGTACCAAGAGATTAATTTGCTATGCAACTACAATGTACATTTTTGCAGTCTATATAGACATTCCCATGATGTACAATAGTTGAGGTGTAGGAAAACTGTACACGACTAAAGCAATAGCACAAAAAGGTTATCTCATTTAAACTCATAATTCGAAAATACAAACCTATGTTGTATATGGATCATGTGATGGAGCAATTATGATAGTTAGGAAATCACATTACATATTTGATATATTAACATCGTGAAAACAGAGACTTCATTTTGACCCAATTACCACCTCTGGAATGCAACCTATAATTGAATGTGCATCCTGGAATTAGAGTGAATTAAGTCTCTGGCGAGCTCTACCACATAGAAATATAAGTTGTTTTCAAATGTTTCATTTTTTAAACCAGTAAAGGCATGCTGTTGCTAGATTAGAAATTATTAAAATCAAGACATCTGTATTTAGACTGGTTTTCAAGCGGAGTCATGGCTGAATGTATCTCTCTGTTTTAATTTCCTCCAATTTCCGAAGGGGAACACGTCTTACACTAAATCTTAATTTTTCCTGCCAGGCTTGTGAACGAATACATCAAAAAGAGTTGTCCTTACATGTCATCAGACATAGGCCTACTCCTGTTTTGCTTTGAATGTCTTGATCATAAGGCTGCAGCTGTTGCACCAGAACAAATGCCAACTAGTTTTTCACTGTCAGAGCTGCATCACTTCCTGTGAGCACGTGGCTGAGGAGATGAAATAACATGCAGCATTCAAGTTACCACAATGGTACAAGGCAGAGTGCGCAGGCCCAAAAACGACTCACACAACATGCAGTTGGAAATGTGGTGCACTTTAATTTACCTAGAATCTCCAGCCTGCACCGCTCCAATCCTCACCCTTACTGTACCATCTTGCCTCCTCCCCTTGTTCATTTGGACGCTTTGCTTTCCAAGCCCCACCTCCCATCCCCCTAAGAGCCTCACTCCCAGTGCACCCCTGCAGGGTTTCATTGATATGCAGAGCGCCCATCCCCCTGGATCCCATCTCTGCTATGTAGTCACAGACATCTGTGTCGCAGAGACTAAAGCGATCTGCGATTGGGACGTTTGACTGCCAATGGGAAGGTCCCTGCTTAGTGTAATACATGAACACCAGACAAAGCAGTCTTTTTGACTGAATGAACCCTTGCAGGTGACATACATAGATAGTTTGTATCATTCATCGGGTGGGTCCTACTCACAAAGTTCATGTGCTTATTTTAAACCTACCTTTCAGAGTACAAAAGGAACCCACCCTGAGTTCTTCACTATATAGCCATAGCTTTAATTAAAGATGCCCTCTCTGCAGTAACCTTTTGAGAGATGCGTGGCGCTTTCATTCCCTGCAACCGCCATGGTTGATTCTTAAGGTATCTAGAATTAAATCTAGCCGTGCCTTGCTCTGAGTCACATACAGCTCTTGGGAAAGGCTACCTTTTATACACTTGATCAGGCATGACTCGACCAATAATAATTAAAATAGACAATGTCCATAATTTTGTTCGATTTGCTGCACACTCGAGGTTAAAAAGAGATTGAAACAAAGAAATACCATACATTAAAAAAGCTCCTATGTATGCTAGCTATTTTCGATCTACTCCAAAGACTTTATCATAATATAGGTTCCAAGTGTATCAAGAGTCTAAAAAATGTAATCGTAATCGATGTCAGTGTATGAATGAGCAAGAGACCTTTAAAATAGTACTGTCACGGACACCGTTTTAGTAAAGAGACCATCACAATTTGATTGATTGGTGCAGGCAGAGAAATAGAACTGCGTGATGAAAATAACACATCGAGTCCTTGGGCGCACCAAGGCCTCAATCACTGAGGTTTCCATACCCACTCTCCTTCGGGACATAGACTCCGACACCCTTGTTTAGTGTAAAAAGCCATTTATTAGGACAGGCTTGCTCAATACTATAACTCATCAATGTAACCTGAACTTAAATAACAACATTTATTTTTTAACCTTGTAGCTCCCCTTCTTCCATTCTCATTTCAATCCTCCACTTATCCTTCACTCCCCCAAATTCCACTTCCTTTCCTACACATCCCCCTTTTTTCTTTATCCCCTGCCTGACTCAGGCCTCCCCCAGTCTGTCATCCTTCACCTGCTTCTTTTTCCTCCCTGGAAGGGTGGACAAACTCACATCTGACTCTCCATCCTCCCCCATCTACTGCCACTCAGTAAAGCCCACTTGGCGTTTTGCTGCCCCACCAGCGAACCCACTGCAACCTTATGATTGTCCATTAACATCACCCCGCCAAAAACTTTCACCCAACAAAATTGTCACCAAGAAACGCACCTCCATCAGGTAACGTGCATTCCCCATGTCAGAGAGATGCACACCCTCGTCCCTGAAAAGCACCCGTTCCTCTTCCTTCAGCCCCTCGTGTGTCTGAACCTTAATGTCAAGAGCCCAGCAAAAACCCTGCATAGCCCTGTTGAGCTTCCTCCGGGCCCTCTCAATAGCCCCATGCTTTTGTGCTCCACACCATTTCCTCCTTGGCACAAATTCTGTCAACACTAAGCAAGTCCCGTGCATGTTGGCTGCCCAATGAACAATGAATGGCCGACCAACCACGTGATTTACCTATTTTTCTCCGGGCCACTCACGCAACCTGGAAAGAGAAACAAATGTCAGCTAATAGGAACACAAACCCACCCCACCCCCATTTCCCAGACCAACCTTCCTTTACCTTTCCCCTCAACCAAACTAGGCTCTAACATATCTCTCACAACACTTTGATCGCCACCGTCCAATTGCGCATGATCCTATCCCTCTCCCACCCCAACCTGGCCGCCTCCGTCGCTGTGCCAATTCTAAAAGAGTGAGTACCAAAATTACTCTCCTGCCCTCCCAGGTGCCTCAGCGCCATCCTTAAAACAGACAACAACTGAAAAGCAGTAACCTTAGTGCTATTCTTGTGGCAAAACACCCATTCCTCTTGACTCCTTCCGCACACCTTGAATTTTTCCCATTCCCGTACCGGGCATGCTTCTAACACTCCTCCTTGCTCCAACCAAATCCACTTACCCTTGCCCAACTGATCCGTCT
Source organism: Pleurodeles waltl (assembly GCF_031143425.1). NCBI lineage: Eukaryota > Metazoa > Chordata > Amphibia > Caudata > Salamandridae > Pleurodeles > Pleurodeles waltl. Next base: position 1,063,535,410 of record NC_090440.1, on the reverse strand, counting down.
TCGATTCACCTCAACCATATCCCCAATCTCCCTCCTTGACGTTGCACCTCACTCACCTTTACACCACACTCTTTCCCCACTCCCAGTAATTCAGACACATGAAAGACCCCAAAAAACATCCATATCATACACAACCGAAACAGGGCCATCTCATCTCCATTCAAACAACACACTGGCAACACGTGTAGAATCTCCAACAACAACTTGAATGTAATAGCTTCTCGGAAAAAAAATGATCCTGAGCGCACCCTCTCCCAACCCTTCAGCATTTTTCCCAGAATGTCATTTCTCACCGGGTCCCAGCCAAAAAACAACTTCCCATACAAAGACACCCCTGCCAACTTGCCCCCAATCATGGTAAGCGATAAACCTCTCTGAATCAGAAACACAACAAAACACATCACCCGAGCCTCCAGCATTCCCTGTTCCTGACTCCAAAATTGCCCCCTGTAAGCTTCAAAATCCTGAAATTCTAACCATGCTAGCCGACAACTACTGAGGGGTGATTCTGCTAGCGACTGACCCTGTCTCATGACCATCATTCCCAAATGTCTGCCGGGACCGCTGTCTTGTATTCGTCTGCGCCAGGTGCCAACTGTCGGAAACACTGCGACTGCAAACGAGATAGGGAATCTGCAATGGAGTTGTTTACCCCCAGAATTTGCACAGCCTTAAATAATATATTCAAAGTTAAACAACGCAACAAAAACCTCCTCAGCAACTTCAGCACTCTCAGATAGATCCCTTGCTTTCTGTCTGTTCATCAACTCGACCACTGTCAAATTATCAACATGAAACATCACTGTCCTGTTAGCCAATTCATCTCCCCATACCGACAGCGCCACTAACAGAGAAAAGAATTCCAAAAAACCAATGCTCCTCACTTGACTCAACCATTGGGCAGGCCATGCCCCTGCACACCAGCGCCCATCCCAAAACAGTCCAAAACCAGCTGAGCCTGCTGCACCCAAAAAATCTGCACCTGCCAAATAGTGTCCTCTTCCCGGAAAGACATTGAGATCCCGTTGAACTGTGTCAAAAACAAGTCCCATATTCTAATGTCTTCCCGTAGTGCCATTGTCAACCTTAACCTGTGATGCGGGAGGGATGCACCCGACATAGCTAAGCCCATGCGCCTACAAAAAGTTCTTCCACCCCGGACCACTGGACAAGCAAAATTAAAGAAACCCAGTAGTTTTTGAGCCACACGCAGTTCAATCTTCCGCCTCAATCTGATCTCCCTCAAAAACAGCAGAATCTCTTCCACCTTTTCTGCTGGTAGGCGAGCTATGAAATCTCTTGTGTCCAGCTCAATGCCCAAAGAGATTAAAACACAACTGGGGCCTTCCGTTTTCACTGGGGCCAAAGGTACCCCAAAATCTTGCTCCAATTGTTCAAAAAGCCTAAGTGTCCTGCCAAACGAGTCCGACTGCGCTATCCCTACAAAGAGAAAATCATCCAGATAGTGTGACATTGTCCGATGTCCACTCACCTGAACAAAAACCCACTGCAAAAAGGTATTAAAGGCTTCAAACAATGCACATGAAATCGCACATCACATTGGCAGGACTCTGTCTACATATATGTCCCCCCCAGTTGCATTCCTAGCAAAAAGAAATCTTCCGGGTGAATAGGAAGCAACCGGAAAGCTGCCTTGATATTGCACTTGGCCGTCTCAGCACCTTTCCCACACCCCCGTATGATCCGTATGGCATCATCCACTGTGGCGTATACCACCCTTGTATCTTCTGGTGCGATGAAATTATTCACCGACGCCCCTTCTGGCCACAACAAGTGGGTGTATAAGCCTAAAATCCCCTCTGCTATTCTTTGGAACCGCTCCCAAAGATGAGATCATCAAATCCTCCATGGGCCACTCGTAAAAGGGACCCACAATCCTGTCTTCTGCCACCTCCCTACAATTTTGCCGCCACCACTTCTGGCATGGCCTTAGCTGACTGTAAATTATCCGCCCATCTTCTCCTCTGTGGACCCTGATAACTCACCCGAAAACCCTCTCTGAAGCCCCACTCCAATTTGAGCGCTGTGTCCGTATCAGGGTACATGTGCAACCAAGACAGTAACTTCTCTAACCCAATTGGAGTAGTCGCCCTTTGGCCCAGTAGCGCCTTGACCCCCTCTGCCCCTGGTCGCTCTCCACTGCTTGACAGGACTGGCGAGTGAGAAACATTGCATAACTGGATGTTTGCCCCCACATTTGGATCACTCATGTCTATATTTACAGGGGTGTTTGGAGCAGAACCCCTTGTTGAAATTACAACATGCTCCTGAGGTAGATACCGGCGCCCTCTGAGGTACACCTGCCCCTCCCTAAGCGGGACGCTGCTGAAAAGACGTATCTACTACCGGGAGACCTCTAGCTGTGTGGGTTGATGCTGCAGAATGCGAAGATGCCATCCACTGCATCCATAACTCGGAATCCACATCCCTCCAATCCATATCCCCCCACCGCTTCTCAGGATTAATGCTAACCCTGGCCCTAAACTCCTCATCATAATTCAGCCATGCAAAGCCCCTGAAGTGCAGTTGGGCTTTCTGACTAATGTCCATGTATTTAAACATTGTAATGGCCCTGTCTAGGTATTTCTCCCAGTACATACTAGCGTAAATCAAAAAGGCAGAAGTTCAGTTGCTCATAGTTATTGGAACCCAGGGCCTCCGTGCCAATTCCCACTCCTCTTCTTTATAACCTTCCTTAGCCTGAATATCCCTGTGTAATAATTTGAAGATGTCCACATATTCATGCCTCCATATCCTCGCCTTTCTCTTGTCCGCTATATGTGACCCTAAAGTCAGCGTAATTCCCATGTAAGGGAGTATCTTCTTGTGCCCTGCCCCCCCTTTTTCCTCATCCCCCTTCTCCCCGTCTACCCCGTATCTCCATTTCTGCTTTGTGCCGCCAGCTACCGCACCTGCATCAGGCTGTAAGTGTATCAAATCCTCACCCACCCCCACAGATTTGTATTGGGCCATGCCCGCCTTTCCCCTCTTCACATCCCATGGCGCCCACCAATCTCCTTTACCTTGGAACCCACAAGCCGTCGTTCCAGCATCCTGCAATGCCTGGCACCTGCCTCCATCCTTGCAGGAGACAATGTGTCCATGTGCCAGAGCCATAGAAGCCTGCAAAACAGAAGCAGAAGAGGGGGTTGCGCCGCTCCTGTGCCCCTGCCATTTCCCTTGCACCCAGCTTACCTCCTTTTCTTGAATCTCTCCCTCTTCCTAGTCATCCTGTTCATCCTCCTAATCCAGTTCAAGCACCACTTCTTCACACACCCATTCCGTCTTCTGCGCCAGTTGCATCCCCCATGCTGTATTCATCACCCATCCCGAAACCCCCCTTGCGTAAGCCAGGCGTGTTCTCCATGCGTTCCCACGGTGTAGAGAAGGCCACCGAAGACCCCTCTAACGCTTCCGACCAACGTCCTGGGGCCGTGGTGTGCCCCGTTGGCTTTGCCACCTTTCTGCCAGCCTCAGATGCTGGCATTGATTCTCCTTGCCATGCCTGGCCATTTGCGCCAGACGTTGCCATCACGCTGCCAGTCCCACCAGCCGCACCGGCCTCCTGCTCCTCCTGTGGAACCCACACCCAATTATCCTTCTCTGACCTGTGCCCATCATCTTGACCCCCCCAACTCCTACTGACTTCCTCTTCACCTTCTTGGTCCTTTCCTCTACCTCACCCCAGTCAGTGGACATGCGATGTCTGGCTCCCCCCACTTCCTGCACTTGTCCACCCTCGTCTAACTGCCCGACCCCTTTTTCACATGTCACTCCACTAGTGCTGGCTAGTGCACCCCCAGAGCTCCCTGCCGCAGCACTGCCTGCTTTTGCCTTTTTTTTGGAGCCCCCAAACCACTGAGCCGTGCCCGCTCCAGTCCCTCTAGCTGTGGCCCCAGCCAAAGTAAGGTCTAATGGCTGATCTGCCCCTGCTGACACCACTAAAACCTGCAATGCATGCTGAGCAGGCCCTATCCCTGTCACCCCTAGCCCCAAAGGGCCAGCTGGGACATCTTGTGGCTCCTCTCTCCCCAGGTCCTCCCCCCCCTTGCTCTATTTCTTGTTGTGGCTCCCCTTGTGGCCCTACTGCCATAACAACTGGGGAGGTGGACGCACTGTGCCCCGCCTCTTTTTGGGATTTTTCTTTCTGCCCTTCACTGGGGAGCAGCAAGCCACCCCCTGTGCCACTGCACGCGGCTCACGCAACATACCCAACCAGGCCTGGCCAAGTACGCCAGGCCTGAGTAACTTGCCGCGGCTCGCTTCTCCCAGTACGCGAAGCGCGGCCCTCATGTCATTGATGTCATGTCCTGTGGCCATGACGAGCGTCGATCTGCTGCACGGGTGCTGCGTGCGGAATGGCAACGCGTACCCGCCGGACGCTGCCTGTCCTTTCGCTTTGCGTATGCCGAAGCGGAATGTCAAAGGCAATGAAAATACCTTGATTTTGTACAAGTGCCCGCTACTCATTTCACCGCTACTGCCCTCCGCCCGCTTCGCGTATACTGAAGCAGAATACTGGAAAATTAATATAAACGCTACCTCATCAAACTTTTTTCCTACTCTATCCCCTTGGATCGGTCAACCTCCGCCCAGCATGACTTACTGGTGCTGAAGAGGCCGATCCTCCTGTCCCCACCCCACTTTCCCAATTTGTACCCTCCCAAGCACCCTCCCCTGCCTAACTCCCCAGCCTATCCTGTCCTCGGCCATCTTCTTCCGGCCTGAGAGCTCCTGTGAAAAGACTGGACTGCATCCAGCTCTTCACGTGCCCTATTGCCCTCGACAGGCAGACTCAACATGCTTTCTCAAACCGTAAGAGAAGAAAAACATGCTTTCCGTAGCCATGCTAAATTTGAGCCGGTGTCAAACCGTTTTTCAGTCTCGCCTGCTTCACAAATATTGTGATTAATCCCTCTTTTCGCTTGCTTGTGACACTGCTTGCAGAATGTTTACTTGCTACTATTATGGGGGGCAACTGAACTGCAATGTAGATCCAGGTGCATTGCTGAAATGTTGAGAAGTATTGTAAAGTCGGGTCTAGGGGTCATTTGAACAGCAGGAGTTGGTTTTTGATCCCTAGCGTCAACATTTAAATTCTGCATGGGCTGCTTGCCACTATGTGTGACGTCACAGTCGCCATGGTACATCATAAGTGGACAGTTGTGATCTCTGGGAACACGATTAAAAGGGAACTATATACATTGGTTTATATGTGTTACTTAATTGCTGTCATAAAAGGGTAAGCATTGAACAAACGTTTACATTGATTACAATTAACTGTACAAATTCAGAGAACTGTGATCCTGTGTACACCTGGTGCAGTCAGGCATGGAACTAAAATGAACAAATAATTGGTAACTATTTATTTAACTTTTACCTACAGGGAAAGCATATAAAATGTAATGAGCGAACATTAAATGAAAACAAAATTGGAGTTATGCTAATCTGTGGGAATACTGCTTTGGTAGGAAAGCCCAGTTGGTTAATGCAGGCAGGACAAAATACGCAACTAAGTCAAACTGTCTCAAAGTGATAGAATCTTTTTTGTTTGCACTAGGTGCATTCTGATTGCATATGGTGAGGGGGGTGAAAGTGATATTCTATTGAAATCAGCAAGACAGGTTCAAATTAGAATGCTAAATGGCAACAATATAATTTTTGACTGCAGATAGAGAAAGAAGGTAAATGAAAGTGCTTTAGTTGTATGCAGGGCCACTGGAATTATGTGGCAGGAAAAGATCAAATAATGAGGCAGGGTTGACCAATTTATGTGCCAAGAAAAGTCCAGTTGTGAATTTACAACGCCAATAGCTCTAACTCAAGCAAATTCAAGACCCCTTTCATTGCAAATGCTTGTCCTTTATTTAAATCAGTTTCTTAGTTGTCAGTTGAAGGGCAGGTTATGTTTGAAAGGTGTTAGTCGAGACTAAATGAATGAGACTAAAAGGTTTTGTATTTTTTATTTTTCGATCTTTGGGAAATGATCACTCTTGACCTTGGTGCACCTAAGGTTATTCAATGGCAGAATTAACAGCGATGTTGCTAGGCACGAGTTGGCTTTCTATCTCCTGCACGGCTAGGGAAAGATCAAATATGTAAAAGAATTCTTCTCAGGAAACTGTTGAAAGAGTTTTGATTAAAAAACAGATACTTTAAAATTCATTCAAATAGTTTCTGAATCTCATACCTGGAAACAGTGAAAGTCACTTGAAATAAAGGTTTGTACTGTAGAAACCCTTGTTCATTTAATAATTCACAGAAACATAAATAAAAATATTTACAGAGTTGTGGGTGTATTGGAAGCCCTTTGCTCTAATAGCTAGTACAAATGCATGAATGTAGAAAATGAATGTTATAAAGAGAAGGAAAATCAGTATTGCCCAGTCAATATTATAAAAAATACATTTTATGTGTGTAACACCTGGCTTTCACATTTAGTTTTGTTGGTTTGTGGTGTTCTTTAACATTCAAATGGTAATTGTACAGCACCGGTCATAAGGGGGTTATTGAGGTCCCAACACCGACATGTAAACTTTCAAGTCAACACACATGTGAAAGAACTTATTTGTACAAATCGGTCAGGGTTCCTACAAAAGGCATATGTCCAACATCCTTGATGAACTGAAAACGGAACCAAATAATATATTCGTGGAATCTGATGGAAACCAGATAAATCTGAAATGGGTAGCCTCAGACTTAGTTGTCCATTCTGCCAGAGTTATTCATGAACCATTGGTAAGTCATTTCCATAACCAATGGCATCCTTGGTCTCTGAATTGTACCCGGTTTGTTTCTGATTAATGTTCGGAAACAATCATTCTTGCAGTAGCAGGCTGTGGTCTCTATTGAGGGCTACTTTGTTGTTCTGCAAACTAAGAATTAACGGCCAAAGTTAAAGTCTACAATTAAAATAGATAATCACTGACTGCTGCCCAAAGAGGTGGGCATTCATGTGTCTATTCTGGAATGTAAAATAATTTTAAATAAACAGCACTGGCAAACATGTTGGACTATGAAGGAGTCAGATTCACTATTATAACTCCAATTTAAGCAAACGTAGGGAAGTGTTGCACTTTAGAAGGATTAGATTGCAGTTTGCACTTCAATGTAAGCAAAAGCAGGGAAAACTTTGGACTTTGTAGTAGTTAGATTTACTATTCCCTCTCCACTTTAAGAAACAATAGGGGAAGTTTTGGGCCTAGGAGGGGAGAAATTTAATATTCCCTCTCCAGTGTAAATAACAACAATAATAGTGTTAAATTTTGAAGGGGTTAGATTTACTATTCCCACTTCTACGTAAGTTAAAACTTAGAAAGTATTGGTCTTTGGAGGGGATAGGTTTCCCATTCCCACTCGAATCTACACAACAGTAGGGTGACTGTTGCTCTTTGAAGGGATTAGATAAATGAAACCTAAAAAAACGATTTAAATACGTAACCGAAAATGGAGTATTAGTTGAGTGAAGTAAGAACCCACCTCTGATATTTATCACAATGCTTGTCAGGGTGAATAACTAACCGTCTGGCAGTTCGGCACAAAGAAGCCAGGCATAACCTGTAAGCAATACAGAAAGTGTTTATGCAGTACTCAAACAGTATTGAAGTGAATACTCACAAACCAATTTAGAAAAATAGTTTAATTAAAACAATGACATTTAAATGTCAAAAATTCAATAAGTATAACTGGACATGTGGATATTTCAAGATTACATTGAAAATAGCAACAAAAAGGACAAAGCTTCAACAGTGATTATCTAATCATACTAGGCTGGGTCAAGGTCCAAAGATAAACCAACGGTAATGAAGCATAGGTTGAATACAAGGCATAGGTTCATTCTGTTTGATGGTTGCAAAGAGAGAGAGGCCGCTGGAAGATTGCTGTGTCCTTGTAGTTCAAACAAAAGGTCAGTTAACTGACCTTTCGGGTTACATTGGGGATCCTGGGTTCAAGGCAAGCAGGTGCAGTCTTCCTTCAGGTCTCAGGCAGCCAGCAACCCTTCTTCTGATTTTCACAGGTCCTGGAGCGCTCTGAGGAGAAGTCTCTGGAGTCCACTTTGATGCCCAGTGCCAGCCTGTGGGTTTGAGGGCAAACCTTTGCTCATGCCCAAAACCAACTCTGGTCACTGGGTTTGCTGTAACATAGCAAGAGGGAAAAAGAGGAGGCAGGCCTAGGTGTGAGCTTCATCTTCCAGTGACGTGGTAACCATCCGTTGAAGTTCAGGAAGTGGCGGGAAGGAGCCCCCTGCCATCCTGTCAAGGGAGGAGACACCTTCCCACACCCAGGCTCCTTTTCCGGCTGTCTGTGATCAATTCTCATCTCACCACAGGAAAGCCATCAGGGTTACATTATAGCTGGAACTGGCAGGAAAGCCTTACGATTTTAAACAGGAAAATGACAACTTTCTAAAAGTGTAATTTTCAAAATAGTAACATAAAACCCAACTTGACCATTAAGTTGAATTTTAAATTACTATTAAAATGATCCCTTGGATTATTTTATTAGCAGCTATCAAACTGACATTAAGTACTATACATTTTTATTGTGTAACCCAGTGTTTACCCATGAGAGAGCTAACTGTGCAGCTTTGGCATGCTTGAATAAACACATTTGGAGGTTTTTCACTGCCAGTACAAGTACAACCTTAAAAATTCACGCTCTTCTTTTTAAATACTGTGCACTCTGCCATGCTTACATTTTGGATGTACCTTAGGAGTAGCTTCTACATTTTAAAAAGAAAGGTTTAGGCCTGGCAAAATGTCTGTTCTGCCACAAAATGCAAGTTTAAAACTGCACATACAGGCTGCAATGACAGTCTTGGAGACATTTTGTACAGTGCTAATTTAGTGGGAGGAACAATGTCTGCTGCAGCCCCTTACTAACATTTGTAATTTACAGCTCTGTACATGTGGTACCATACACTAGGGCGTATAAATAAATAAAATGTGCCAATGAGGTGTATACTGATTTTACCATGTTTAAGGAGGGGCTACAAGCACTTACCACTGGTTAGTAGCACATGTTCTACAGTCAACAAAAAATGGGGTTCAATAAAAAGGAAAAAAAAAATCCAAGGTGACCATGCAGGAAGGGCATATTTACAATGATAGAAAAATAAGTAAACATATATGAAAATGTTATACAAAAATCATTATAGCTAAATAAAATTAAATGTAATAGAAAACACACATTTCTTAATACCAAAATAATTTTACAACCAACTCATAATATTCATAATAAATACACTTCCATACCTACTACCCAAAAATAACTAATTATTAAATAAAAAAAATAAAAATAAAATATTTTATATTTTTGACACGATATTCTGGTAGAACAATTGTTTCCACATTATTTTGGCCATTCACCATCATTTGTTGTACAAGGGCATTACAAAGTAACTTCCCATGTCTTTTTACATAAAGCCCTATTCACTAAAAAAGGCAGACTGGTTTTGGGCCAAAAATGTATGCCTCCTCAAGCAAATGTAACAATGGAAAAAGTTTTCTGTTCTCTATCCCTTTCCAACTCTGCATGTAGATTATCTACAGAACACATGCAAACTTTGAAATGTTTTAAACTATGTATTTTGTATTGAAAAGGTACCCTTCCAGTACAAAACCTATTCTGGAGATCACACAGGCACCCTTGCACTATGGTGCAGGGTTGTGTGCACAACTCAAGACTGCTTAAATGTGTGCCAGCACAGTTGAACTGAGAAACAGCACTGTGCTCAAGCAATGCGGTGCATCAAAAACAAGAGGTTCACCCAACATACCCCTACCTGACCTGGGTAAGATAGCAAATGTAAGAAAACGTGGATGCAAGGAGGGGACTGATTGTAACTTCTATTACCATTAACAAAGAGTTATTATTACTCTCTTAGAAATCTATTTTCTTTATGTGATTCATTTGAACATTTCAGGGTAGGATGAAGATTCCAAATACTAAGACACAGAAATACAGTAAAAAATGCATCTCAATCATACTCAAAAGATCACACATACAAGGGAAACTGGAAAGGGGATGTTACAAAATCGTGACATGAAGATCACAAGCAAATTGTCCCACAAACTTCTCCTCTCTATGAGGAAGGAGTGGTTACGTTGGCAATTTACAGTCGTAATCCTCCGAACTGCGATAGTTGTGGGTTATTCTACACGCAGTTGCTGTCTGTCAATTTCTTCTCAGGACTCCTTATATTGCGTAGAATGGCTCTCAATGGTAGAATACGTTTTTTAGGCTCAACCTCTCCTTGATCCTAAAGTGTCGATGCGTTTTTGCCTCTTGATCACCTCCTTCCCCTCTGGCAGAATCCAAAGAGTCAGTTTCCCTCCATTCTGGTCTGAAGCCACCAAGATCATCTGTGGCGTACCCTAGGGGTCATCCCTCAACCCGACACTCTTTAACTTTTACATGGCTCTGCTCATAAAAATTATCCTATCACACAACCTCAACATTGTCTCATACACCAATGACACCCAGCTAATCCTCTCCCTCACCAAGGACCCCTCCACCGTCAAAACCAACCTCCATGAAGGAATGAAGGCCATCTCCAAATGACGAACAGCTGCCTGAAACCGAATTCTGACAAAACTAAGGTCCTCATCCTCAGCTCCACCCCCTTCGCCTGGGGCGACTCCTGGTGGCCTGCCACACTGGGAACAGCACCGATACCCACCGACAACGCACACAACCTGGGAATCATCCTGGACTCACCGCTGTCAATGACCCAGCAAGTCAACACTGTCTCTTCCTCCTGCATCAACACCCTCTGCATGCTTTGGAAGATCTACAAATGGATCCCCACTGGAACCAGAAAGACGATCCCCCAAGCCCTCGTAAGCAGCAGACTGGACTACGTCAACGCCCTCTACTCACGAAACACAGCCAAGCTCCAGAAAAGACTGCAACGCATACAGAATGCCTCCGATGACTCATCCTGAACATCCCCTGCCACAGCCACCTTACAGCCCACCTGAGAGACCTGCACTAGCTCTCTGTCAACAAGAGAATCACGTTCAAGCTCCTCATCCACGCTCACAAAGCTCTGCACAACACCGGACCAGAATACCTCAACAGACAGCCCTCCTTCTACACCCCGACCCGACAGCTTCGCTCCGCTGACTGTGCCCTCGCCACCGTTCCATGCATCCAAACCACGACCACCAGTGGCAGATCGTTCTCCCACCTTGCCGCCAAGACGTAGACCACTCTTCCTATCCACCTGCGACAGACACAGGACCTGCTAACCTTCAGGAGGCACCCCAAGACATGACTGTTCGAGCAGTAGCAGCACTTGCCCCTTCAGCACCTTGAGACGGGTAAGTAGTGCGCTCTACAAATGCTATGATTGATTGATTGATTGATTGATCTATGAAGATCAAGAAAAATAAGTCTGATATATTGTTATTGGTAAATCGAGCGAATAAACATTTATGACTTAAACCTTCTGTGAATTGCATGAATAGCAAGAAAGAGGAATAATGATGATAGTCAGTCAAAAACCTTTATTCTGATCTTTTGTAGATATCCATAAAAGAACATACATAAACAGTTAATTAATAAATTCAAATAATAAAAGGCATCAATAAATAACAGTACAATATACCTGCATAAGATGGTCAGAATTTAAAAGAACAACAGTTAATAAAACATCAAGGGATTACATTTATTGGAACCATTTAAAATTGTATGCCTGGTCGAATAGTCATTAGGTCATTTAAAATATATTTTACTGAACTGTGCAAATTCATAGTAAAAAAATGCTTATCAATTAGATCCAAGACTTTTTCTTTCTTTTATCGCTGCAGCAATAAAACAATAAATAACCATACAGATCATGTCAGACTGGAGTAACTGCAGATGAAAAATAGCTTCCTTACACATCCTCAGATTTACTGATCTAAGAATTGGAATTAAAAAACCTTCCTCTGCTCTTTGTACAGCTTACAGAATAAAAACATATGCATTTGTGATTGTTCTGAATGCATATCGCATGGACGAGGTATTAGGATCCTGTTGCGATACACCTTGGAGGGGTAAGCCACTAAAAAAACAGGTCAGGCCCAGGTGAAACCTTGTCAGAAAAAATCTGTGGTGCCGTGAGACAGTTAGAAGATAGGGTTCGATGTTAGATGTGGTACATAAGGGAAGATAAGCTCCCACCATTCCTTTCCACAAACCGTGCCTCTCTCTGTCGGTAGCCAATTTCTCTTGGAATTCATTTTTTACTACTAAGACATCCTGCTTGACTATAGCCCTAGGGTTAAAAAATAAGTCTAATCTGTTGAGGCTGCCCAGGGAATCTTTAATGTACATAGCCCATGTGCATGTCTGTACTCCATCCAGCTTCAGACAGTCCGTGAACAGTCCTTGTCCAAACAGACATCCTTGTCCAAACAGACATCCAGAGGGGTTAACTTGATCAAGTCCTCCAGGAAAGGAAGACCTAATTCTGTGTGTGGAATTATGGCAGGGACACTCTGGGGGAGTGAAAGTAGACTTCTCAGAAATGTGTTTTCTTCTATTTGGACAGAGGGTGCGCCCGCGTAGCCCCATACCCGAACTCCATATCGGACAATTGAGGTAGGCCTTGCTATATAGATAGTGGTAATGGGCTTTAATGGTGCACAGCCTAGTTTAATAATGAATTTAAGTAAAGCTGTCACTTCTTGATTGTATTGTATAATGTTGTTTTCTCTAAGATGCATCCAGTTAGACCCATTATCAAAGAGAGTCTCCAAGTACGTGAAGGTATTCACACTGCTCAATTGGATACCTTCGATATAAAACTGGGGGACTCTGGTTCTTGGATGGCCACAGATCATAGTATATGATTTTGTTTTGTTAGTGGACAGTCCAAACGCCATCATGAAGTTAGCAAATCTGTTTAATAGTTTTTATAGTCCTGTCCCGGTTCTTGCCATCAAAACACAATCGGCGGCATATGTTAGTACCGGTTATGGTCTGTCGGTAATCTAAGGGGGATCTGCCTTTTCAGCGATCAGAGCTTCCTCTATGCCATTTATATAAAACTTAAAGAGAAAGGGTGAGAGAACACAGCCCTGTCTGACCCATTTCCACACCTTTGCCCCTGTTTCCCAAATCTGACCTTAGCTTCTACATCATTGTGAAGTCGGGCTAACAGGGACACTATCTTTGGATTTGGAACTTTTTTAGATCAACATTGCCCATAATTTGCTTCTGTCCACGTTGTCAAAAGCTGCCATTAGATCCATAAATGCCAAATAAAGACACCCTTGCTTTTCCCCCACATATTTGTCTCTAATCAAGTGGAGGTTCAAACATTGGTCAACTCTCCCCACCGCCTTCCTGAAGCCATACTGTGACTCAGAGATTATGTTATTGTCAAGAGCCCAGACTTCCAGATGGTCCAGAAGGATTCTCCCAAAAATCTTTGTGGTGGCGTCAGTCACAGAGATTGGATGATAACAAGCAGGGTCATTCTGCTCTCCCTTTTTAAAAATTGGGACAATTATGGCACTAGACCATGATGGAGGAAGGACAGAGGTTGACACGACCCTAAAAACGTTTACCAAGATTGGTGCCCAAAGATTATGGTAATACGTTAAAAGATCAGCTGGGACGCCACCTGGCCCTGGAGCCTTATTTGGCAATGAACTATTTATTGTCATTATGACATTGTTCAGGTGTATATCCATTTACTCATTGCCAAAAGTAACAGGGGCATTTTCAACAGTCATTTCACAGTCATCCGAACGACCTTCGTACAGCTTTGTAAAATGACTGACCCATCTCTGTTCTGGGATGTGTACCTCAAATCCTTTGTTTGTGTCCGAGCTAAAAAAAGGGGTATTGACAACTTTCCAAAACTGAGCCCCATCCCTGGTCACTGAGGCGGGGGTCAAATTCTCACATGCCTCTTCTCTAATCACTTTCTTCCTAGCTGAAACTGCCTTCTTATACTGAGCCCTACATCTCGTGATTTCTGATTGGTTTCTCGGCATGGATTTTAACGCCCGTATGAGATTGGAATGGGTGTGAGTGGTTGATTTACCAAACCACTTTATAGGTTTGGTTTTGGCAGATTTAGTTGGAAGAGTTAAATCTGCACTAATTGTCATGCAGATGTCTGCGAAAGCTCCCAGGACCCGGGGTAGGAGTAGCTCAGTGTTTAGACAGGTTTCAATGGCGGTCATAATTTTGTCCACTACCCTACTTAAAAGAACTTCTTTGTCAACTTTTTGCCATTTGCATAACACACCTTTATTCCTATGGTATTCCACAGGGCCCCCCATTTTCTGCAAACTTATCTTCTTGAAGCCATATTAGAACAACAATACCAGTGGATTATGATCACTGAGGCCACTCGGCATGACCTGAAAGGCACCCAGTTAGTCCAGCCAGGACCTTGACATCATTATGTGATCAATTACAGACCCGCCCCCCTCCAAGTAAAGTTGATATCAGGGGGAATAAAGGTGGGTGAGATGCCACTTGCCAATAATAAATCATGAGTCCTCATGAGGTTATTTAGCTTGTCCCCACAGGTATTATAAATAAAGTGGAAATAGTTGCAATCATCTTAATCGTATAATCCACAGATCCTATCATCCCCTACGTAGGAGAGGGAGACATTAAAATCCTGCCCCATATAATTATAAAATCCTTAACCATGCAGCATACCATTTCCTCAATGGCCTTCTCTAGGGCTTGTAGAATCTTAAAATTAGATCTCATAAAATTATTATGGTAAAAATTAACCAAGAGCATTAATGGGCTACCCTTGATAGACTACAATACTAATTGATAGTATGGGGAGTCAGTTCTACATTTATTTACCTTGACGCCTGAGGTGATGTTCATCAGTGTCATCAATCCCCCACTGCTACGCCCAACAGGGTTTCGCATTGCCAGGGTCATGACTGATTGAAACCCGTTGATATGGATAGCTCTATTGGCCCATGTTTCTTGGAGGCAAAGCACCTGCTTGCTTCCTATCAAAGCAAGTCAATCACTGTTGTGGTATTTTTCCTCAATACAGGCTACCTTCCACAAATGTGTCTGCCAGTGCTGTATGGAGGACCCTTCATCCCCCACAGGCTGCAAAGTGGAATTTTGCCCCTGTATGTCAGAGCTCTTATATTCTACATTCTGGGGAAGATGTCTTTCCTTCCTGAATTTGTTTCCTCCCACACCCTCACTAGTGGCACTATTTTGTGGAAGACTTCATTTATGCTCGACTGTATCAGCATTCTTCATTTGTGTCAGGGTAGCTAGATGGGTCAATGTCGAAAACCTGTCACTCTCTCTAAATCAATCTACTTCATCTAGGTGGAAGCCCAGAGGACTATATCGATTCTGAGTGGGGACCGGACATTTTGCAATATTGCCAGGTTTGCTACAATCTACCTTGTGGGGCTGGTAGCAGTAGACCAGCGACACAGCCTGGATGTTGGCATTACTCTCCTACACAGTTTCACATTGGTTCAGTATCCATTCTACCTGCTGGGAGTTTGTCAAATTTACTACCTCACTATCACCAGGGAGGGTTTTCTTACTGTTACCCAGCCAACGTACCCTCATTACTCCAATTATACCACGCCAGAGACACTCACTGTTTATCCCCCCAATTATTTATTTAGCCAGTGGATTACTTTGTTTTTAAGTTAGTAGTCCTGCTCATTAGTTTTGTGTGACAGGGGTGGGACATTTTTTAACACAATTACATAAGGGGTGTATTGAGGCGGGAGCTGCAGGACTTGTAGGTTCTTTCCCTTAGGGGAATGTTGTGCTTTCAACCCTATCAGCCCTATACTCCCAGAAGCCTATCCTCTCCCAAAATTCTCTAGAGGTGCAGATATGGATTTAACTGGTATTTCACTGCTATTAGTGGGCCGCTCCATAGGGGTGTTTGCCAGTTTATTTGATCCTCCTGATCTATGTTGATGGACCTTATGTTGTACCACCGCACGATGTTCTGCTACTGGGCCTGGGGGACAGGTCACTGTGTCTGGCTCCATATTTGGGGTAATTAGTGGGTTACACTTTGTAGATTCTAGTATATGTTTTAGTGAGGAGTCAATACTGTGCAACAAATTCACTAAAGGTTTAAGGGCTTTCTCTAACATGGCTTCCATGTAAGCTTTGTCCCCACAGTTAGCCTCAGGATCTTGGGGACCCACAGGCTCCACTATCTGTTTCTTCCCAGCTACAATTGACTTACAGATCAGGGAACTACCCTGCTTAGGACCATTGGGTTTGGAGGCTTTCGACTTGGGCATTCCCAGATTCCCAGGGGTGGGCTTCTTCTATTTTATGGGGGGAGAAACAATATCTTCCACACATGAATTGGTGTCTTTATCGCAAATGGACAGGTCATCTTCTCTACTGGAAGAAATGTTTAGTTCACCCTGCAGGACGCACCCCTTTTGAATGCTTGATATCTTGCTCCCCTTCTTTACCTTACTAGCCTCCAGAAGGGTCTGCCCTCCTCTCCTACCATAGTTGCGGTGTTACTTGGCTTGGACATGGGAGGGGGCGAGAGGACGAGTGATTTCCTCGTTATCCCCAATCTCTCTTCAACTGATTTGATTTCTGTATATAATGCAGACATGGCCGTCGTAAGGTATGAAACTATGGAGACTGTGGGGATAGTATCTTTAGAGGAGGTCATAGTGCTCACCTTTCTTTTGCCCATTTTTGACATTAAGTGCAATAACACCCGAGGGAGAATACAGGAATAAGAAGACTTAAAATATCCACTGATAACTAGACCAAGAGACGGGGGCCAGCCCAGCCTCCTCCGGGCTCCAACGGGTGTGGACGGACCCGTCCTGGGCCCAGGCTTTGCCCGGGCGCGTCCCGCACTGCAGAGTGCTCCCAGGCACTTTATAGCACTCGGTGTTTAGTGTGAGCAGCTGTGTCAGGAAACAGCTGCATCCTGGGGCCAGAGAGCAGTCTGGGAGGTGTAGTTCCCCCTTGAAATTTCTAGCCTGTCTTGCATTGCGGAGTGCTCCCAAATGCTTTATAGCACTCGTTGGTGTCGAGTGTGAGGAGCTGTGTCAGGAAATGGCCACCTCCTGGGGCCAGAGAGCAGTCTTGGAGTTGTAGTCCCCCTTGAAATGTCTAGCACGTCCCACACTGAGGAGTGCTCCCAGGTGCTTTATAACGCTCATTCGTGTCGAGTGTGAGCAGCTGTGCCAGAAAATGCCTGCCTCCTGGGACCAGAGAGCAGTCTGGGAGGTGTAGTCCCCCTTAAAATGTCTAACGTGTCCTGCACTGCAGATTGCTCCCAGGCTGTTTATAGCGCTCATTGGTGTCAAGTGTGAGCAGCTGTGTCAGGAAATAGCCGCCTCCTGGGGCCAGAGAGCAGTCTGGAAGGTGTAGTCCCCCTTGAAATGTCTAGTGTGATGACAGTTGTTTCACTGACCGCTTACAATTTTCAGCAGCCATTTTAATGATGACCAGAGTGAAGGGCTAGGCTGTACAAGTGATTAGCTTTTTAGGGGCAGGCTCACAGCAAACACTACACTATTGAACTGCTACCAATAGAAGGTAATAGTGGCCATTGAGTTCTATTTCACTAACATGAGGCAACCATTGTAGAACTTGATTTTAATTCTATATAGTACAGAAGTACAGATGTGTGGTAGGACAGGGTAGCACAGCGCTGTCTGTGAATTAGTGAAACTATCATTAACTAAGGGATATTTACTGTTTGTATTCTGCCAAAGTCCATTGGCTCCATTAATACCAATATGTGTCTAATCGAACTACTTTGGATTTTCAGTATGTGCACTACCTATATAATTATCCATATTCTGTGAAATTATGACCATTTAATAGAGTTAACAAGGAGCTGTTTTTCAGAAGCAGACAGATTTTTACTTACTCCATGTACAGAGATATATCTTCATAGCTAAAATTATTCTGCTTTGTTTTTCTCAATTTCTAAATACAGTGCTATTTAGGGCAGATCCGTAATGTGATTGGGTTGCCTCATTTTGATGAAATAATTTCTGAAAATATGAGTGGCCCACCTCGTTTTAGCACTCGCATAATAAAATCAGCTTTTGTGATGCTACAAGTTCTCAATTAGTTTAAAACACTGCAACTGTCCAAAGTATATCATAGTAGACAACCACTGGACTGCCAAATGCCACCATTGCTTCATCTTAATTCCACCTCGTGCCTCTTTTTTCCCCTTTCTTATACTTCATGTCTCTTTTTCTCACCCTTGTATTTTTTTCTTTATCACTGCTTCCTCCCTTTCTCGTTGAAGTTCTGTCTTTCTCTTCCTTCTTCCTTCTTCTTTCTCAGTTTCATGCTTTACTGTCTCTTATTCTGGGTCAAAAACTGATGATGACTATGTGCTAAGGTCTCAATAAATGAGCACTAGTGCTGATTCTAGCAACCACTGTCACACATTTAGCACTGTCTGCTACTATGTCTGTTAGTTGACATTGAAAGAACAATTATACAAAAAATAGGAAGAGCAGAAACCAGTACAGCAAGAAAACAGGTAAAGTAGAGGTCAGAATTCCAAGGCCCCTGGCGCAGGGTGATGCAGCAAGTGTCTTACTGCTCCGCCCTGTGCCACTGGGAAATCGCCGAAATGTGCTATATTTACAAGATACAGCACATTTCTGTCCTCTCCCACTACACTGGTGCATAACTTGCTGACATGCGCCAATGCAGGCACCATGGAAAGGGGAAGATTAATTTTGTTCAGGAAGTTTTTTCTTCCTGCACAAAATCAATCAATAAAGGCAATTTCCTCCTTCTATGTGTGCTGCAAAATGCTGCACACATAGAAAGAGGAAAAAGCGAGGAGCAATAATGTTATTTCTCCCCATTGCACCACTCTTACGACTCCCCAGGGGAGGCGTAGCCTTTCATCACATTACTGTGTTTACAAAAGCTTGTAAATCTGGGAACACCCATGCGACACCCATGGAAATGCTTCCCATGCGCAATATAAGACAATGCAGTGACTTGCGCTGCGTTGCCTTACTCCATATCTATGAGGCAATATAAATCAACAAAAAGTGGCTTTGCAGTGGCCTATGGGTGTGCAGCTTGTGCTGCCAGTTCATCACAAAAAGGGATGCACCAGTCGAAAGGCCACTTGTAAATATGAGCCTAAGTCTGAACTACACGAGCAGCACTGTGCAGCTCAAGGTATATTTCAGGGACATTTTAAGGATTTTAGGGGCCCTGAGCAAAACGGATTTTGGGGACCATTGTTCAGAACAGCTTTGAATTTATGATGTACTTTTAGCTCTTTCATGCTCTCTTTGGCCAGCTCACTGGCAGTGTACAGGTACACTCGTCCAAATTCTAAATGTTTTTAAATCGTGTGTTTTCTCTATTTAACAAAGTAGCAGTTCACTAATATTTCTGCAAATATTCTCTGTGACACCCTCCCATTTCTCGTGTGTGAGGTTCTATTGTGATCTAAAAGACACTTTTTATAGATGTTGCACGAAACATAAACACAGCATTTCCCTGCAAAATGTCCATAATAGACACACATATCACCCGCATTAAATATAAGAAAGGAGCACGTATTGAAAACAATTAGTTTAAGAATTACTCGTGGTTATCAGAGAAAGACTCTCTGCAGAGCAGACATGGTTCTAGCAGGGGACCCCCTGAAAGGATGGAGCCCTGGGCCAGAGCCCACTTTGCCCATGCATGTCTCCGTATATTCGACTAAGGCTAAGGTGATCACAAATGTTGAAAATAATTCATGCCTGTAAAAGGTAAGTAAGAGAAGAGAAGCATAAAAAGAATAAACATCATTAAATATCAAAATCAGAACTGGGGTTCCATGGGATGGCTACTTCAGATATTGGTCACTGCTCCGAATTAGTTTATGAGGTTACAAAGACAGATGTGATGATCAGAATTATAGGCCGTATTCGAAAACAGCTCAATGACAAGACCTAAATTAGTGTTTAGTACTAAGGCCCATATTTATACTTTTTGACGCAAAACTGCGGCAACGCAGTTTTGCGTAAAAAAAATTAGCGCCGGCTAACGCCATTCTGAAGCGCCATGCGGGCGCCGTATTTATTGAATGACGTTAGCCGGCGTTAGCCGCCGGCGCTGTCTGCTGTGCGTTAAAAAAAACGACGTACACCAGGCAGCGCCGGCGTAGAGGGAAAATGGCGTATGGGCGTCCACAAATGGTGCAAGTCAGGCTGAGGCAAAAAAATCGCCACAACCCGATTTGCGCCATTTTTTTCCGACGCCCATCCCACATTGAAATGACTCCTGTCTTAGCAAAGACAGGAGTCATGCCCCCTTGCCTAATGGCCATGCCCAGGGGACTTCTGTCCCCTGGGCATGGTCATTGGGCATAGTGGCATGTAGGGGGCCACAAATCAGGCCCCCCTATGCCACAAAAATAAAATAAAAAAATACCTACCTGGACTTACCTTAATGTCCATGGGGTGGGTCCCTCCAGCCTTGGGTGTCCTCCTGGGGTGGGCAAGGGTGGCAGGGGGTGTCCCTGGGGGCAGGGGAGGGCACCTCTGGGCTCATTCTGAACCCACAGGTCCCTTAACGCCTGCCCTGACCCAGGTGCTAAAATCCGTCGCAAATGCGGGTTTTTTAGACCCGCCCACTCCCGGGCGTCATTTTTGCCCGGGAGTATAAATCCGACGCAATAGCATCGGAGTCATTTTTTAAGACGGGAACGCCTACCTTGCATATCATTAACGCAAGGAAGGTGTTCACGCAAAAAAATGACGCTAACTCCATGAACTTTGGCGCTAGACGCATCTAACGCCAAAGTATAAATATGGAGTTAGTTTTGCGTCGAATTTGCGTCGAAAAAAACGACGCAAATTCGGCGCAAACGGAGTATAAATATGCCCCTAAGTTCCTCATTTCTTACTGGACCCGCAAGGTACAACTTATATTAGGCTGGATTTTCCTTAAGATTTACTTGTATCACTGATGTTGTTAACCCTGGGAAGGGGACCCTGGCACACTTTCAGGTAACTCATAAAGAGGGTTTAGAAATCAGCTGAGCAAACACTACTGCTCACAAATCTGGCCAAATTCAGAGAAACACGTTAACCATGTCCTTCTGACATACAAGACTTCATGGCTGAAAACCCAATAAAAAAAAGATTTGGGCCACAGCTTGAAGTTGACTCAATATTTATATTACTCATTGAGAAAGAAGAGTCTTGATATGTAAAGACTAGGCCGCAAATCAGGTGGTGTAGTTTGCACAGTGGTTTGTGACCTGGGCATCCTTTTGTAGTCCAATCAATGTGGTAATTAGTAGCATTGCGAAATGTATATTTGCAGGACGTCACCAAACCTTTTTCATCATTAATATTTATGTGGTGGAAGGCATTTTGAGACAAATGAAGCATGTGAGAGGCAGCAAACCTCTATCCTTCTATTCACATTTCTTGAGTGCCATTTTCGTGGAGCCCGTTTCCTAAAACAGATAGAGACTATGTTTAACAATAAAAGTTTACAATTAATAAATTATATCCAAGACAGTATGCAGTGGGCCCCTGGATTGCAATCTGCTCACACCAATGCCCGCATCCACCTTTGTGTTTTATTGTAATGCATTGTAATTGCATCTATATCGCTTTTCCTACGACTGATGCCGAAGAGCAATAACCGATGGGTTGCTTGAAACAGTTTTGGAGGAATGCATAGTTAGAAAACAGAAATGTAATGTGGCCTATGTGGGTCACCAGAGTGGTGCCATGAGTGGGTCACCAGAGTGCTGCTCTTAGTTTCTCTTAGGTCACTGCCACTTGACATATAATTGTGAGAAAAGGATTAAAAGGTAGAATGCATGCATCTACTGTTCTATTGTTGTGCCTCCATGAGTGGTGTTCATAGGATTGACTCAGGAGCCATGCAGGCAGCTTTGGCAGATGCCCTATAAAATTTCCCTTAGCACCAGGTGATCGACCTTCAGACATGCACTGCTTTCAAGATAGTCTTGATATTGATGTCCTTCAAGAAGCAAGGAGGAGAAAGCCACAGTACTACAGAGGATGGATAAGTCACTCACTGTAAATGCTCTTTACAACAAATAGGGAACAATGACTCACAGGAATGCAGCTGTTATAGGCAGCCATTGGCATGCACTGGTTACAGGCAGCCTGCAGAAATTCTGTATGATGTCCATGTAGGTGTCACAGAGAAGCAGCACCAGGTAATGAGCTGGGTACAGGCAGCCATTGTAAGTGATATAATGAGCCTCTTTTAGCAGTGACAAAATCCACCTCTAGGTGCACAAAGGAGAAATGCAGCCATAGTAACCTTCTTCAGGGCCTATACCATTCACGAAGTGAAAGCTTTCCTATAATGGCAGCATTAATTTCACATACGGATACCACACGCTTTCACCGATTAGTATCGAATCAATGGTTTAAGATAGCAATTTTGCTCACAAACAATTGATACATTTCATTCCAAATCACAAAAGTGAGGGATTAACAGTTTACACACACCCTTTCCGTTCTAATTCAGTATGGACTGCTAAATGCAGATTGCCACACATTGTTTTGCATTCACAAGGCATGTGATTTAGTGAATTACATGTTTTGCAAATACACAGAATAGATTTTTACAACGTGCCCATGGACCTTTCTGTAATAGAATGTGTAAATAACATACATTGTCCTAGAGAGACATTGCCCTGTAGAAATCTCATTTACGTAGGAAAGAGCAAGGTCGTATCTAACTGTGTTCCACAGCCATGTTTCTATTACCGAACTTGGTCTAACACTTCTGTGCAAGGCTGGTCAGCACGATCTGTTAGATTTCGGTAGGAGCAGGGAGCAAATTATGAACTTCATCACACTTGGAGAGTCTTCTTGAATCACCTTCAAATATATAACGTCCTACTGCGCCACAATTAAAGGCTCCTCCTAGACTCTTCCACAAAGCAGTGTCAGACACACACCTTTGAGATTGTGTACCTCTGTTAACACGCACAAAGACACACATATTCACTTTGTGTGGCACCATGTCATATGGAACTAGCTTTCTGCCAAAGAAAAAGGCCTGGAGAATAGATTATTTAGGTGTGTGAGGAATCAATTTGGTGTGGTAAGAAATAGAGGTTCACCTGCAAATCTCTGCATATGTGCACATCCCTCATAAGATATCGCTGACGTTAAATAATTATGAACTGGAAAAATGACGTAATATCTGGTATAGGAAGATTGTCCAGTTACCGGTTGTATGTCAATAAGAATCTTGAAGACAAAAGCTAAAATTTGGAAATGGAAGACGCTGCGTGTGAGGATGGAGGAGAAAGCTGGTACCCTTCCTCAATGGGTCCTCTCAATTTTTCTGGAATCAAAGGTATTTGCCGGAAAATATATCTGACCATGGGTCCACAGACTTGAATTATGATCAGAGAAACACTTGTTTTACAGGTTTGGTATTGTTCTTTCTAAGAACAAGACAAGACTTGTTCATCTTGATTTGGCCTTTTTATGAAAATGCACCACTTAGTCTCGTTGCCCCCCCGTCAGTCATAAAGTTATCATTGGTATGCATCTGTCAGTAGCAATAGTACTGCAGAGCCTTTTTGTAGTGGCAAAGGTTGGGAGCACCTAACCATCATCCTCCATGTTTAAGGTCCTGGGAAATCTTTTTGTGCATTACTGATCCTCTAACTCCAACTCCTCACATTTTCTCAGCAAGTACTTCAAAGTATGAGACACACAGGCCCCAAAGAAGAACTTGAGACACCGAAGCCCGCAGAGGTCTACACTATGCCTAGCTGTGATTGGGAGGAAAGGTTTTCTACCAAGTCTTCGTCAGGCAGAGACGCTGACATAAATAAGGGAATATCATTAATTTTGTCAAAAGAATGAGTCTTCTCTTTTTCTTGCAGTGCTTATGAGAATGTTAATGACGCCTGCATTTTATAATAAACTTTTATAAAGGATCCTATAAATGTATAAAACTAAAACAGTTCTTATGAGTCTCTAAAGGGACCAGCACCCCAACTCACCATAGTGTCAAATTTTCAAAAACAAGTGAGACTTAACTTAACATCAAGGAAAGCTTACTGGCTGTTTTCTACCCCTTCAGGTGGCAGAACCCTTGACTTTGTCAGTTATATATCTTGTACCTCTAGGGTCTCATAAACGAAATGACAGGCAACATTTCTCCATAGCCATGGGCAAACCTGAGAACGTCTAGGCATTTTGGACAAATAAAAGGAGTAATTACAGACAACTCGAAGACCTCCTTCCTAAGCCTTGACTTCAACCAACCTCTCTGGGGAATGGAGATGTTCCCTCTATACAGAAATTGCATTTTCAAATTAGTGTTCAGCAGTTGTTTGCCTTTTGAGCCATCATATTGCTTAAAACAGTGGTTCCCAATCTGTGGTCTGGGGATCCCTGTGGGGCAGCGAAGCCTTCTCAGGAGGTTTGTGAGTGGTTAACTAATATTAACAGATTAATAAGGTGTATACAGTTTAAAATGTACTGCAAATGTCAAGGCATTTGAAATTGTAGGCTAGAAAATTAAATTAGTGTCTTCAGATTGATTCATGGGAGCAGTGCAGGTAGTATGGATAATGTGTGGCTTCAATTGAATTTAGAAAAGCTCTTAACTCCCTATTAAAATGTTTATTTTTTTATTGTATTTGTTTGCAAATTAAATAAAGTGTCTTATCAATTGTGTACGTGTTTGATGGAATGCCTATTTCTGTATTTTTTGTGTATTGTTTTGCAATTCAAATCATCAACAATGTTTAGACCTAGGTCCCTGCCTTGCAGTAATGACTGAGTGGGGGTCCTCGAATTCTAATATATTTCAAAGGGGGTCCCTAGGTTCCAGTAATGATAAAGTGGGGGTCCACAGAAGTCAAATGTTTGGGAACCACTGGGCTAAATCATTGGTAAAACACAGCACTGTAGTCCTACATTTATAATCATTCCATATTAGTGATGGTTTCTCCTTTGGAACTTAGGGTCATATTTAAGGAAAGTAGTGCTGCACCTAGTGCAATGCCACTTTCTGTGCGCCCCTTAGTGCCAACCCCCATACCGCCACCATGTGTGCGCTGTATCCAAGATACGGTGCACCATGGTGCAGGGTAGGGGGCAATAGCGTAATTTTTATTGATGCTATTGATGTTCATGAAAATATTGGCGCTACTCCTGCAGAGTACATTGGGGCCCAGTATAAATAATGGAAGCCCCCTTTTAACAACCCCTTTTAACACCTGCTGTGAGCAAGCGTTAAAAGTGTGGTATAAAATGACACCATTTTTTTGTCCCCACCAACAGGGGTATGCCCCCCTTTGCATACATTATGCCTAGCGCAGGCATAATGTAGCGCAAATGTTACAAAGTGGCGCAATGCATGCACTGCGCCACTTTGTAAATATGGCACAAGGCTTTTGGCCTCATTCGGCCACATTACCGTAAAAAAAGAAAAATGAAGCTAATGTGGTGCAAGATGGTGCTAGGGGCTTATAAATATGCCCCTTAGTTTTCCCTAAATGTTCAGTTTCTTCAAAAAATGAAACATTTAGCTGCTTGTATTCAAAGCTTAGAATTTATTAGAAATGGTTTGTCGAGAGGCTCAGCTACAGGCAGCAAGACTACGCTAGATTCTGGCTGTCAAGGTCACCCAAGGGCAAACCTAAGCCTTGTGAGGAAATTCTGAACATATACCGAACCTCACTACACGAATTCAGGGTCTGCCCTGTACGTTGACAGATCATCGTCAGTGCGCTGATAATCACAATTAATATCTAGCGAGGAGAGCTTAATATTCTAGGGAATTGTGAGCAACCAATGCTAACATGCAGAAACTTGTAGGTGCAAGGCCAACCATTTTGCATCATATATTTTGGGCCTGAGTCATGTTCCTGAATTCCCGATGTCAACTCAGAAGGTTGAAAAACTAAAACATCTGAAAGATGCTAGGGTCAGATACATGTCTTTACAGCATATTTGTTCCTTGC
This sequence comes from Pleurodeles waltl, assembly GCF_031143425.1. Classification (NCBI taxonomy): domain Eukaryota; kingdom Metazoa; phylum Chordata; class Amphibia; order Caudata; family Salamandridae; genus Pleurodeles; species Pleurodeles waltl. Next base: position 1,063,509,417 of record NC_090440.1, on the reverse strand, counting down.
TGAACAATGTATGGTTTTATTGCCCCAGATCGGTAAAACGAATGCCTGGAAGCATGTTTGTATGCATACAGAAGGTCATCGTCAGTAAAAACACAGTGAAACATATGTTGAAACCAGTTCATGGTGCTTTTCTGCGAAAGCGTGTTTCATTTGCATTTTTGCAGAACCTGAAAGTAGTTTTAGAACATGCCCAGCATTGCACACACAGCTCAGGTCCAACAATAAAACAATACATTTCTCTAGGTGAAATTCTGAGGAACTATTCTAAAATATTTTGTTAAACATCTTGTTCGTTTTACAACAGAATAGTTATAAAATTAATGCAATCCAAATAAACATAAGCCAACATAGCTACATTTATTTAGTAGGTGATTATCACAGCTTCAACCTTTCATTAACATACGGAAAGAACTCCATTTTTAAAAGCAATTTAAAAATTTGCAAATTGACATTGTTTCCTGGGGAAATAAAACACACTTTTGACTGAGAACATAATAAATACCCCACTAAGTCTTAATAGGATTAGCAACTGGAGATGTCCTGTTTAATTGAATGATTTTCGACTGCTTCCTCACTGATTGCAAGTATGGTTCGTACCCAGTACGTGACTTTTATTGAAAATAAAACGTCTTTATTTTTTTTTTTTACTGAAACACGGTTTTCACCAATGGAAAACAGAAAGAGAGCAATTCACAAAACTATTTGCTCATACAGGTTTAGCTCACCAGCAAACAAATCCATTTTACGAGTGGAAAACCGCTTTTACAATTCACAAAAGGTGGTTTTTACATTATGAAGCAATTTACCCACACTCAGATTTTTCAAGACGAAGGGCCTAATTAAGAGTTTGGCTGTCTTGAAACTGCCAAACTCGCAATAGCAGTCTGACAGCCGCAATCCTGGCAGTCCAAATGCCAGATTAGGATCCTGGCAGTCGGAGCTCCATGGGACTGCCGCCTCTACAGGGATCAGAGATCCCAACAGGTTGGCAGCGGCCAAAGTTGTAGTCAACTGCCGCGCTGATCACTACTTTGGTTTCTCTCAGCTTTTTCATGGCGGCTTCCTCGCCATGAAAAGGCTGGTGGAAAGGCAATGCTGTGGGCCCCCCTGCCATCTCCCTCAGAATGTGCATTGTCTGCTATGGCAGGCAGTGCACATTCCCAGGGTGCTGTGAGGGACAGCATTGGCCTCAGGTCCCTTAGGGAGTCAAGGCCAATACTGCTGCACTGTTTACTCCGGGATGTCCGGCGTAAACTCGTAATACAACATTTCCTTCAGCTGGGTGGATACATCGTAATATGGCAATGGTGAGCCTGCCAGATTGACAGCCAGTTCACCACTGCCGTATTTGAGTTGTGGCAGTTCAACCACCCAACTCATAATGAGGCCCTAAATCTGCATCTAGGATGGGAAGTGGGTGTTACAGTTAGGGAATGTCTCAAATCTTTGTTCACACCCACAAACGTACCTAGATATATGTATATATAGGATAGCTTTAGGGTAGATATAGGATAAGAGGTTTCTCCATGGAAGAAATATATTTGAAAAGTTTTAAATACTGTGGCCCCTGTCCTAAATGAAACAGACATCCAACAGCTCGTATGTAAAAATTAAAAGTTAAAACTCAAAACACAATCTTACATAATAGCATTGAAATTAAAAACACTGATATGAAACATTAGTAATATTAGCATTAGCATTATGCATTCTATAGTTATTACTACCATTATAGAAATAACATCACTTGATTGATTTACCTATAGGTGATAATACAGAATGCTGCTATGTCCTAATTCTTCAGTTTTTGTTTTGCACAGTTTACTTTTTTTGGCAAATCCTAAAATGTATTGCTGGAGACTCACCTTCAAGTGAGAAATGACAAAGGTAGTTTTAGCCTACGTTTCTCCTGATAGTCAGGTCTTGCTCATCTTCCTTATATACGTATCCTTGTTTATTTCTTAAGGATTTGATTTCCTACCCATCTATTGAGGTGTACTTGAGACATAAGAAAGAGTCAGCAGGTAACACAGGAGTGATGCATGTTTAGGTTATAGAGACAGAAATTGTTGCATTGAGCGTTAGCGACTTAGAACCCCTTTTTCTTTCTATTCTGCCATTGCTGTGTTATTTTTATTCTTATGTAAGGCTCTGTTGAATAGCCATTAGCACCAATAGCTGGATTCCGAATCTAGTTGTGAGAAAGTGGATGATTTGTTGGGGTGAATGGTAGTCCACAACAAGTAATAATCCTACTCTGATACTATTCTTGTTAAGTCTAATAAAGGTTTCAGCAATCTAAACCTGAGCTTAACCCCTGGTAGTTATTGCATGAGGTAAAATAGGTTTAAACCAATGAAATGTGCAAAGCATTTAGAAGTAGCAAAACAGTTAGAAGGTTCAAAACACAACATCAAAAATCCCACTCCAATTTACCAAATAGAGATTATTTATTTTAATGAACAAAAGGGCAGCAAACAGACAGGCCTGCATTTTTAATGTTTTAAATAAAGAAAGCGCAAAGCACCAACTTTGGGCAACTAGTTGCAGTACACTGAGGAAAAGGTAAATTATAGGGTTTACTGCGATGGAGTATAGGTCAGATACAAATTCCAGGTTAGTCCTGGTCAATGAGTTCCCTTCTGGCTTAGAAAATGTCTGAGAAGGCAGAGTCCTCAGCAGGGCAAGACAGCTGACTGAAACCCAAGACAGTGTCATTGACAAAGGGGTCCTGAAGAGCAAGGTCTTGGTTAAGCGACTGATGAAGGTTGGAAAAGCTCTGAGCAGGAAGTGTCCAGAGTTTGCGTTGATGTCAATTGGATGCTGATTGGTTTTGGGTCTAGTGAAGATTTCTACCTCGAGACCTGAACTCTTTTTTTCAAGTTGGATTCCTTCAGAAGGGCAGAGCTGGACAGGGTTTGACGATGTTGGGTGCAGGTCGGGCCTGCTGAATCAGATTTGCTGCTGCAGAGAATATAGTAATGGGAGCTGCTGCGAAGCTAGGCCCAACACAGATGCACCCTCGGCAGATCAAATACGCAGATTGGTCCAGGTCTTTTGTTAGTTTTACAGGTACCTTTTTTTAAAAAGGTTTATAAGCCCTAGCTGTTAGGTTTAGGCAGGAGGAGGTGCTCTGGCACTGCCCAGGGGATCCAGGACCTCACCAACAGCACTTGGCGGTCAGGGCTCACTCTACAGAAGCCACTAGTTGGTTCAGTGCAGGTCCAGTTGAAATTGGTCAGCAGGGCCCCTTCTTGCAGATTTTAAGTCCCCTAACAGGAGGTCAGCCAACTGATCCATGGAATCCACTTCTTTGTCTTGGGTACAAGTGTAAGTAGGTCCAGCCCTTATCGGTCTCCTCACAGGTCACAACAGCAGATACAGTCCTTCCTCTGCCCTACACAGGCCCAGTAGTGTTATAAAGATTGTGCTCAATGCTACCATATCCTAGACACAAGCCTCAATGTCCTTTCTTATGATATGCATACCTTAGCATGTGTCTTGCAACATTCCACCAACGTTGAATGGCGTCTCATCACAAAGTGAGTTAGTGATTTTAGTACATGAAGAGTCTACCCTTTAGTAGTTACTGTTTCTGATGTGTTTATATAATAAAACATTTCGTGAATGCATTTTTGCACTTTTCTTATATGAAAAAATTAACTTTGTTTAACTTAAAAGCTTTTCCACTCTTTTCCCATAAATAACAACGACGGGCAAAATCAGTTTGTTCTAAATTTCTAACGGTTTAATGATATACAAAGATTTGTATGTCAAAATCATTTATACCAGCATATGATATCAATGCTTTTACAATACACTTTCACTATTTTTCCTGCCGTAAAAATGTTGCCTACTACACAACCATCAATAACACATCAATTGGCTATTCTTGCTCAGATGTAGCTCGAGTGCTGCATTTCAGTAATATGATATTTCTTTGTGGAGAAGAGCACTTGTGGACATGTATATTGTGATTGTCACCTAAAATGTTTTTTAACTGCATTTCAGAGGTTTCTGAAACGTGTATATTGCATCTTCTCCATTACATAAAGATTTGGCATAAATAATTCATTTAGTCCTATGCTCAGTATAATGACACCTGCGTATAGCAGTTTGATGCAGCCATAAATACATTTTCAGAAGCCACTCTTTTATCAATGGAGCGTAGCCAAAAGTCCCCACGTCATGGTTCTAGCCAGGTAAGGATTTTATCCTGGCATTTTGGTGTCAATTGGTGGATGTTTTTCAGAAAGTTTTAAGAACAGTGATCAAGTGTGGCTTGTATCTATAAAAGACATAGGTGGTCATTCTGACCCTGGCGGTCTTTGACCGCCAGGGCGGAGGACCGCGGGAGCACCGCCGACAGGCCGGCGGTGCTCCAATGGGGATTCCGACCGCGGCGGTAAAGCCGCGGTCGGACCGGCACCACTGGCGGGGTCCCGCCAGTGTACCGCGGCCCCATTGAATCCTCCGCGGCGGCGCAGCTTGCTGCACCGCCGCGGGGATTCCAACCCCCCCTACCGCCATCCAGATCCCGGCGGTCGGACCGCCGAGATCCGGATGGCGGTAGGGGGGGTCGCGGGGCCCCTGGGGGCCCCTGCAGTGCCCATGCCACTGGCATGGGCATTGCAGGGGCCCCCGTAAGAGGGCCCCTACATGTATTTCACTGTCTGCTGCGCAGACAGTGAAATACGCGACGGGTGCAACTGCACCCGTCGCACAGCTTCCACTCCGCCGGCTCGATTCCGAGCCGGCTTCATCGTGGAAGCCTCTTTCCCGCTGGGCTGGCTGGCGGTCTGAAGGCGACCGCCCGCCAGCCCAGCGGGAAAGTCAGAATTACCGCCGCGGTCTTTCGACCGCGGAACGGTAACCTGACGGCGGGACTTTGGCGGGCGGCCTCCGCCGCCCGCCAAGGTCAGAATGAGGGCCATAGCACCTGATTCAGAGATAGGCAAAGTTGACAGATGGGATATCCATTGTGTTTGGGTTAGAGTAGCCTTCCAGTAGACTTAAAATCAGGCAAATAGCATGGTTTGTGAGGGAATATCAGAGATTTCTTTGATTAATTTTTTTTGGCACTTATTGCCTGCTCAGAGAAGGCGTAAAAAGGAGGCACACCATTATTTACAATAGGCCTCAATGTGCTTTGCAGGATTAGCATCAACATTTTTGACCCTAATCGTGCAAAGCGTCAAACTAGCTTAAAAAATTATGACTCTAGTTGCAGCACCACTTTTCATAAATCAGCCCCTTTGTGTTTAGAAAAAGGCAATTAAATTAGTGTGGCATGCTTCATCATTGAGTCCTCATCCAGTCGTCTAGTTTCCATGGCTCCACCCTGCCCTTTTGTGATGACGGAGGGAAGGTTATATTATTTGTATCTTTTTCATGGTGGGATACTACTCTATAGTTTAAAATAGCCTCAAGTGCTCTTTATAAAATATTAAGTTTTTCTAGGTTAAAGAATACATTAAAAACATATAACAACAAGCCTGGTGAATATTACTACCCCTACATATGTGAAGGTCAACATGTGTCAAATGCCTTTTTTATTTGCCCTTTGGGTCACCCAGCTTTCTTCAGGACTGGTCGGATCCCTAAAGAAATTTTACTCTAGTTTATTGGTGTGTTTGAGACTCACTCCATGCAAAACACACTCATCTATACGGATCGACTCCTTGAGTTGTTGTTCAATTTTGGTCAATTGGGCAACTACCCCATATTTTAATCTGTAAACAGATGAGACAGCATCTCATTTGACAATTCATGATGTAGACCAAAACACCCATTTGTGTTTTACGCCACATCTTATATATTGTGTTCCAGTTTATCTGTAACATTTTGGTGCACTAAGGCCATGCTGGAACTAGTAGACCTCCAACTCATAACTTAAAACATCCCTTCCCTTTCTGTGTGTAGAAATGTTCTATTATCAAATCAGTTTCAGGTAGTAAGCATTTCAACCATTCACATAGTCCAGGTTTTAAGACACAGAAGCACACCCCAACTACAACCCTGGTACTGTGGAGATGGTCCATTGGCATGGATTCCAAGAGTTATCTGTTAATCCCACACTTCCACAGTAATGGCACAATTCTAGCCAATGCAATTATATCTGCAAGTACATATGTTTAGTCAACTGGGCCAATGCCCCTCAGAAGAGCACAGACAGACAGACCTCCCCATCACACTCTTTGTTTTGTATGGCAAGGATAGAAAAACACATAAACCTGTCATATTTATTTTTGGCATGATAACAACAAAGGAATAAAGAAATTCTTCAGCAGAAATTTCAAATAAGGAGCCCCTACACACTACTCCATATGGTATACGTGACATCTGCACTTAATTCAAGCCCATTCTCTTGCAAACAGATGACTCTATGTTCCATTTTGAGTCATTTTAACCTCTCTGAGTTGTAGTGGCCCATGTCCAATGTAACCACGTAATGTAGTAGCACGATATAATTGCGCTTGGATCTGGGTACTCGTGGGAACTGTCGTTGCATTCCATTGCTACCTTATGGGGATCGCTGCAGACACATTTATGATCATATTTGATGCCCCTCTAATTGGCCTAAGAGTTAGGGTTTTTTATTCATAATTTTGACAAACCATGCAGGATAATTTGCATAGAGCATACTCCATTGTTGTGGTGTGTGTTAATGGTCCTGCCAACTACAATTATGTTTCTATGACAGAAAGAAGTTCTGCAAGGGTCCATACTGGCCCCATCTTTTCAAGTTCTATATAGAAACCCTTGTAGTCCTAGTCAAATGTTCTGGAATCATCCTTAATGTACTGAGGTTGTCCAAATCTATCTCAAGATCACTTCAACCAAGGATCATCAACTGCTACCCAACATTTTGCAAATGATGAAAGTGAGGGTGAACTTATATCACTTAACTCAATCTAATTAGAACAGGATTTCTTCTTATCTTGTCTACTCATTTGAAGCTACCAGTACAATCCTGGCTTGAGTTATGTAGTGTGTTTGATTTTTACAACACTTTGATTATTAGCTCCAAATCTACAGGATTCATCCATGAGGTAGATGTAGTCAAATTCAAACCACTACAATGGCTGGCTACACATTTCAGCTAAGACTTCAATGAGGATCAGTCCATTCATAACTAAACAAGACCAAAAAAACTCTCTGGCATTCTCTATGGAATCTGTCTTTCAATGTTTCTACCTACATGTCATCTTCTAAGAGCCAAGAGCCATCCCTAAATGTAGCTGTATGCTTTGCCCCAGGGTTGTAAAAATATGACCATAGCTCTTTAATAATTTCTACTCTGTAGTGGCTCCCTGGGGGTTCCCGGGCTGTATATAAGAGTGCCTACATTACACACAATGGGGCAAATTTACTAAGAATTTAAGTAATACAATGCAGCAAAGCAAGTCGTTAAGCTATGTTGAATGAATGGGAGAGAGACGTAGACCACCCTACTTACAAAAATATGGCACCATTCAGCTCTCTTCCAGCGCTGGTGCACTTGTGGCTGCCTTGCACCAATTTAGGCACCCTTGGGCAATGCTGCAAGGGTTCCCATTTTAGGGGCAAGATTGTTTTCTGTAGAAAGAGATACCTTCCTGCACAAAAACCATCCAAAGAGCCATTTTCCTCTTTTTATGTGTGCAGAATGCATCACTCATAGAGAGAGAGGAAGTAAGGAGGAGAAATAAACATATTTCTCCTAGTTACACCTCTCTGGTATGTGTACCGATTTCATGCAATTCCATCTTAACAAACAATAGTACATTTGGAATTGCATGAAATCCATGGGTGGATGCACAGAAAAGCCCATGCTCCAACCATGCTCCACCCATGGAATACCTACCACTAAAAATGTAACACAAAGATGTGCAAGTGTTGAGTTACATTTCTTTACAAAGCCACACAAGGGCACACAAATCGGGCCTTGCATGGTTTGTACACAAATGAGCGTTTGTGTTGCCCTGCATTGCAAAGATGATGCAACAGACTACTAAAGTAACGCCTAGATCCTTTACAGCTCTTCACTTCAATCCCACAAGAGCTTGGTTAGTGAATGAAGGTATTGTAAACTGTTTTGTAGGCCTCCCTTTCAGCTTCTCCCTCTCTTCCTTCCCTATCTCCCTCTCTTTCTCTCCTCTTTTATCATCAATTGCTTATCATCAATTGCCACAGCTATTTATCCTTATGTTTTACACATTTTTTTCTCTCTCTTTCACACCTTTTCTCAATTTCCCTTCCTGTATGCACCCATCCACCTCTGTCTCTCTCTCACTACGTCCCTATTTCCATTCGTAGCCTCTCTTTTAGACATGATCACGCTTTCTTTTCTCTCCTCCTTTAAAGATGTATTCGCTGCCATCAAACATTAAGTGATAAATGTCTTTAATTTCACAACCATACCAAACCTACAAGAGTCTTTTCTCTTGGTCTTCTCAGTTACATTTCTCACGTGTGTCACCCAGTAGATGTTATTGATACTACTAAATTAACTATCTTATTGGAATCAAACATCCATCTTTAAACACGGCTATATTAAAAAGCTTTACTATCATGACATTCTGATTTACAAGTGCAATAAAAGAAATTTTCATTTTATAGACTGAGAAACACATTCTTTGAACAGTAGTTTATTAATAATTTGTTCTCACAGAAACACTTGCATTAGGTCAGTGGTTTCAGGTTTATATGCAGAGAACGTTACCTTTACTTCACTGGTTCTAAATCGGTAGTCATTACATCACAAGTAAGTTTTATCTCCTGTACTTTGCATGTTTTTACTTCATAGCTACGTTATTTTTCATAGTACCAAGTCACGTAATATTAACATTATAAATATGCAGATGCATATATGTATATGTACTTGTTTACATATAAGTGTGTATATTTGCACACATATGTGTGCACACACAAACACACATATACTATATAATGTTAATTATTAACCTTTTTATTAATTACCATGGTGTGATATCATCATTACATTTAATTTATAAGTTGATTATTTATTTAAGTTAGGGTCTTTACGGTTCAGCAAAGACTAGTATTCAGAGAGTAAGGGTTTTGTAGGCTTCAGGGATACGGTAGAATCCAACAAAAAAGTTGTAGTAGGAGTGTGCGTACTCCGCAGTGTGAGAGTAGGGAAGTCGTTGGACTTCACAAGGCAGAGTGTGAATTAAAGTGAGTGTAAGAAAATTTAGACTGAGATTTGGTGAGTCCTATGTGCACCAAGACAGACCCATTGATCGGTTGAGAGTAAAATGTGTGGGTCGAATTTTGCCTGCGATTCTGGGAGACCGAGAAAGAAGGAGTAGCTGTAAGTGCGAGAAGACCCATCAGTGAAAAATCCATAAGGTTTTTGAAGCGATTGTGTTACCTTTCCTGTAGTAAACCAGCAGATTTTTATTTTTTTATTTTTTTTATTAGTGCTCGCAATATTTGCATTAGTTTTGTGTGAATTGGAGTGAAGAAAGGCAAGCCGCTAGACTTTGTCAGCCACAGTATGTGTGAGTTTGACGTCATTGGAGCCGTGCTGGGATAGGTCGGTTAGTGAGAATGGTCACACACGGATTTGGCAGCCGTCCGTGAGAGGCAATTGGTTGAGAACGTAGGTGAAAGGAACCTTGGGATTAAAAGTCACTTCCTGATTTGATTTTGATTTTGAATTATAAAAAGATAGAAAAGATGAAGTTTTTTAAAGCATTAAAAAGTGCCCTAAGAGGTACGTATATTACGCCAGAAAATACACCGGCCTACATTGTAATGGAAGAGAAGGGTGTTGCGCCTTGTCTTTGGCTAAAGCAATGGTGCAAATTGAGAGAGAAAGATGGAAACTTAGCATTTCCTACAAATCGGACGTTCAATTTGAGGGTTTTGGAGCATTTATGGATCATGCTATATGAGTCGAAGCCCCTTCCGAGACCTAGTAGCTAGACAGCAACAGCAATTGAAATTCAAAAGGAGGATGAGAAAATCAGAAAAGACTCTAGCGGAGGCTAGATGGGTCTGTGTTCAGAAAGCCTGCAATATGGAGACTTTGGAAGGAATTAAGTTGTTTCTGGCAACTATGCAGGAGAATGAGAAGGAAGGAAAGAAAGCTACTAGGAAAACTAATAAAAGTCCGTCCAAGAGTAAGGAGGCTAGAAAGTCTTCAACAGTGGAGAAGGACTCAGACTGTGAGGAGTTTATTACACAGTTATTGAGAGATCAACCACCACCAAATACAGTACATGAGAGTGGTCGAAGTACCAGTGCTGATCCGACAGGCCCGACACAGGTTAATCGAACAGTGAGTCCGGTGCGGATTAATGCTAACCTGACACAGAATGTGGTGCAAAGTGGTCTTAATGTGCCCACTACTACTGTAGTGCAGACACAGATGCAACCGCCACAGGTGCAGAGAATTTATCCTGATGTGCCCATTCTGGAAACAACTTTGAACTTAGTGGTGTCGATGGAGCAGGTCTTCCCGAGACTGATATTGGTTCAGACTGAGCCGACTCTGATTTTGTTGCCACAAGTACAGCCACAGGTAATGCCAAGATTTACGCCAGGGACACAGTCAGATATGACACCGATGATGAATCAGAAAATGGGATATACTCTCCCACAGTGCGTATGAGCCAGAGCAGCCCCAGATGCTCTATTGCTACCTATTACTGTTTGTCCAGCCATACCATTATGTGCACAGAAGAAACCATCTGTAGGTGAAGAGAGAGCGATGTTCCAGAACCTAATAAGGGGAGGACATAATGAACATGTTCAGATAGTCTCTCCTGTGGGACAGACGTTTGACGGATCAAGATCATTGTTTGACCTTAGTCCATTTGTACCACTTCCAGATACTGTAGCAGGGCCAAATGTTAGCCAGAGTCTGAAATTATTGACACCACAGACTCCGGATGTAGTTGCACAGCAGGTGCCACCAGTCCAAGAAAGTAACATTTTGTTACAAGGACTGACAGCTCAGCAATTAACTGAATGGTTAGACAAGCTGAATACCCCACAGAGTGCCCCTAAAGGAGAGGAGTATTTGAATTGTGCTAGGCTAAGCATGGAAGCAGGTGAGCTCATTGAAGGAACTATGGGGGTGAATAGGTTAGAATCCTACATAGAGACAGAGTTGAGATATCTGTGCCCAAAGATTACGAGAGAAGTGAGCAAGGTGCATCAGAGATTAGAAGACTTGGCGGAGAAGTACGGCATAGAAATAGAGAATAGAAAAAGAGAAAACAAAGCATTTGAAAAGGAGTTTCAGATTAAATTTTGAGGCAAAAGATTTTGAACATATGAGAATTAAGGAATTGCTACAAAGTGCTCAGAAGTGGGGAGCATTAGAGAAGTGGGAAGGCAGGTGGGTAAAGAAAAGAGAGATGAGAAAAAGGGATTCTGTGGAGCTGACTGAAAATGTGCAGCAGGATAAAGATCCAGTAAAGATTTTTCTAATGAGAGAGATTCCAGGGGGAAATTTTGTTCATGTTCCTTGGAGGAGAAGCGACATTATGTCATTTACAAATGATTACCCAAAATTGAGAGAAAAGCCAGTACAGTGGTATCAGCCAAAAGACAGGTTTGTGAAACTTGTGAAGTATTTGTGGGAAGACTTGAACACATTACTAGAGATAGTGGTTCAAGCTGACTTGTGGATCGATTGTAAAAGGAGTGTAGACAGGCCAACAAGTGAACCAGAGAGAGACAAGAATACAGGTGCACCGTCTCCTGAGGTAATGAAATATGACTATAAGGTGTTTGAGTTTTTGAAAACAAGAATTTTGTCCAAGAATATTGATTGGCAGAGAATTGACAGGACAGCTCAGGAAGCAAAGGAGTCGATACATGCGTATCATGAGAGATTGTTGGAGGCATTCAAGCATTACAGTGGTACAGAGACAATTGAGTGTGGTTCTGACACGGTTGGAGGAATGGGCAGCGGAGGCAGAGATCCTCTCCCCAATCCAATATAGTTTTAGACCTAGTCTAGGTACAATTGAACAAGCATTAAATCTGCACCTCATCCCTAGCAAATATGTTACTGTTAGGATATAATCTATTCACCTGGCTTTTATTGATCTATCAAGTGCTTTTGATTTGGTGAATAGAGGGAAGCTTTGGCTGATCATGGAATCTTTGGGGGTTGACTGGAACTTGCTGGAGCTAATCAAACGCCTATACACTGACCTGACGGTCTCGGTGCAGTATGGGCGGCACAGAGAAAAGTATTTGCCCTTTCCATCTATGGGGAAGTGAGACAGGACTGCATTTTAGCACCTTTTTTGTTTCTGTTATATACAAATGGTCTTTATGGTTTTTTAGTAAAAAATGGAAAAGATTTTTCTTGGATGGGTGTGAGACAGCTCCCGGTCCTCCTGTATGCCGATGTGAATGGTCTGCAAAGCTTGCTGGACCTTTTTTTAAATTTTATGCAAGGCTTATACTTGAAAGTAAATTTTATGAAGTCATATGCTATGACTTGCGGCCCCCGAAATACAAGATCTAAATGTTTCAATATGGGAGGGAATATTATAAATAAAATAAAAGACTTTTGTTACTTAGGCCTGCATATAAGCTCTTCTATGCCATAGAATTCCCACCTTATTATTAAGACTTAACAAATGGTGAGAAACCTGGAAGCGATATTTCGTTTTGCTCGTAAATTAGGCCACAGACCAGTCCATCAGATTGTTATGCTCTATAATTCCAAATGTGTGTCAGCAGCCACATAAGGGGCGGGTCTGTGAGGACAGACCAAAGCAGACTCGCTTCAGATTTTTGCACAGATTATTGATGGTACCCAAGAATGTTGCAAACATCATCTGTCATGAGGAACTAGGATTACAACATATTGAGGACTTAATTGCTGTCGCCCCACTCTTGCTTTGGTTAAAAATTTGGCGGCCAGACTGACTCAAGATTGTATGGCTGACTGCATACAATTGGCCAATTCTCACAGAATTCTGTGGCTTACATTTTTGCAAATATGTTCACTCATCCAGAGGGCCTGCCTACTAATGCAAAGCTATTGGTTAAAAAACTGCATTCTGAGTATATCTCAAACCTTAGATTCCATGGGGCTTTGACATTAAAAACTTTTGAACCCTATGTCCAGATTTCAAGTACAAAATCAATGGAATCTTATTTAACATGGTGTTCGTGCTCCTCATTTTACTCTCACTTGGTTTTATTCAGACTGAATTTGATACATTTTAGAGTGGCCTTCCCAAAGCAATGGAAATGGCAAAAAGTGCTTCCGAATTGTCCTTGTGACGCTGTTTCTTAGCAAAATATGTCTCACTTTTGTTTATTTTGCCCACTTTATTCTGTTCCTAGATATACTTTTATTATACCTCTTTTACGTAAATCACAAGATATTTCTCACAAGGACGCACTGTTTTATGTTAAAAAATTGGCATCTATACAAACCTGTTATGCTGTTTTAAATTTTATCAGATCTGCTATTGCCATTAGAAAATGATACGAACTGGTGCAAGTAGTCGCAGACTAATCTTAAACTGGAATAGTTTAAGATTTTAATTTTGTTTTTGCCCTGCTTATTTTATGTTATATTCTCTTTTAGGTACAATCTTAGGATAAACTGATTTTAGCTAATATATTTAGTCATATACACTGTCTATGTGAACAATGCTTTGTTATAAATGTTTTAAATCTTCGTTTCTTATTCGTATGTGAAATGATTTTGTACTTTAATGGCATTTCGCCGAATAAAGGAATTTCGACTGACTGACTGACAATTGAGGCAAAAGACATGTTTCATTTTGTGTTCAGATTTGTGGAGGGATTGAGACCTGAAATTAGCCAGATGTTTAAGAGTCATTTGATTTGCTGGCAAGCAAAGCCGATTGATGAAGTGTTGAAGTATGCAAAATACTGTAGGGTTGAGATTGAGTTGAAGCAACAAAAAGTTGAAAGAGAAGGTGATGGTGATGCAGATTAAAGCAGCTCAAACAGGAGTGTAAGGGAATTTTTCACAGCAATTGCCACAGAAGAAGCAGGGAAACATGATGTTTCAGCCTCAGATGAGAGGTAGAGGTCATGGAGGCAATATGAATCGTGGTCCAGACTTGAATACTGTAGTGGTTCAGAATGATGTGCAGGGAATGAAGAAGCTATTGCCATGTCAGGTTTTGCAGAGCCTTTGGACATTGGAAACGTGAGTGTCCGATGATGATGCAGGAAGGTGTCATTCAGCAGAGTAATGACATCAATTTATTCCACAATGTGAGAGTACTGAGAGTGAGTGGTCCTAATCCAAATTTTCAGAATAATGTGAATCAAGTGCAAAATTTTCAGCCCATGCAGCTGGTGCAAATGCCACGTGCACAAGTGCCACAGTTGCAGCCAATGCAACAGCAGTTTCCCATGGTATCTAAACAGCAAATTCAAATACCTCAAGCCCCGATGGATCAGCAACAGATGATGCTTTCTCAGCAGGTCATATGTCATAGGCAAAACAGAAATAGTAACACAATGCCCAAATTCCCGTTACACAGTGAGAATGGAATAAATGATGAATGGACAAGTGACAGTTCAGATGAAGAGCGTGTGTGCTTGCGACCTCCTTATAAGTAGATCAAAGAGGACCCTATATGAAGGGAAATGTTATGGGTCACAAGGTTTAATTCTTGATTGACACAGGAGCTACACGCTCTAAAGTGTTAAGTGCAGAAGTTCCAAATTTACCCCTTTCAGGTAGAACAGTGCAGGTTGTGGAACAGCAAACCAGTATTTGACAAATCTGATTACAGATCCAGTCCAAGTGGAGATTGGCATCTTTCAGGGATTGCATAAATTTGTAGTCTGCGATTCAAGTCCAGTCTGCCTACTGGGAAGAGACTTGGGCGGTCATTCTGACCTTGGTGGACGGCGGAGGCCGTCCGCCAAGGTACCACCGTCGGAACACCGCACCGCGGTCGAAAGACCGCGGCGGTGATTCTGACATTTGCCCTGGGCTGGCGGGCGGCCGCCAAAAGGCCGCCCGCCAGCCGAGGGCAAATCAACCTTCCCACTAGGATGCCGGCTCAGAATTGAGCTGGCGGAGTGGGAAGGTGCGACGGGTGCAGTTGCACCCGTCGCGTATTTCAGTGTCTGCTGGGCAGACACTGAAATACTTTTTGGGGCCCTCTTACGGGGGCCCCTGCGGCACCCCCTACCGCCATCCTGTTCATGGTGGGAGAGCCGCCATGAACAGGATGGCGGTAGGGGGTGTCTGAATCCCCATGGCGGCGGAGCGCGCTCCGCCGCCATGGAGGATTCAGACGGGCAGCGGAAAGTCGGCGGTAGCCCGCCGGCTTTCCGCTTCTGGCCGCGGCTGTACCGCCGCGGTCAGAATGCCCGGCGGAGCACCACCAGCCTGTTGGCGGTGCTACCGCCGACCTCCGCCCTGGCGGTAATTACCGCCAGGGTGAGAATGAGGCCCTTGTTGTGTAAAACAAGGTGTTTGATTACTTGCTCAAATGATGGAATTGAGATTCAGACGAATAGTGATGATGAAGAACGAGCCCCAGAAATAGAGTGTGAAACTACAAATGAGGTGCACCCTTTGACTGAAATTTTCCAGATGTTCACAGTGAAAGAGCTTCATCCATGGAACAGTAAAAGAGAAGATGTGGATGTGGGATTTGACAGGAAAAGAAGTAGGTTAGATAAAGGGAGTGGAGCCAGTCACGGTTACTGTGAAACCAAATGCAGTTTTTCCTCAACTTCTGCAGTACCACATGCCACAAGATGTCCTTATGAAAGTGGCTCAGATAATTGTAGATTTTGTAAAGCAAGGGGTTCTGAAAGAAGTATTGAGCAGTCCATGTAACTCACCAATAATGGGTTTGAAGAAGCCCTGTGGGAAGGTTCTGATTGTTCAGGATTTGAGAAAATAAATGAGATTGTGGCCAAATCCAGCTGTGATAAGGTTTCAGATTCTATTTGATACTCAGTGGTTCACTGTCGTCGATTTGTCACAAGCATTCTTTTCCGTGCCTCTTCATGAGGATAGTGAATTTCTCTTTTGTTTCAAATTACTGGATCGAGTTTATTGCTGGTGCAGAATTCCCCAAGGGTTTTCAAAGTCACCTTTCATATTTAATCAGATTCTGAAAGAGTCGTTGGAATTACCTTTCCAATCGACCTTGATGCAGAACACTGATGACTTACTAATTGCATCCAAAACATTGGATGAGTGCAAGTATGATACAATTGCCCTGTTGAACCATTTGGGAAAGAGTGGTCATAAAGTGTCTCTGCTTAAATTGGATTGCTGTCAGAAAGTAGTGTATTTGGGTCACCAGATTGAGAAGGGTTCAATAAAGATATCCAGAGAAAGGATTACAACTATATTGCAGATAAATCCCCTGACTACACAGAGAGCTGTCAGGATGTTTCTGTGAATGGTGGGTTATTGCCCCCAATGGATTCTGAATTCCTCAGTCATTTCAAGACCATTGCAGAAGCTGACTCACAAGGAAGTCACTGATCCCATAGTGTTAGACCAGGATGAAATGAAAACGTTCACTGAGTTGAGAGAGAGTTTGTGCAGGGCTCCAGCGTTGGGTGTGCCTGATTACACAAAACCTTTCACATTGTTTTGTCATGAACGTGATGCATGTTCTTTGTCTGTCTTGACACAGGTCCATGGAGGTGTAAACCGCCCAGTTGCATATTTTTCAGCTACTCTGGACCCAGTTGCAGCAGCCTTACCAGGTTGTTTGCGCACAGTTGCAGCTGTTGGTCAGAAACTTACACAGTGTGAGGGCATTGTGATCGGGCATCCACTGACTGTAATGGTCCCTCACTCTATTGAGATTCTACTGACAAGGAGGAAGGCCCAATATTTGACTGGTGCGAGGTTGACCAGATATGAAAAGAGTATTCTATGATCACCAAATGTATCATTGAAAAGATGTACAGTGCTGAACCTGGCAACTTTACTTCCGAGTGAAAATGCTGAAATTGAGAAAGAGGAAGATGTTGAGCATGATTGTCTTGAAGAAACTGATTTGTGCACAAAACCGAGACCTGACATTAGAGATACCCGATTGGAAGAAAATGACCAAATTATGTTTGTTATTGGTTCTTGTCTAAGAGACAATACAGGGACACTGAGAGCAGGATATGCTGTGCGCACAAAAACAGGTATCTTGGAAGCTGTTGGCTTCGAGGAATGTATTCGTCCCAAGTGGCGGAACTGGTAGCCCCTACTTGAGCATGCAATGTTTCTGCTCAGCTGAAAGTTACAATCTATACGGATAGCCAGTATGGTTTTGGAATAGTCCATGATTTTGTCCAATTGTGGTCACAGAAGGGTTTCCTGACCTCTTCTGGTTCTCCAGTGAGAAATGGTGAGAGGATTAAAGAATTATTACATGCCATTCAAATGCCTGAAAAGATTGCCGTGGTGAAATGCAGTGCACATCTGAAGTTGCAGGACTATGTGTCATTGGGAAATGGAAATGCCGATCAAGTTGCAAGGTTTCGCGCATTGAACTGTAAATCGCTCAAAGACAAGCAGGAACTATTACTTGAAGAAGGCAAAAGCTTGTACAAGCTATGCATTGATAATAATTGACACTATGGAAGAATTGAATATGTTGCAGAATAATGTTGACAGGGAGGAAAAATGTTCATGGAGCAAAATGAAATGTGTGCAAAGACAAGATGAATTGTGGGTTTCTGAGGAGGGTCAATTGGTTTTGCCAAATAGCCTGTTGTCTCAAATGGTGCGGTAATATCATGGCCAAGCACATATTGTGAGGGATGTGTTTGTTCAAACATGATTGGTTCAACCCAAAGTTTAGACAAGCAGTTTGACATCAATGTGTCATTTGCCAACAACTAAGCGCAGGGAAAGGGACAGTGGTTAATTTGAGCGACATTGGACGAGCGGGGGTCTATTCAGCAGAATGCAAATGGATTTTATTGAGATGCCTGTGTGTGGAGGTTTGAGATATGTGTTGGTGATTGTATGCATCTTTAGTCACTGGATTGAAGCGTACCCCATAGAAAAGAATGATAGTCTCACAGTAGCAAAACTACTGCTTAGGGAACTGATGCAGCATTTTGAGTTTCCGATCTCTTTAGAATCCAACGCATTGCCTTTAGTCTTGATGAACACACCTGACAGGAAGACAGGATTGTCACCGCGTGAGATCCTCATGGGCAGAGCAATGAGGTTACCAGAGGTGCCAGCAAATGCACTTGTCAACATTACAGATGATATGGTGTTGGATTACTGCAAAAGTCTGGTTGATGTGGTCCGCTCTTTTTCTCAGCAGGTGGAGGCAACCACACTGCCACTGATCCATAACCCAGGACACAACCTGAAAGCTGGGGACTGGGTTGTCATCTGAAAGCACGTGAGAAAGATATGTTTGGAGCCTTGTTGGAAGGGACCATACCAGGTAGTTTTGACAACTACCACAGCTGCGAAGTGTGCTGGAATTCTAAACTGGATTCACGCAAGTCACACTAAGAAAGTGGCATGTCCAATGGATCATGAAGATGCGTTGTTGAGAGGACCAACAACAGTGAGACAATTCTCAGGGCTGGAAGGAGAACAAAGGGGAACTGAGACTGGATCTGAGCTCGTTGAGGACGGTTCAGTCACTCCTGTGAGAGCAGAAGGAGAAGACCTCCAGGATGGTGACGGAGAGCCTATCTCAACTCAGGCAGCAGGAGAGCCTAGTCAGAGGAGGGCTTTCCCAGAAGCAGATGATCTTGAGAGACAAACAGAGCAATTGCCAGACCCAGATGGGGAAGGAGTTGAGGTGGATCAAAGTCAAAGTGATCTGACTCCTCCTGAAACGGCTGCAGGTCCGTCAAGAATAAACACTACAGAACAAGGAGAAGGTTCAAGTTTGACTCTGAAGAGACCTTTGACAAGAGAAAATCTAAGTGAAGGAGAGCTGAAAGGTGATCGAAAACTGAAAAGAAAGAGAATAGCAAGTCGAAGATAAACAGGTCCTGAATGGGCGTATGCAACTACAATTGGCAGCAAGAGTTTATGTCTTATTGTTTTGATAGAGAAGTTCCAGGTCAGTATTTTGCCATGTGAAAGAAGCTAAGAAACTGAACTGTTGAAACAATCTGAGAGAAAGTTTTTAGAAAGAAAACTGTTGAAGTAATCGGAAGACACATTGATAACTGATTTGACTTTTGAAACCTTATTTTGACGAAGCTGCTAACCGATTTTGACAAGGGATCCTGGAAGTGAAACTGAACTGCTGAAAGAAGAGTTGTCTATTTTTGATTTTAGCTGCAAGTTTTCTAAATCTTCTTCTGCTTTCTGATTCTTTACAGAACATGAGTGACATTAGTCAACAAGGTAGAGATCTTGGCACTGTAAACATAGGGGCATTGGTTTGGCAATTATGTGTGGCATGTTGTTTGTGGGGATGATTGTGGGATGTCTGTTTCTTGATAAGAGAGAAGCAAATCATACTTCTGCTTTTGAGACAACTACTTCAGTAACCGCATTAGAGAAATTTAGGTTTGATGATAAATATTTGCATGAAGATAGTAATGCGCAAGGAGAACTTTCTTCTAGTGTTTTCTATTGTTTATTGAGTGAGTATGTTGAGACAATGGATGCGAAGAATTGCTTTGCGTGTACACAGATTCCTACATCAGTCGAGGAAGGAGTCACCTATCATAATCTGCCTTTAACCTATGAGATAAGTTGTAGTCTGTTACTAACAAGATTTTATAAATAGGAGTACATCCAGTACTTTTATATGATGTTGTGTTTTTGATTGTTCCTATAATTAGTAGTATTGTAGAGTAGCCAAGATAAAGACATAGTAATAGTTAGAGGTTTCTTTGAACCTACATTGACGTTTGGCACAGCTCATGCGCATAGAAATACGTTGACATGCTTGCTTACACCGTTAGAGAAAAGCTTCTTAGATCACACAGATGACAGGAGAAAGGCATTAAAAGAAAAATTAGACAAAGGCTTAGAGAAAAGAACTTACAAGAATGATTATGTTTATAGTGCAATTAAAACACAAGGAAAATTAGCTTTAGATGCACAACACGTAGGGAAGCTTTGTCTATATAGGCGTAAATCGCGCACTGACACTTTATTTGTGGGAATGAGTGAATGTAGGCATGTGTTTTTGTTTCGGAGTAAATGGATATTTATGTTGAATGGCCAGGACCCTGCAATTCCAGGGATTTACTACATCTGTGGACTTAATGCTTATTACCGTCTTCCAAGAGGATGTTATAGGACATGTTATTTGGGGATAGTTTTCCCAAAGATATATTAAATGGAGATCTGAAAAAGTGTCCAAAAGTGACTGAATTACATCATCAGAGACAGAAGAGGGAGACCTCCTCTGCTAAAATGGGAGATATATTTGGAGCAGTGACTCCTTCAGTGGGAGTCATTCTGAATTCAATGAAATTTGAAAGTTGTCTACTGTGGTGGATAACATGCTGGCCAATTTTTCAGGAGCCATACTCCTGATAGAGACTGAATTAGCAGCTGATATAGCTATGACTCTTCAAAATCGTCTTGATTTAGACAATCTTTTAGCGAAGGATGGTGGAGTCTGTAGAATGATTAATTCTAGGCATTGGTGTTCGTATATACCAGATAACAGTAAAGAGACTTGGGGGCATAGTTATACTTGTTTTGCACCGAATTTGTGTCATTTTTTTAACGCAAATTCAGAGCAAAACTAACTCCATATGTATACTTTGGTGCTAGACCTGTATAGTGCCAAATTTATGGAGTTAAAGTAATTTTTGGGACGTTGCCAAAGTAGGCATTCCCGTGCAAAAAATTACTCTAAGGCCCTCATGCCTTATTTATCCTCCCATGCAAAAATAACGAATGGGGGGGGGAGGAGGGGTCAAAAAAGCAAGCTTTGCACCACTTTTTAATGCCTGGGTCAGGGTAGGCATTAGGGGACCTGTGGGCCTATTTCCATGGTGGAACACCATGGAATAAGCCCACAGGTGCACTCCCCAGGCATCAGGGACACCCCCACCCACACCAGAGGGACAGGAGAGGATGGGGGATCCCATCCCAGGTAAGTATGGATATGTTTTTTTTTTTTTAAGTGCCATTGGGACCCTGAAATGGGCCCCCTAAATGGCACTGGGTGCAATTGCCATGCCCAGGGGACCCTTGTCCCCTGTGCTGGCCATTGGGGTTGTGGGCATGACTCCTGTCTTTTCTAAGACAGGAATCATGTGGTATGGAAGGTTTTGCATCAGAAAATGACTCCAGGCATGGTAGAGTCATTTATTTTTACTCTAACTGCCTAACATCATTTTTTGGTGCAAAACCCCCTTCTTCCATACCACCAGCCCCACCGGACTAACGTAATTTTTTTTTTACACTAGCCTACCCTTTGCACCGGCTTGCACCATTCCATAAATATGGTGCCAGGCTCGTGCACAGAAATAGTGCAAGCCGGTGCTAAACTTTTGGGTGCAAAACTGCGTTAGTGGAGTTTTGCACTAAAAATGATAAATCAGGGCCTTACTTACTAATCTGACTAATGCAAGTGCTGATTTGAAATAACCGAAAGAACCAGGTGTTTGGCAAAATGTTGGCAAAGGCTTTGCTTCAGTGGGAAATTGGCTCAGCAACATTTGGAATGGGGTTCTATTGAAAATAATACGAGGGATATTAATTGTTGTGGTTTGTCTATTGGGAATATGTGGATTATTCAAATTATGCAAAAGAATTACATTGAAAAGATCAAAGAATAATAGAGGAGGCAAAAAAAGAAAAGGGGAAACTTTTACAGGGGTAATTAAAAGGGGAAATTAAATTATAAAAGAGATTGAATTGTAAAAATCTTAATTGATGCGAGAATGTGTGGGAAATAATTAGTGTGATGACATATTTAGACATCAGAGGAGAGATTGCTAGCACAGGTGTCTTAAAAAATTATTAATGAGTGTTTATGTATTTTGAATAATAAGTTTATGAGGAAAATAAAATAATGCAGAAAAATAATGCACGTATTTTAAAATGTGATCACGGAGAATGGCCACCAATGTTATGAAATGTTGAATATATGTTAGACTAATGCAGTAATATGTAATTTTGAGGGTTATGAATTAAGCTTTTGCTTTATTAATTGTAGGCCTTAACTTAGTGAGCGTCTTGGCCTGTTTGCCAGGCCTCATGTAAAAGCTGTATTTCTTAGCGTTTAATAAAAATGGTGACCAAGTGAGTTTAACTGTGAATTTCTATTGTATTGTTTAAATGTGCTCATAACAGAAGCTTTTCGTGTGAACCGACTGCTAGGCCATGATGTTCTTGCTAATGCAACATTTTATGTATAATGTGTGTGAAACTGACTTTCCCACGACAAGAACAATCAAGATACTGACTAGAGTAGAAGCTGCAACAATATTGTTAGCTGACAAGCCAGATGATGAGGATATCATAAGACGAAGCAATCAACAATATGAGAATGGAGAAATATTAGAATTCATAGATTTGAGATTTTAGTTTTATTGGACAGAGTGTGAACATACAATTAACTGACCAATAGGGATTTAGGGGATAGTTTTAACAGTTTTGACTTAACGACACTGCGCGAAGGGAAGAGGGTCATTCATTTTCATTCACTCATTCTGAGAGAAGACAGTTATTCTGCCCATATTTTCCTGACAGAAAGGTTATTACTTTCTTATGCGTCTTTAGTAGAGATGTACTTAACTTTAATGCTTAAAGACTTTGCCCTTTTAAATCCGGATGCTGAGGCCTAATGCTTTCTGATCAACTGATGTCCTGAGGACTAAGGCTGATTCTGCTTTCCTTACCACCCTGAGGATAGGTATATTCCGATTGTGACTATTATGCATATTTGCTTTTTCTTTCTAGGTACCAACTGCGCTGTTTTGATAGAACCATAGTTAGATGTTTTTCCAAATTTGTGTTACTAAATTGCTTTGCATGAAGCCCAACATGCTTATGCTAATTTGATGTTAGTTAAGGATTCTCACTAATGATTTATGATAGGGACTAATGTTTGATGAATTTCCCTGCGGAATTCCATGTATGTTATAATGTTGACACAGTTGACTATGCTACTGATTTGCACCATAACCTTAGAATGTGTTGTAGTTCAAGCTTTGATTAGGTTACGTTTCTTCCACCGCTTTGGACAACCAGTGTTATTCCTGTATGTGTTTGATTTGATTTTGAGATTAATCTACATGGCCTTAGCATTGTTAATATAGGGAAATAAACATTCTAAACTTTTACCAAAGGTGTGGTTATTCATGACTGAAAGGTCATGGTGCGTGATAATTACTGACTCCATTGATAATTGATTTTGATTACCAATGATTATTGATTATTTTGTATTGATTATTGATTATGTACTGGATCTATGGTAAGAACATCTTAATTGAGAGTTAAAATGTTCATCAACCTATTCACGTCCCCTTGTGAGTTAACTTATAAAGGTCAGACGCACTAACAGAAATACTGTACAATTAACAAGCACATTGAAGACAGTTTTCAGATCCATCTTTGATGCAGCCACTTAACACATAGGTTTATGAAAAGTGCTGCGCCCCAGGCTTACTGCTCATCAACACCTCATCGGCATTACATTCTCTCTCTGGGGCATCCTTAGCTTCTTGGATGTTTTTATCCCTGCACACATCTGCCCTATCACACCCAGTGCACTAAAAGGCTGCTGTACCATTGCGGCACATGGAGCTGCGAGCATCTCTCGTGGGCAGTGCAAGGTGCCTTCAGAACCAACTGCCCACCCCGTCGATCCAGCTCCTATTCACTGGCTCAGTGCAGACAGACTGTGAAAGTACTGGTGTTATTTTGTGTTTGGTGACTGATTTCCACATTGAATTCCAGTCTGTGTCAGGTGTGGGTTTAGAGGAGTGCCCTAAGGTAACTATAACTCGTGCCCCGCCATGCACTGCTAATTATCACACAAATTACTACACTCATGACATCTTTGATGATATAACTGATAATATCAATGTAATATTTGCTTTACCATT
Organism: Pleurodeles waltl; assembly: GCF_031143425.1. NCBI lineage: Eukaryota > Metazoa > Chordata > Amphibia > Caudata > Salamandridae > Pleurodeles > Pleurodeles waltl. The sequence goes on along the minus strand of NC_090440.1, from coordinate 1,063,485,414 downwards.
TTTGACAAAGAAACAGTGCATGGCAGGGGAGCGAGTTATAATTATCTTAGGGCATGAGGTATATTTACTTGGGATAACTATAACTATAACTGGAGAATTTCTATGGTTTTGCACGTTTAACATGTGAGCCTAACTATAACGTCCCTGTAACCTTTGGCTTTTCAAGTGAATTTCTATGGTTTTTTTTTATTCTATTTCCGAACTATATCGTCCCTGTACCCTCTGGTTTTTTTTTGTGAATATACATACATATATATATATATATATATATATGTATATATATGTATATATATATATATATATATATATATATATATATATATATATATATATAATTATTATTATTTTTCAATGAAAAATCAGAGGTTAAACGACATAGTAGTTAGCAGAAACTGGCAGTTAAAACATACTGTTATAAATGAACAATTCCAATTAAATTCACCAGTTATAGTTATCTCAAGTAACTATAACTCATGCCCTAAAGTAACTATAACTCTTTAAGTAAGATATTATTACAGTATCTAGCTGTAGTAACACTTTAACCTTTTTCGTTTTTTACAATGATTTTTTATTTTTTAAGGTAAAGTAACATGTCCAATGTTGGGTGTAGCATTGAGTTGGCTTGCACCCAAACCCCTTTGGCTTTCAGCTATTCACAGTAGAAGGAGGGTCCTGTGCTCAACCCAGTGCTGGCAGCCAGCCCTACACTGCGCACAATGCGGCAGGGAGTTGGGTGCAGGGCCTGCCTGAAAATTGATTTTTAGTCTGGTAATAACTTTGTAGCCATTTCACGACTCTTCATGCAATTTTAAAAAAAGTTTCATTCACCACACCTTTTTCTGGCTATTTTAGCTGTGCTTTATCAAATGGTGATCGAGGAAAAAAAAGTGGTCCCAAACTGATTTTTCCCCATGCAATTTCCCATAGCAACTGTCAGCGCAATATAAGGTTCTCATTGTTCCTAATAAGAAGGCAAAGTATTGCTTACCACCAATTTTGATAAACTATTTCATTGACAAATATTTCCGATACAAGTTGACTTGATACAGAATTCAGTTTCATGATTTTCTGCTTTTTTTGTGCTTTGTTTAATGCGTAATGCTAATTAGAAGAACATCAATGGACACCTGAAATGTATGTCTAATGCAAGTATTTTTAATGGAGACGAATTATACACAAGATTGAATATTTGGACAGGACGAAATCAAACTTTAAACTTACTGAGAAAACAAGCAGCAGGCTCGAGTATTACAATGGTATCAAAACTGTCAAGATGTAAATTATTTGCTGGAACCCAGAGAAATAAATTAATAAATTGTAAATGAAAATGATTGATTGAAAGAAGTGCAGACTCAGGCAGTGGTTATTAGAACACTTGGCAGACACCCAAACAGGCACGCACGATAGGGATGGAGGAGCATTTTATGCACAGAAATCTTACAAAGATTACATGCAAACAGTCTACCTCCGTAGTTAACTGTGTGCTGTCAGGGTCACCTTGACATGATATGATTTAGATCTCGTTTTAAGGCTTATGATTCATCCTGACCATGTCAGGATTGTTTTTCAGTCTAAAGGTCGTTTTGTTAAATCAGGTTTTTAAGGCATGTGTAAACTATATATTAGAAGAGAAAAACATGTTCTTTAAACCATGTGTCGTCCGCTAGAATACATTAGAAGTTAGTTGGAGAGTTTTCCATTTAATAAAAAACCCATGAGCATAGGAGGAGACATTAAAAATAAAAAGCATTCTTAATGTTAACCAATAATGTGTCACAGAGATCCAAGAACCGCAAGGAAATCTTGACAAGAAAACTGAATACTAACATTTGAAAAAATAAAATATAAAAATAAAACAAAACTGGATGCATTATAAAAAATATATGGATTCTACCAGAAAATACTCAGTGACCGGAAAATAATGCTTCAGAATATAAATTACTGGGCCTGATTACAAGTAAAGGTGCTATGTATCATATCTGGTATACAACGATACACTGGGGTTTGTTATTTATCTCATGCAATACATGGCACTTCATTACATGGATCATCATTTTTCTTGCACCCCATAGCGCCCCCCTAATGCTGCCATGTGTGCACCATATTAATGATGCGGTGCACCATGGCGCACAGTAGGATCAATAGAGTAATCATTTCTGATGCTATTGTGGTACTTTGCAGGATTAATGCCAAATATGTTGGTGCTAATCCTGCAAAGTACATATGGCCAGATTTACAAGGCCCTACTGCCACCAGAGTGTCACTTTTAGTGACGCTCCGGTGGTGCTATACACTGCCCAATATTTACAAGGTGGAATTAAGCCACATTTTGTTGCTTACCTCCACCTTGTAAATATGGCCCCTTTCACATGCAGCACATTGCATGAAAGGGGCGTGCAATGGGTGTTGCCATTGGCCTGCCACAGCAACATCTATTGCATTCAACGCTGCCCTAGATTTATGAGTTTCTGTAAACCTGAAGCAGTGCCAAAATCTAATGCCACCCCAGGGGTGGCATTAGCATGGCACAACGAGCAGAAATGCTTTAATTTCTCCTTCTTTTTTGCTCTTTCTATGTGTTCTGCATTCTGCAGCACACATAGAAAGAGGCAAAAGCCACTGAAGGTTGTTTTTTGTGCAGCAAGGTGTCCCTTCCTGCACATAACCCATCTCACCTCCAGCACAATTGAGGCTGAGTTTGTGATCAGCAACAAGTTTAGAGCCGGCTCAGGGGGCAACACAGGGATGCACTGTATTCTATTAAATAAGGTGCATCCCTGCATTTTTAAAATAACAGAGTACTCTGCCAAATCTGGCGCAGTGTTGTGCTCCATCATTTTCTCATAAATTAGGGCCTTGGAGGCTCATTATAAAGAATGGTGTGCCTCAATTTCATGCCTGCACCGAGAAGGAATTAAAAATGATGAGGAAAATGGTGCAGTGAAGAAATCTCATAGATTCCTTTGCACCATTTTTCTGGGCCTCATAACGAATGAATGCCCCCTTACATACATTAGGCCTGGTGCAGGCATAATGAGGAGCCAGGGTTTTCAAAGTGGCGCAATGCGTGCATTGCACCACTTTGTAAATTTGGTGCAGCGTTTTGCCAAACTATCACCACATCAGCGTAAAGAAATGATGCTAATCTGGCACTAGGTGGTGCTTGGCACTTCTTAAATTTGGTACAAGGTACATATTATGAGTTATTAATAATAAAATAATAATGTTTTGATAATTATAATAAAATGCCTTTAGCACACCAAAATCTGCTTAGTACGGTAAATGCTGTACATTTTTCTCCTGTTAACTTCAGGCAGGTTACTGAAATTTTATGGATTTTTCATCATTTAAGTTGCAGGATGAGCTGAAGGGGCAGGGGTGGCCGTAAATGGATTGAAGAGGCCCGAGATGGCTTCAGGATTATGCTGCCTCAGTATTCAGTGCTGGCAGATTTAATTACAGCAGCCTCATGTTTAAGGGAAGGGCTTTGAGCACCAGCACCTCTTAATTTACAAATTAAGCACTGGCCACTACACAGTCCTGATAAACACAATACCTGACAGGAAAACACGATTTGAAAAGCAGCCAGGCTAGAATGGGATCCCTCATGAGTACCAAAAGCTGATACTTTGGCTGTGGTTCATTTATCACCTTTTGCTGTTTTACAATTACTCATGACTCCGAGTGGAGAAAAACGGCAGGGAGAGGAGCAAAGGCTTCTGTTATAAATATCTACTCTCTGTCCTGAGTGTCATACACTGCTAAAACAAATCCCAGAATCATTGCTAGAGTCTCCCAAAGGGTTCTAGTACTTTTTGGGGTATGAACCTCACTGATGCTTAAAATGCATTATGCACTTCCCAGTGATGAAACCATTTTTTTTTTTTTTTTTTTAATATAGGACTTTATTTGGAATTCCGCTCATCACTCCCTTCCTACCTCCATTTTCTTTTTGATGTTTGCCCTTTCCTTTGAGGTCTTCTATTGATTTGGGGAATATCTACAGAGGAAAAGAGGGCCTTTAAGTTAATACGAGCTGGATCAACATAGAGTCAGACCTCAACGCAAATATGAAATTATTCGGTTTTTATGGGCCACTTCCATGTATCCTCCTTTTTAATGGGGGGTCCCCCATGGCTCTGCCTTTCACTTTTTAGTTGTTAACAGGGGTGACACCCATGCTACCATTTTTGTGTTCGATAAAGCTGGGGCCCCCTGTACTTTTAACTCTGTCCTGTCTCCTTTTAACTTTTCCCTCTTCCTCCAGTGACAATATATTTTTGCATGTAGTGAGATGTCCATGGTATTGTCTGGAAAGAAAGAAGAAACAGTAAAAAGTCTGCATACCCACAGTAAATAGAAGAGGGACAAAAAGCATCGGTAGGTCAGTGCAAGGGTGCAAGGATGAGTGCTCTTTATATCAGCAAAAGTTCTCTGTACATGTGTATGTGCACTACCAGTATTGTGGCTGCTAGAAAATGTGTATATGCAGTAGTACTTCTACAACGCACTATACCTAGGAAGCAACTGAGGAATATACACCAAGAGGCCGATGAAGTCCATATGTTCAGAGAATGCTGATGTCTGAAAGATTTTTGGACTCGGATCGTATTTTTCTATCAAATGTATTAGGTTTTAATGTGATTCTAATTAGCAAGACGATAATGTTTGGAATGGATGAGGAAATACGACAAGACAATTTTGAAAGTATATTGTACTTAATTTTTTTAAGGACTTATGAAATGGAATTAGCAATCCATATAAATACAATACATATAAAATAGAGGTATCGGGGGCAAGTCTAGACCTCAGCATTTTCAAAGACAATGGGAACCTCTTGTTCACACAGTTTATGCTAGATGTATGATGTTTATCTTGAAGTACAATCTGTATGTATTATCAAGTCGATGTATTTGCACTACTTCCTCGCTCATAAAAAGAAAAAAACATGGAATACACACTAGGAATGATCTCTGAGATATGATCTAAATCATGTAAAATTAGGCAAGATAAAATAACTTGGTTGCTATGGTATGGTGGAACTGCTCTTTGAAGAGTAGTTTATTCAATTTCCTTCAAAACTGAAGGAGTGTTTTAGCTCTTCTGATGCCAGTGGGGATGTTGTTCCAGATTGTTTGTGTGTAGATGGCCTTCATTCTGATCTTTTCCTTTTTGTAGGTCCTTCTGTACACTCAGGCGATATACTTGCTCCTGGTGTCATGCTTTCCACCTTAGGTGGTTTCTATCCCAGGCCGTTGTGCAGTGGTGTGGCTTCTGAAGTTGTATGTGATACAGCAGGTTTCAAAGGCTTTATGGATAGGAAGCGTGATTCAATGTATTTTTTTCAGAATTCTAATGATGTATTTGAATTTCTTCAGGATCTTGATATGGTGTCCTGCTCCATGAATACGTCCTTGATAGGTGACATCATAATATTTCAGAGCTTGTTGTGCATAGCATTGCCCAACTAAGGTGAGCGATGAATTTGGCTTATCCTGTTCTGATGTTGGCCTGAATATAATGATTGACAGCAAACACTTTAGAATCGAGAAAAGAGTCATTGTGTAAAAGGGAGGGAATAATATTTCCCAAAAATATCACTAAATACCTGACCCATTCCCAAAGCCAAACTCAGGCCCATATTAATGGGCTTTTGACGCAGGGCAGCAGAGCATGTCACCTTGCTGCATTGCACTGCATCAAAGGGAAAGGGCAGGAATGTGCTGTATCTATGGCATATGGTACATTCCTGTTCTTTCCCACTGCACTGGTTCCACTTTGGCAGCCTAGGACCAATACAGGAACTCTTGCACTATGGTACAAGGGTTTCTGCATTGCAGGGAGGATTGTTTTTGTGCAGAAACTGACACGCTCCTGCAAAAAAAAAACAATCCTGGGAGGCTTTTTCCTCTTTCTATGTGTGCTGCATTCTGCAGTACACATAGAGCAACAAAGAGGCGAAATAGATATTTCTCCTCATTGAGCGTCACCTAGGAAGGCATAAGATTTTGGCTCATCCACAGGTTAACAAGGTCTTGTAATTCTGGTGATGCATCAGAACCCATGAGTTTTGCATGGGAACACCTACCGCAATGACTATGGAATGCCTCACTTGTGCACCGTAAGGTAACCTAGTGATCATGATGCGGGGACAGATAGTCATTTTTCTACTGTCTGCTACCACTTGGTAAACCCTGGTGATGAGGGACAGTAAAACACAAATAATACTTCCCTCATGATTGGGGATGACTCTCATTGCGAGGGAAACACTACTTTTTTTATAAAAAAAAGAAAATATACTGTTTTTGAAAATAAAAAAAAGCTCTTTGGTGCAGGGCAGCATCATGCTAATGCATCCCTGCACCAATAAGCGCGATGCATTGGGCGGAACTGTGGTGACAGCTGGTCCTGTAAATGCATTAAAAATGTCCTTTTGCTTGGCAGTCATTTACAAATGTTGGTGGGCGGTCCTTCTGCATGTGGACATTGTAAATTGCTCTTTCCCCCTGACAGAATGACAGGCCATCCACAAAATGATAAATTAGGCTCAAAGTCACTATACCCTAAAAAGAACAAACTTAGGAAATTTTTTATTTGATCCCAGTCCTTTATGAAAAATTGGTCTGAAACTCGTTATTTTGAAAAAAAGTGGATAAAATATAGGCATGCGTAGCATGCTGTTCACCCCATCTCTCCTGTTCTGTTAATTACCAGAAACACACGTTTTATATTGAGCAGTACATAACTAGTACATGATCAGAGAAGAGGTTCTATTGTGTACATACAAGATGGACAAATACACATCAAATTGTGTGAGAGCGAAATTCATGAGGTCAATATAAATTGCAGGTCAAAAAGAAAAAAGTGCCAAGTGAAAGCAATAAGACCAATTCATGATGGACAGGATGAAAACTAACAGTTTTTGTGATTTAGGTAAGACATTTGTTTTTACAAAGAGTTAACTATTCTGGAAACACATACATTAGTGGCTCTCCAATTCATCTATTTTTAAAGAAAAAGATCTAATACATATTGCAGCTTAATTGAAAAGAAATACATTCTTGGACAATGTACATACAAAGTATACAAATGCCTGACATCTAGCAGTACAAACCACATGGCTAGCAGAATATTACAAAAGAACATGATGCTGAATACCCAGAGTGGTGGTCCAATCTTCTGCAAAAGCAAACAGCATAACTTAACCACTGAATGTTCGACTGGTGATACAGACATATTTGCCCCTTCCCACCTATATCTGATGGCCAGCTTGCCCAGACTGTAAATTGTGCACCCCAAGATTTGCCCATATTGCAGAGAATCTTGAGGGGCACTCCTCCCATCTGGCATAGGCTTCCTCCAATACTGTGGTTCTTTGCATTTTAGCCTCCCAGTGGTCCAGGCAAGAAATCTCTATTTTTGAAATATTAGGCTGCTGGCCACCTAAATGTCAATGTACACCAGGCACTGGGGCCCATATTTATACTTTTTTAGTGCTGCATTTGCGTACATTTTTGACGCAACAGCGGCGCAAACTTACAAAATACAATTGTATTTTGTAAGTTTGCGCCACTTTTGCGTCAAAAAGAGGTGCAAATGAGGCGCTAAAAAAGTATAAATATGGCCCTGGGCGTTTTTATTAGCTTCCTGGACAGCATGAGAGGAGCCAAATAATGAAAGTGTGGTCCCAGGGGATATGGGAAAATGTGTGGAATGTGTAAGTGCCTGATACACTTTCTCCCAGAAATCATGAAAAACAGGACATGTAAAGAAGATATGGGGCAGGTCGACTGCCCGTTTTCTTGACAGTGAAAACATTCATGGGGACTGCATTTCCCATTTTGTGTAGTTTGCTAGGGGTATAGTATGCCAACTACCCAGACAAGATGGCCATTACCTTAAACTCTGCAGCCGACGGAGATTTATAACCCAGTTTTGCAGTATGAGTCATATTCTCCCTTGGTGATTGTACAACAAATGATAACGAGGATTTAGCCAGGATATCCTCTATCAAGGGAGATTTGGTTTTCTTGTGCAGAGGCCGACACCAGTTCACCACACCTGCTAAGTTACTTTTATATAAAAAGGGCATCACCACATGTGTCTCTGGGCTAATAGCTGTATAAGCTATGGAAAGCAAGCTAAATATGTACCAGCGATTGAACATTAAGCCTCTAGTTTCATCCCCAAGATGCAAGGCTATTTTGTCCCATCTTAAGTGAGTTTCACCAGCTTAGAAATCACCTACCATAGTGAATCCCTAATTCTTCCAACATTCTACAGTGGCTTTAGGAAGAGCTAAGCCTAAAAATCAGCAGTACTCTAACAATGTAAAAGTGTGAGCAAGTTTCACAGAATTTCTTCTTAGGATATTGAAGATCATGAAGCAACTTATATCTTGTTTTCTGTGGAAGTATAGCTACTTTGAAAAAAGAAGGCAGATCGATTGCTGACTCATTGGCCATACAAGCCAGGATGAAATTGTCAAATGTGTCTGCGTTTAATATTATTCAGTCAATATTATCTAAAAGAACAGCTTGACAGTATGTTTGACAATGAGGTAGAGTATGTTCCCTTGTGATTTATCTAGTTGCAGTGCTGTTATTTTAGTCCTGGTCTGCTTATTAGTTGGTTGAGTTCTGTAAAATATGACCCACTAATTGTAATAGAGAGCGTAGTCAATAAAAATAGCACCAGCATGAGAAACAACATTGTTATCAAAGCCACCCTGCCTATTAAGGACAGAGGAAGAGAGCGCCATCTGTCTGAAAGCATTTGTAGTTTAAACCAAACAATTGACAATAAATATTTGTTACGTAAATATCAAGATACCTAATGGAGTGTTGAGGTGAATATTGACACCAAAGATTTTGAGGGAGATCAATAGGGGATGAATTGAACAGTGAGATCTCTGTTTTAGCTTGACTGACCTTAAACCCCCCTAACCCTGTTAATTCTGCAATTACACTTAACAAGTTCCGACTATTGGCCTGTTAGATTTTTCATCAGCCTGGAGCTTGATTTTAAACATCACAATTACTTGTGGGATTATTGTAGTACAGTTGCATATTCTGACTGCTTGTGGTTCAGAAAGATAGTTAAGAATACTGGGGAGATTGGGTAGCCCTGGTGAGTACCCTGATTAATTGTGACCACTCTGCATCTTTGTGTTGACAATCACTTTAACCACTGCACCTTGATAGGTATTCCACAGCATTGTTAAAAATTGTTCAGGAAAGTCCAATTTCCTAAGAATAAGAAACAGTGCACCCCAGTTGGCCAAGTCAGATGCTTTTTTGGGGTCCATCATTAAGATGGCAGCCTTGTCCTTATTGCAAGAAAAGTAATCAATTGTCTGAATTAAAAGAAAACTGTTGTTTGCAGATATTTGCCTGCCTGTAAAACTGCACTTATCCTTGTGTATTAAACTATTGGCTAATGGAATAATGTGTGAAGTCCAAATTTTTGTAAATAATTTAAAATCAGAACTCAGGAGACTGATTGGTCTATAAGAGTTAACATTGTTGGAATGTTATCTTTTTTGAGGAAGCTTATGATTATTGAGTCCTTTAAGGATTGGGAAATAACTTTCCCATTCCTAAACTGATTGAACAAACTGACTAAGTAGGGTACCTATTCCTTGGCAAAGGTCTTAGGTACTTCCATGAGGATACCGTCGCTGCTGAGGGGCTAACAATTTGGTATATGTTTGAGAGCACACATTGCCTCGATGACCTATACTTCCTCTAAAACTGCCGACCTTTGTTCTCTCACCACTTGCAACAGTGTAAGGGTCTGAAATAACTGCTCTAAACTAAGTCTTGAGACATCTTCTGTTTTCTAATAGACGGTACAGTAGAGCTGAATAAAGACCTCAGCAACCCTGCTACTTTCGTCCACTAAAAGATGGGTGTCTGGGTTTTCAATCCTATCTATTTTCTGTTTATTCTTTCTAAGCCTAGTGAACCATGCAAGATACTTGCCGGTATGCCAACTTTCCTCATAGATTTTTTGTTGGAAAGACCGATGACTATTAATCTCTTCAATACGCACGCCTCATCCTGGACCTTCCCCCGCCACGAACACATCTCACCACACCTCAAATCCCTTCACTGGCTCCCCATAGACAAGAGGATCACTTTCAAGATCCTCATCCACGCACACAAATCCCTCTACAACACTGGCCCATCCTACCTCAACGAAAGAGTGAACTTCCACACTCCCACCGGCCAACTCCGATCTGCCGACCTCGCACTAGCCACAGTCCCCCGCATCCAACACACCACCACAGGAGGCAGGTCCTTCTCCTACCATGCCCCCAAAACCTGGAACTCCCTCCCTTACCAACCTTCGCAAAACCAAAGACCTCCTTCTCTTCAGAAAGAACCTCAGGACATGGTTGTTAGAACAGTGACCCTCCGTGTACCCCCCCAAGCGCCTTGAGACCCTCACAGGTGAGTAGCGCGCTCTATAAATGTTTTTTGATTGATTGATTGATTGAATTAAGACAAAATCACTCATCTCCTGTTTGACTCTGGCGGCTGTCTCTTTTGTTGCCTTTATATTACCTATGGACATGTTTGTATTTATGATCCTATCCACCACTGCTTGCAGCAAGCAAACTCAAGTGTTATGCTTTTTGTTTTTATGGGTCTGATAAGCTATAACATGGCCATGAAAAGCAGCTTTGAGGGTCTTCCATGCCATTACATCATTGGCAGTTCCTTGATTATCCATGAACTACTGATTGATAAAATATCTGGTATTTTCTAGCCAGGTGGAATCCGAAAGCAGAGCAAGACTGAATTGCCATCTGGGTCTGTTTTTGACTGGACGTTTAGCTGAAATTGGACCGAAGTTCTATAATGATCAGAAAAGTCATTCGCACAGATACTAGTTTCATGGCATTAAATCGACTGAATGATGAGGAAAAAATCTATTCGAAAGGAAGAGCAGAATTGTGAAAAGCAAGTATATTGCTTGAGCTGCGGAAGCTTCACACACCATGGGTCTATCAGTGAAAAATCATGCTTAAATGCAGAAAGGACTTTAAGTGTACAAAGCTTTCATTGTGTTTTCACCTTGTTAAAAGCAATGAGACCAAGATCTTGAATAAAGCTAAAATCGCCCCCCCCCCACATCATTTGGCCTTCAGTGGCCATTTCTAGATTGTGTACTTGTACTATTGGATCTCTGTTGTCACTGATGGGGCCATAATGATATATCAAGTTTTACAGCATAAATTAGCTCAGCAGCCTCCTCGAACCACAGCCAACGCCTTATTATCATCTCTAATAATGCCTTGTACTTGCTAAATTATTGTATTAGGCAAGAAAATTGCTACCCCTCTTGTGGCAGCCCCTGCCGAAGCATGGAGCGAGTGAGAATATCTCTTAGGAACAAAGGATTTAGGGAAATTATCTTGATGGTGAGTCACATCTGGCTTAAATTTTGACAATCTGCTCAGCATGGCATGTTTTTACACTTATTTAATGTCCCATTAGCGTTGCATTAAATGCTCCTATCATTTTGTGCCATGGAATTCTCCAATGCTCAGCCTGAAGTTTCCACTTGATAATTGCCACCTTTTTTTACACATATTGTTACCACCTGAACAGATATAACTCAACTGAATCTCAAAAAAGAAAACAATCTTGGTATTGTAGCTGCTTATATTTACTGCCTGTGAATCACTATGTCCCCAAATCCCCACCTATTCTGAAAGAGAGATATGCCCATTGTCCTCCCCATCAGCCCGACCTGATTGCTAGGGTGTCCTGTTATTGAACCTGGCTATGCTCCCACTGACCCTACCACCCAGCCGATGAATGGCAGGATGCCTTATTTTGCTAAGGAACGTTCCCAGGGAAAGAAGAGAAGTCGACAGACTGCTTAGGTCCACGGACTAGGAGGCGCTAACTTTTTTTTGCGAATGGATCTGCACGTCAATGCACATCCGGGGCACATGCGGGGTGAATGACATGCCCTCAGCTTGCCATGATCAGATCGCTTGTACCATAAGGAACCAGGAGCTCCCTTACTCATATAATATATTTTTGGAAGAAAGCGGCTTGGTGCCTAAGTGCAAGCAGTTTTTACAGCAGCATTACAATGCCATAACAGACCGATGAATTAGAAGAAAAGACAGGCAGATAGAGACTAGATGCTCAAATATCAACACTTACATCGTTTAGCAGCACGATATGGCGATACGATGGATGCTAAGGTGTCTTGGTGCTTGAGTCGAAGTCGTTTTCCAGCATTATAGCAGATCTACAAAGTAGAGGAAAGCAAGTGCTGAGTGTGGTATCTAGACAGACAGACATTCAAATATCAATGAATAAATGGTTTAGTAGCATGATATAGCGATATGATGACACATACATGTGTTAGCAGCATAATTTATTGATATGACGAAACACAAAAAGTACAAATTACAAAGTGTTGAAAAACTTCATGCCAGAATGAAAATACAAAATAGTGCAATCACTGATCTAATTAATGAAAAAATGGCCTATGAAACCTTCCATTTGTCCGGGGCCCAAATTAACTTAGAACTTAATGGAGAATGTTTTATAACAAATAAGTATAATCGGCCCTTAAAGAGCATTTTCGGTCTGTATTGCTGGACTTTTGAAGCCTGTGCTCCAGCTGTTTTAAATTGACCAATCAGCCCTAAGCAGTCTCTCCATCGGCAAGCTGCCCCGTCAGATATGTCTGAAAAACCCAAATCTGTGTTTTATCAGGCAGCGGGAAGCACTTCTTTTGGAAGGCTTTGGTAAGAATATCTTCCTTGATAGGAGATGCAAAGTTGACAATCATCATTTGAGGATACTTTAAATTGGATGTGCGTTGAGCGGGGACCCGGTGGACCCACATAATGGCAAGATCCACAGGGGCATTCACGAGGATGTGCATTTTAATCAGTTTCCATGAAATGCAGAGGGCTCTCGCAGCCGCCCATATTTTATGCCCCCTCTGGGATCGGCACAAAAAGCAAGCTTGATCTTGCATAATTTTCAATTTTATCAACTTTGCTTTGGGAGGAATGTAGCTTTTTTGGCTAGTGTCAACGTCTTTATCCCAAACAAGAGAACGATCCTGAAGATCAGGTACCCTTTGCTCAGCTTCTTTTATTCGCTCCGGTACCTGTTGCATTACCTCATCTATTTTGTCTAGTCTCTGATGCAGCACTGCAATTCATTGAACCTGTGACACCTTTAAGCCTCTGATTTCTGCCAGAAGCGTTTCTCAAAGGGATTGGAATTGGCATGCTGTAGTGTGGCTTGCATCAATTGAACCAAGGCACTTTATAGGCAGCATTGTTGAGACCGTTCCAAATCGATTTCTTTCCTAGTCTGAGGAGGTAAGTGCTTACTTGTCATGTCCTGCCGTGGCTGTTCATAAGCTGGTTTCAATAATGTCCTAGGCAGGGACGGCTCCTCTGCAATGGCGAAGGAGTGATGCCCCACTGGCCCAGAGCCAGCAGCTGAAAAATAAAAAAATATTTGATTATGGTTTTACTTTTTAGACTCCAGTGCACTGTCTGAGCGGCAGGAGGAACCACTCAAACAAATCCGGATGCTCCTCTCATGCTAGGTATAGCATGAGAGCAGCACCAGGATTTTGTGGGAAGCCTCTGCTGGTGTTCCAGGGACTGCTGGGACCATCAGAAGAAGAGCAAGTTGGCCAGCGGCGAAGGACAGATATGTTTTTAAAACGTACATATTTTATAGTTTACATCTTATCTCCCTTGAGCTTTGCAGAGGCCACCACTTGGCCTAGGCAGCGATAAAGCTGGTTTTGTTCCAAGTGATTTGAAGACTTGGACAAGTCCTAAGAGAGGCTTCACACTTCTTCACTTACAGCTGCCAACGCGGGTTCTGGAGTTGATTCATCAGGCTCTTTCTTAGCTACAACCTCTACAGCTGCAGGTATTTATGCAAGTCTTGCGAACTTTAGCAAACAACGGGTAATCCTTGCACCCGTAGTCCACGCCTCACGTTCTGCGCTGGCCACTGATTATCTCTAGTGCATACCCTCCCCCCTCACTATTTCATTTAACAAGGGGTAACTGTCTGCCCGTAAGTCACCAGATTTGGAGCTTGGCCTGGACAGGCCTGGTGATATCTCCTCACCCTGGCATGAGCAGTACACAGCATTCAGGGATGGTTCTGCATTATCGCTTTGCATATTTGATGAAGCCAAGGAATCACTGATGCAGCCAGAGTCACTGGAGTTGCCATCTTTGTGCTGTGACCTTACAAGTTGCCTCAGTGCAATGTCACATTTTCTCTTTTTGCTGAAATGATGCATGTCTGCAACGCACATCACTGTGCATTTTGAGCGAGATGTGTTGTACCCATAGCTAGGGTTCCTTCTCTTCTAGGGTGCGGTTATAGCATATTAGCCCTTTCTGGCAGAACTCAATCACAAGAGCGTAGGAGCACTAAATTCTATCATACAGCAGATGACACACACATTTCTTATTGTAAAAGAATATTGCAGTAACCTAGGAAGAAGCACCAAGATGCTACAATTCTAGTGACAAAATAAAGTGTCGTATGGATTTTGAAGTCATTTTCAGATTCAGAGGAAGGTGATGTATTGCCAATATGCTACTACCAAATCTAATGTGAGATGATATTTAAGAAGCAGCATGTTGTAGTAACATGACATCAGAAGCATGAACTGCTGTCGTAATTGTAACCTATATATTTAGAGCACTCAGCATTTCCTCTTTTCATGAGCTTTCAAAATGTATTTTTTATAAATTGAAACTTTTAATATTTGAAAGATCCGCCAACACACTTTTCTGACTTTTGAGTGGTGTGGCTTATTTTTTTCAGACCACAGGGTGAGTGTTTTTTCCTATTCATTGTTATGATTTGAGGTTGTCATCATTGTGGAAAATCAACAAAAACATTTTAAAACACGTTTTCACAAGTCTATCAGTCTAAACGTTTGTCATGTAAATAAATGTATTATCTGGCTTTCGGAAAAGTACTCTTGAGACTCAACAATTTGCTATGGATCTCTGTCCAATGTAGATTCTACCATAACTTAGTAACCTAGGCTCAATCTTTATTATGACGCCATAAGGAATTTATTCTCTATGAATTTCCACTCCTTAAAAAACTAGACTTGGAAGGAATGTCCAAAGACATCCCACCATTTAATACTCTATAACCACGCATTCATAAAATCAAAGTGTGTATCATTACTTACTAATAACAGCGGCTGTGACTTGTGCACTAAATTGAGAAACTCAATACCCAGTTGAAAATCAGTCTTGCTTCTATCATTTAGATATCTTCAAGTGGGCGGTTAAAATCTACAGCAAATTTACAATAAATCCACCATCTTGCATCTCTGCATGGACAAAGTATATGATGGCAGCAAACATTAGTCAAAATGTTGTACTGAGTGTTATTGTCTTTTATTCATACATGGCCCAATAGTTACGTTATACAATTAATAATATCGATCTATAAACGTAAGTGACTGAGTATCTGGATCCCCACTGTCTGATATCTTAAAAGAGTGAATTGTGGAAACATTTTGCCAAAACAACAGATCCCCAATAGGTCTTTGCTATGACAGCTTACTTTCAGGGATAAGTGTGGTAAAAAAAACCTGCTTCTACACTGAACACAGCCTCCTTATTTCTTGTAAGCGTATTAAGGCCTTCCCATTAATAAAGTTGCTAAATTAAAATTCACATAACTTGGCATCCAGTCCTGCAATATCCATATGAACATAAAAAGTGTCATGCATTATCACAGATTTCAGACACTTTAACATGTCCTGGATTTGTTTCAGTCAGTAAATGATACTGAGTCCTGTCAATAATTTCATAAAGCATGTCACTGCTAGGGTCAGGATACTGATGCATGAATGCAAGCAAACTTAAAGATGAACTAATATGCAAAGTGTGGGTAAGGTTCATGATACAACCTTATCAACATTACTTTTTTCCTATCTTTCAAACTACCAAGAAAATCAAGTTTGGGTTCCTAGTGCCATGTTGCCCAGCCACTTGAGATGAATAATTGTTAGAGATTTTTTATGTTACATTGTAAATCATTTGCTCCACTGTCCTTAAAATCCTTACATATCTACGACATGTTTCTATTTATTTACCTATTTTAATATTTTTTAATAATAAAACAAAACAAAACAAGATAGACATATAAACATGTACCCTGGCAAGAGTATTCAATACATTATGCTTCTTTTGACAGTACACCTCTGATATGCAGCATCATTTTCATGGTTGACTATCTCCTCAAGCAACCTCACATGAGACAAACACCATACACAGATTTTGTACATTTAGTTTGGCAGAAATTATTATTATTTACTTAAGGGGGAAATAGCTGACTGATCACTACATGACTCTTCTGTTGGTTGCCAGCTATCTCTAACATTTGTTGGTTGCAAGAAATATTAACACATAGGGCATGTATGTCGTTAGGTCTAGATTTAGGGTGCATTAATTCCAGTACGTGGACTAATATTCCATGTAAGATGTTACATCTTGAATCCAGTCTGATACCTTTGGCACCAGTCTTTGTCCTCATCTCATGATCACCCTCCACTTGAACCACAATAGGAGTAATGAGATGTTTCCTGTTTGTAGGGGAGGGCTTTAACAAAACCTAGCAAGGCAGCCAGCATAGTGAGTGGATCCACTAAATCCAATATGGTTCTGCCAAGTAGCCCTGTATCCCTTGGCAACACCAGTCCAGATGCAGAAAGTCTGCAACTCTTCCCACACGTCTAACAGACCATGATACTTCATGCAGGTCCAGGTCATCTAATTTTTTAGTTTTGTGTAGAACTTTATAGTATATGAGTCGTAGTTTGCAATTTGGGCATCGCTCCCTAGTCTGAGTACAGCAATAATTCCATTGTGTATCCTTGAGCTCTTGCTCTAGATCTTCTTCCCAGGTTTTTTTAGCCTTCCGCTGCCATACTGGGGCTTCATTTTGAACTGCTCTATAGATTTGAGGGGCAAGTCGCTTGAGAGATGGGGTCACCAGGACTTTTCTAGTGCATGGAAAGTTGGTGGTAAGGTGGGAAAATTGGGATAATGCTTGTGACAGGGAGCTGTTAGGTCCATATTTATACTTTTTTAGCGCAGCATTTGCATCATTTTTTGACGTAAAAGCAGCGCAAAAGTACAAAATATAATTTTATTTTGTAAGTTTGCACCACATTTGCATAAAGAAATTACACAAATGCGGTGCTAAAAAAGTATAGATATGGGCCTTAGTTTGTAGTGAAGGAAGATGTTTAGCTTTGTGTTTTTTTCTTTATTCTGTATTGTGTTGAGCATTATAAATTGATTTTTCTGATAGAAATCACCATTTATTTGCAATGTAGGGCATGTAGTTGTCTAGATGCTACAACTTCACATGAAGGGGTATACTTGTGTTATATGTTAGGGGAGCGCTAGGTGCATACATTCTGCTTAACCTATCTCCCAAGAATTATCAAGACTATATGGCACCCTCTATTTGGGCTATCAGTAGAAAAGGGAAGCAGGGTCCTAATTCTGTGTCCAATTTCTAGTATACTGTTCACCAGATGTACATTAATTAGATCACACTTCTCATGACTGGGGAATTGAGGTGAGGAACACATTGTTTGACCTGCATCAAATCAGCCCGGACAATAACAGAACACTCTCTTACACTGCAAAGTGAATGAATAACATTTTTAAGGTTTCCATTGATTCATATAAGCATTTGGAAATAGATGCAACCTGAAATAAAAACAATCCAATCTGAAAAGTTCTAAGGGGGAGCCACATATTAGCCACAGGATACCCAATGGATAGCAGAATACTCTATAAAAGTTTCAATCAATCAATGAATCAGTCAACATTATGTTCACACTGAGGGAGATTTGCAACTCTAGCTACATTAATAGCAAACTGGTGAGGCTAATAGAACTTTGCCGAGCAACCAAGGTGTGTGTATCCAGTACAGCTGGCTACGGGCAAACATCCTTTCTGCCTCACCATGTAAAACAAGCTGGGAAATAGTAGTCACTGAAGCTATGTATGTAAGTATGTTGTGTCTCTGTTATGGACCAGCTCCACAAACATTAGGGTAAATATGGATTATAAGTTTAGTATAGTTATAAACATTGTGGACAACATTTCAGATCCTAAAAAGAGCTTCTTTTAAACTCAACTGTTCACATGCCTATGAATAAATATATTATAGGAACGCCCCTGAATGTAAATGGCCCCAAAAATGTTTACTCCCCATGCTCCCCAGACCTAGATAAAGAAGGTGGAACTACACAATTATTGCTTTCAGTCCTGTTTAAGGTAATAAATGACTTGTACAGGGAAGTATCATCAGGGATCCTCAGTAGCAATGTTGAAACTTTTCCCATTGCTCTCAGCTGTGGGTTCACATTATTTAATTTCTGAAACACTTTCAAAGACTGCAGTCCTTATCAGTTTGCTTTTCCTCTCCCACCATTTGGGGTGAATAACCCCCTCTGGTAAACTATTGGGAACATGTAAAAAGGTTGATTAATAACAGTAGTTTTTTGTTAAATATTCATGCAAAATAATTTTATGTATGTTTTTTAAATTTACAACACGCTACAGCATTAATATCTTAATAACTTAATTTAAAATGCAATTACTTTGACTATATGACATCTAAGGAAAATACTTTTTTAAAGTGTAAAAGTTTAAAAATAAATTCCCACTTACAGTGAAATTAATATGTATATTATCATTAGAAATTGGGTTTCTGGTTGTCAGAGTATGCACCCTGAGCAAGCAGGAACTGCAATTAGAGTAAGTCAGGTACACACTTAGATATAACCTTTACTCATCTTCTGGTAGCTTGGCACAGATCAGTCAGGCTTATCTAAAGAGGCAATGTATAAAGTATTTGAGCCACACACACACACACACACAGCAACACAATGAAAACACCACAAAAAGTATTCCACACAGGGTTAGAAAATATATGATATTTTTATAAGTACAAAAAGCCCAAAATGGCAAAAATACAATTAGTAAAAGTTGAAATATGAATTTTTAAACTATAAAACAAAAATAATGCTGAGAAGTAAGAGTGCTAAAAGGCTACTTCAGGTCGCTGTTGATCGAGGAGATGTAGGTGATGCATCAGTTCTGAACTGCATAGCGTCAAGGATGTGTTGAAGATCAGGTAGTGTTGGGCATTGAAGAGATGCATCATCATCAAACCGCTGGGTTGTAGCGATGCGTCAGCAGCGAGCCGCGCAAGGTCTAAGATACATCTGAATCTGGGGACGATGTGTCGCGCAGTTGGCAATGCAATGTCAACGGCCTGGGCAGCAGGTGTGATGCGTTGGCATCAAGTGGAAATGCGCCGTTTCTGATCAGTGCAACGTCGTTGATGCATTGGTTTTCTTGAGCTGCAGCAAAGATACTTCCATGAGCCCAGAACTGCATTGGCACCACTTGGTAGAGCAGGACTCACTGCATACAGAGTCCAGGTACTGGTTGCAGGTTGCAGGCAGTCCCTGAGACTGCAGGAGAACAGGGGACATGCAATAAGCCCTTGGAGTGACTCTGGGTTCAAATGTGGTGGGTCCATTCCTTCCTCAGCAGGGCAGAGATCAGCAGGCGGCAGGGGAACTCACAAAAGCAGAAAGCAGTCCTTCTGGTAAAGCAGTCCAGCAGAGTGCTACTCCTTATAGCACATCATTCCTTACTCCTGGCAAAGTTCTTTACAGGTCCAGTAGAGTACTGATTTGGTAAGGTCAGAGACCCAGTTCTTATACCCAAATGTACTTTTGAAGTGGAGGTGACTTCAAAGAAGGGTCTTTGAAGTGCACCAAGGTCTTTCTTCCTCAGCCCCGACTCCAGGAAATCAGTAGTGTTAATTAGCCCTTTGTGAGGGGATAGCACTGCCTAATCAGCCCCCTCCTTTTTTTCTGCCCAGGAAGAACCATCAAAATGCAGATGGCTGCAGATGTGTGCTAAGACACACCTAAACTTCATGTGTTTGTGGCTGTCTAGAGGGAATGCACAAAGTGTAGCTGTCACCCGTCTCAGATGGGTATTCAAGAAAAGGCTGCAGACACACAGAGTGGAAGAGCAGAGTAATAATGTTAAGTCCAACTTTACCAGTGAAGAGAATTTATCATTACCATTCTAATAATATTAAACAAAATGATATGAGATGAAACTTGATGCAGCTACTCATTTTTGATCAGGAAGTACAGCTTAAAAGTATACCAAGCTATTGCCATTGCTGGCCTGTGAGACGAGTAGGCCTCATGGTAGTGAATGGTAGTAAAAAATGAATTTGGGAGTTTTTCACTACCCGGACCAGAAAAACTTAAAAACACATGTCCTACCTCTTATTTACATAGCCAAGTCAAAGTGGCAGTAAAATTGTACACACACTGGCACTATAGTGGCAGGACTGAGACGTGATTAAAAGGCTTCTTGAGCGGTGGCACAATCAGTGCTGAAGGCCCACTAGTAGCATTTCATTTATGGGGCCTGGAAATGTGTTACACCACTTTACAAGGGACTCACAGGTAATTTTGGATATACCATTGTTACAATGTTTAGGAGAGAAGCACTTGCACTTTAGCATTGGTCAGCAGTGGTAAAGTGTTCAGAGTCATAAAACCAACAAAAACATATCGCAAAAATGCCAGCAGGGTATTGATACCCAACTCCTTTTGCTAATGGTGGATTGAGGATGGGTAGTGAGGGTAGCAGAATACACGTCCTGAATGCTCAATATTCACAGGTGCTATTCAAAGGAGGACCTTGTGAATATTAGCAGTGGGAGGACCGGCTTCAAGATTATGTGCAAATGTTTTGCACAACACCATTCCTTATTCAATAGGGAGTTTTGGAATCAGTACAAAATAACACTGCTTGGTGAATTGACCCTAAACTTGATACTGGTCAATGTTGTTTCTACACGCTTTTTCAAATTTGGTGTAATAAATCTGATTTTTTTTGCACTTGTAAATTAAAACCTGTATGGATGTCTAAAACCTTCCAAACATACCAGATGTCTGCTTACTTGAAATGGTTTTGATGAATGTCGAATCTCATTGACTGTTTGAACCAAGTCATTTTGTAAAAATGACAGTCATACAAGAAATATCTGTCCTTTGCTGTATAAAAAAATATCCTGTGTAGCTGAGGGTGATGCATGATTATACATGAACCACAGTACAGGTTGAGACAATCCCCAGAGTTTTGGGAAATGCGCCTCCCCATGAACATTGTCCATTGTGTGCCACTAACACACCCTGTTGACTGTCCTTTGTCATATTTCCATTTTCACATGTCCCTTGGATACTGGACCTGTACCACCTGCAGCTGAGCCAACTGCTCTGATGAATACAGACAACATGACCCCACTCTTCACCCATTGCACTTGTGTATCACAATAAACAGCATTGAGCACAGCTACTGCTTACCTGTCTTTATTGTAACAAGTAAGATTTAGGGCCTGATTCTAACTTTGGAGGACGGTGTTAAACCGTCCCAAAAGTGGCGGATATACCACCTACCGTATTACGAGTTCCATAGGATATAATGGACTCGTAATACGGTAGGTGGTATATCCGCCACTTTTGGGACGGTTTAACACCGTCCTCCAAAGTTAGAATCAGGCCCTTAGTGTTGTACAGAATGTCAATGTAGTGAACACATTGACCATTACAACTCAGAGAGAAGTACTGAAGGGGGTGCACTGTGCAGGGAGCATTACAGTACAAAATCCATATACTAAAAACATGTGTCAAGGGAACCATCAGTGAAGGCAGTAACCAGAGTAACACCACCCAACAGACCTGCAAAGAAACCAAGACAGGGACAACATCATGATAGGAGTCAATGTTGCACAACCAACACAAATGCAGTACATTGTCATGCTCACTAGTGCAAATAGGCAAGTGGAATGTAGACACATATTAGCAGACCCACACATCCCAGACATGCATTCCCAAAGGTACATCCCTCACAGCTGACGTTACTCCACTAAAGACAAGTCCCACTATCAGTAAAACTAGTGTTCCATGAACATCTATTGTGTACAGTGAGGATAGGTAGCAATACTGTCAACCGCTATATGTGTGGCAGTCCAATTACAGCGCAGTACAGGGGACATACTACATAACCAAGTCATTGCAGATGTGATGCTATACTACAGCATAGAAAAAGTAGCTCTGACATCAGAACAGTAACTCCACTCCTGATGGCCAACATGTGGTCCCCCAAACCCACAAAGTGGAATAGCTGCACTTGCCACCTCCACTGATGGCAAAGATCAGGAGGAGCAATGTCACAAGATGCACATACCTGCATGTCATGGGAAGTATTGTTGGATCAACTCATTTCTAGTGTCAGCTGCATCCTCATCATCAGCCTCCTCATCACTGTCTATGTCACTATCATCAGCCACTGGTCCAGCTGCCACCTCCTCAACATCCAGTAATGGGGTGTGATGTCTCAGGGCTGGATTGTGTAGCATGCAGCTGGCAACAACTATCTGACAGACCTTAAGTGGTCTGTAGAGCACGGTACCTCATGAGACATGTAGACACCGGAATCTGGCCTTTAATAGCCCAAAGGTTCTCTCGATGACACGCCTCAGCAGCCACAACAGGTAAAGATAGCCAGAGTCATCTATGTGCACAAAGATTTGACACATCACAATACTGGTAGTGACAGAGGCCAGTATGTGAAGAGTGGTGAAATAACAGATGCACACATACAATTGGAGACATACCAATGAGCCACACCCTCTTTCTCTGTAGTTGCGCCAACATGTGTGGGACATTGCTGTTCCTCAGAATGTAGGAGTCATGCACAGAATCAGGAAACTTGGCCGTCACTTGGGAGATATAACGGTCAGCGAAACACACTACCTGAACATTTATGGAGTAAAAAAAATTCCTGTTCCTGTACACTTGTTCATTGGCCCTGGAAGTACCAAAGCAATGTGGGTGACATCTATGGCCCCATCACATGAAGGATATGTGCCACACAGTACATCCTTCAACACATGATGGAACATGGACTGTGACATCCCTGCTGGAAAGCCCACTGTGATCTGGAACGAGTCTGAGGCAAGAAAGTGTAGCACGGACAACACCTGCACTGTTGGAGGTACGGCATAGGGATTACATATGGCAGACAAGAGATCTGGCTCCATCTGATTACACAGTTCCATGATGGTCTGACGGTTCAGATTATAGTACTGTATGATGTGTCTTTCTTCCAGGGTAGCAAGATCAACAAGGGTCCAGTTCACAGGTGCATGTCTCATTCTCACCATTGCACGGAATCTAGGAATGGGAGAGAGAAATAGGCACAAGTTGATGTTGCCAGTTCACAAGCCAAATCACACAATGCATGTAGCACACAAGAGTAGTGTGTACACTACACTGAGCTACACTGAATCCATATGGCCATGTTGAGTGACCCCATTGATGACAGTTTCAGGCCCAGACAGACACTTTGCTAGACACAATACATTTGACACTTCCATGTTACTACACCTACACCAGAGGTATTGAGTTGTATGTTCAGTTCGAACTTATGGATAAGATTACCCCATCTACAAGGCAGCCAGTGACTGCACATGTCATGTCATAGTTGTCTGTAAATCCAACAACACTATGCATGAATATCTGATGTGTGTTCCATGTTGACGTGTGTACATAGGTTATCGGTGCACATCTCACTAATATCATCCGTGGAGCACTTATCATTCACCTACAATACACAACATAAATGCAAAATGACTGCCACCTCTCCTACAAGCACAGGACAGATGGAAATGACCTAATTCTTCCAGTGTTAGTCGTCGTGGCCATAGGTGGTCTTAACTGCTGTGCAACTCCTGATTGGCTAACATAGTTGCCTATGGGAGACTGGTGCCAATGATGATCACCGCCGGTCATGTATGTGGCAGATGTGACCACGTTCTTTTGTTGCATAGCTCACCAGACTCCTGACAATCGTACAAGCAAGCCCTCCACTGTGTGTGCTGCTGTGTTCTGACTGTGGAAGCCAATATGCCACGTCCTGCAGGAGATAGGCCCCCTGCCTTCAACCAGGAGGAACTGGAAAAGCTAGTAGACAGGGTCCTACCCCTTTTTGGACAGTTGTGAGTGGCACCAGAGCAGCAGGTGGGTCAAACGTTCCTGCCTGTCTGCATATGATGCATGCCAGTGTGAAAGGCATTGTGATGACGCACACCGAGTGGATGCATGCAGATGGCAAAGGATTTGGTGCGTTAGTGGCATAGGTGCTTGCTTGTGTGGTCATGAGATGTGTCTGATGTGTGGAGTCCACTGCCGTTGTTGTGATGCCACTCAACATGACTTTCTACTTCCATCTGTGTCACCCTTGCAGGTCAGCACCCATCAGAAGAAAGGGATTTGGAGTGCCATCGGCAAGCAAGTGGGGGCCATGGGGGTCCATTCCTGGTGGAGCACTCACTGCAGAAAGCAGTGGGAGGACCTGAGATGCTAAGACCGGAAGAACGCATAGGCCCAGCTGGGGAACCCCCCCCTACAATTAGGGAGGAGTGCCCGTCAGACCCTGACCCCCCAATGGCCCGAATGTTGGTGGTGGCCTACCCTGAGGTGGATGGGTGCTTCAGGACAGCACAGCAGCCACAAGAGGGTAAGTACAAACTCACAACTGGCTAATGGTAGGCATGTACGGGTTTGAGTAGCCTACTAGTGGGAAGATATGGTTTAGATTATTGGTACTTGCACATTGGCAATGGGTATCAGAGCCACCCTGGCAGGATTTTAGTTGATGTTGTCTGCCAATGCTATGCAGACAGTGACTCATGAGGGGACTTACTCCCATGTTGGAGTTTGTCAGGAAACATAACACATCTTTTGAGTGAGCAGGTCCTTCCATCAGCAACAGTATACCTGAGGTGTCAGGGCATTGCCATCGCTAATAGCCTCCCACTATAACTGAGGAAACCTGTGTGCTTTCAATCAGATGCCTCATACTGTAGGTGTATATAGCTGCAGGGGGCCAAGATAGTACTGTACTCATTGTGAAAAGATGTCATGGCATGCAACCTTGCCATGCAAGAAACGTATGGGTAAGGTGTACAGGGTATGTCTATGTAAATGAGCATGGTAGTGTGGCAAGTACTGTGCTACTGTGGATGGTAGGACCCTTCATGTAGTCAAAGTGTGCCATATGTTTCCACATCGGTAGGTTTTCACTGCATAGCTTCAGTTTGTTCAATGATTGCAGGCAGATGTGCATGTCAGTTCAAAGGCATGCAATGGCATGGCATGTCTGCAGATTTTGAGGTTGTTTATCTGTGTGAATGATGCGTATATATTGACCCATTGCACTCTTTCTTTCTTTAACACCCTCCCTCCCACTCTTCCTCTGTCTTTGTGTGCACCAGAATCATCAGGCAAAGGAGAAGGTGCACCAGTGAGTGGGGAAGCTGCAGCCCACAGGACCCAGGAAGCTGAGACCAGCGGAGGCGAGGGGACCAGTGGGACGGAGGGCGAAGGGAGTGCCACGGGGGAGACCGGATCAACAACTTCCTCTTCAGGTTCCTCCTCCGATAGATGCTCCCAGGCAGTGGCGGACCCTTCTGGGACCAGCCCAGCATCGTCCTTGTCAGCCACCTCAATTGCCAGCACCGCCCTTCCTGTAGCTCCCCACCCAGTTGCCTGTGCCCGCTCCCCCAGGAGAGTCAGCATCTACTTCGCTACAGTCACCTCTGCCCCTGCCCCAGTCAGCCCTGCTGCCCTCAATGAGGAGGCTTTTGACCTCCTAAGGTCCATATCTGTGGGACAGTGAACCATTGTAAATGCTATCCAGGGACTGGCATCACAGATGCATTAGATGAATGCCTACCTGGAAGGCATTCACGGTGCCCTGACTGGCCTGCAGTGATCCTTCCAGGCTCTGCCCTCCTCGTTGATGACAGCCACTGTCCCTTCATCTTTCGTATCCCCCTCCAGCTACCTGTGCTCAATTACCCTCTCTCCCTCACCCCACACCCATCCAAAGCACACAGTCAGAACACCATTCATCCACCTCAACAGACACGGTTCACAAAGACAAACACAGGCACCACAAGTCCCACCACTGCCATGCACACAGACAACAGACACATGCAGATACAACAACATCCACTCCCTACACCGACTCCCCATCATCTCCTCTCTCACAGACAGTACACCACTCAAACCTGCTATCACCACATCAAAACTCCCAGATCCAGCCACCAGTCCCCTCATGCCCACCATTATCACAATAGCTAACACCCATGCATCCACCACATACACCACATGCACACTCACCACGACTACCAACACCCTCACATGCAGTACATCCACCTTACCTGCACACACCACCCCAACAGACACTCACAACCTGGCATCTCCCTGCATCTCCTCCCTCACAGTACACCTAAACACCTACATAAACCCACCCAACAGACACACAGCAACACATGGCATCCACCAATGCACCAGCACCTAAGGCACATACCCGTGCACACCTCTCAAGCACTCTCTCTTTCTCCACTCTCAATCGTTTTTTCCATGACCGCCCTTGTGTTCCCAATTTTTTTTTAGATGATTTACCCTATTCCCTCCCACTGACCCAGTCCCTGTCTCCCCCAAGTGCCCTGCTACTCTCCCCAGTCCCAGTCCTTCCCGCTCCCAATCCTCCCATGGCCCCCCTGGTACTGGCCCTGTCCCTCCCACACCTAAGATGTCAATCCCCACAAAAGCTAGGCAATGCACTCCAAAAGACAAAACCAAGGGCCTTCCCCCTTAGGCTAAGTTAAAGTCAAAAACCCCCATCCAAGCCTAAACCTAAGGACCCCTCTCCCAAACCGAAGCCCCCACCTCGCCCACCCCTGAGGTGCCTGCTTGCCCCATTGATGCCCCTGCCATGTGGAGGCCACTTTGCAGTTAGGAATCAAGTTGGGGAGTGTGACATCGCCCAGTGTGCCAGGGGCACACAGGACTATTGGACTGGCAAGTAGGCCTATTTTGTATATATTTGTATATACCTCTATTTATTGAGTTCAATACACCTGCTCCACTTCACCGTTGGTGTTGATGGTTACAAACGTATCCAGCTTTTCATTCCACATGTATGTGTTGTACATGTGCCATTGGGTGTGTGTCTTCTGTGTATGTGATGCTTTTGTGTAGCAGCATGAGTTGTATGGTTGGGTTGTGCTATGGACTTGTGATGTTTTGTGTTGTTGTGTGACATTGTGTTGTGGTGGTGTGTGTGTTGAGATGCATCTGGTTTGTACTTTGTGTATTGGGTGGACATGGCTTGTACTCAGACAAGTTGTTTAGCAGTGTCAATGTTTTTTTTTTTGATTGTGTGCTGTTGCAGTCAGTATGGGTTTACCTGTAGAGGTGTGCGGTGTGGCTCTCTGCCAATGCGCTGGTGTGTTTACGATGGTGTTGTCATTGTGTGACTCGGTGGTGTTGTGTGTAGATGTGTTTGACAGTGACAGCGGTGTGTGTGTGTAGTGTGATGTATGTATGACACATGTATGTTGCCCATGGTGTGTGTTTGTGTGTGGGTGGGTGTATGTAGATGTGTATGTGTGTTGGTACAGGTCTATGTTTGCGTGTGTGTGAGGCCGTGTTTTGCCGTGCCGGGGTTTTATGTTGTGTATGGGTGTGTACTAATGGCCTTCCCCCCAGTGTGTGCTAGGTGGGTGTACTGACGGTTGTTGTCTTCATTGCCATTGCTGGTTCTGGTGTGGTATGGCCAGGAGGAGCAGTGGGAAGACTTCAAGTTCGGGTTCTATGGCAGCAGCGGACGAGTCTGTGTTCCTCAAGGTGAATGTCTCCTTTTATATTGTTCATTTCCACCAGCCTTTTTGTGGCAGTGTAACCACCCTGGAAATCCTGGTGATTTGCAACCTGGTAATATAATCGGCAGAAACATGGTCCTTGCCAGCTTGAAGATGCCTGCTGTCCATCCGCACTAGAGGTACTGGCGGTGAATTGACTGTGGTCTGTTGGGAACACCTCCATGCTCATAATTTGGTGGTCTTCTCCGCCGGCAGTCCGACCGCTATCACCACTGTAGCAGTCATGGGACCACCAAATTCGTAATGAGGGCCTCAGTCTCTGTGATGGTTCTAATATGTACTGTGCTTGGTATGTACTGGATCCGAGCAGAGCAGAGCTTTGGAGGGAGGTACACTCACACTGTGCACAATCACTAGTGAAATTCACTTGTTTCTGTGTTTTGAATTGCAACAATAATGTTCCTTCAGCTGATTTTTTTGTATTGGAATGTTTCTAGGTACTGCCCTTATATATCTTGATATCAAAGTAGAATTGTTTGTTTTAAAAACCGAAATATTTCTAGAATTCCTATAGTTATAGATGTAACTTGTTAACTTAAAATAATTGAAATCCCAAATGTATGTTTATCAAGTCTCAGGGAGGGGAAACAAAAAAAGATCCATCCCAAACAAATCTTTAGACTCTAAGGGTCTGATTTAGAACTTTGCAGAGAGGAATACTTTGTCACAGTGAACCTGTCTGCATTATGTCCTATGATGATTGTAAGATGGCAGATGGGATAACCGTCACATTTGTGACAGAGTATTCCATCCTTCAAGTTCAAAATCAGGCTCAAAGTGGTTCATTATGACTTTAGTAGTCCCACCACAGGACCACCAAAGCCGTGGAGACGATGCTGCAGTCATGCCAGTGGCGTTGTCATATTACATTCTTCCTCTGGGCTGACTGGCAGGAACATTGTATTCCAACTTCCTGCCAGGCTGACCGACAGGAACAGTGTTACAATATTAGTCTTGGCTCCCTTAAGGCCAATACCGTAGCACTAGAGCACCCTTGGAGTGTTCAGTGTCTGCAGAGCAGACTGTGCGCAGTCTGAGGGTGCTGGGCAGGGGGGGCCGCCTGCACTGTGTTTCTGCCAGCTTTTCCATAGTGCGATCCCCACTATGAAAAGGCTGGCGGAAACAGGAGTCGTGATCAGCATGGCAGCGCTGAGTTCATCACCGCTGTGGCTGACTATGAGTCTGACCACCATCAGCCTGCCGGGTACCTTGTTCCCGTGGTGATGGCGGTCCGAGTGCCAGGGTCATAATGTGACGGTCGGACCGCATGGAGTGCGGCGGTCTGACCGTCACCACGGGGATGGCGGTCTCAAGACCGCCAACCTTGTAATGAGCCTCTAAGTTTTGTTAAGACAATGCCATTGATTCATTATTTCCCTGTAATACTCTACTCAAACCATAATGTTCAAACACGTATTGACCTCTCTGGAAAATGAACTATTGCCTCAAGCATAGTCGTCCAAAATCACACAACCCATCAATGTAGATAATGAATAATTGGTCACTGAATTGGAAGGCTTGAGGGGCCTTTGGGCGTTTGTGGGGATCATGAGCAATGATTAATTTAATTCACAATTGGCATTGCAGTTATTCCAAGAAAAAATCAGGATATAGTTCATCAAGGCCTTGTTATCATTAATGGCCTCAGAATGACAAAGTTTTAATCTGGAGATTCTCTTTGCAACATTTTAGAATCTTGAGAGTATAATGTCTTACTTCTAAATTAATTTCTGAACTAATAACTGAGGTACTTTGTTCAGAAACAGAGAGGCAGCGCCAACATGCGCTAAACTGTCATAAATAAGTGCCTATGTTAAGAATTAAGCGCTAGTGCAGAGCTCAGGAAAACACCAGCATAAATTAGGCACTTATTCCAGGCCCCCTTTGTTAAACTAATTCATTTTTGAAGATGTTAAGTGGGAAGGAAATAGGATTTAGGCATTTTCTACAGAGAAGATGCCAAACTGAGACTTCTGTTTTTTTTGTTTCAGTCATAAGCTTTACTTTAGAATACCTTGGGCTGAATTTAAGAAAAGTAGTGCTGCATACATTGCAGTGCGACTTATCTTGCACTCCCTGCACCCCCCTTAATGCCACCATGTGTGCGCTGTGTTTTTGATATGGCGCACCATGGCGGTATTAGGAACAATAGTGTCAACATTTTTATGCTATTGTGGGGCATTGCTCCACTAGCATTAAAAAGGTTGATGCTAGTGGAGCAAAGTGCAATGAGGCCCATTGATAACAATGGATGCGTTCTTAAAACGCCCGCTTTCAGCAGGAGTTAAACATGACACCAAAAGTGGCTCAATGAAATCTTGTAGATTTCATTGCACCACTTTTGCAGGCCTCCTTGCACCAGGATACCCCTTTTCCATAAATTATGAATTACACATACATAATGTGGTGCAAAGGGTTACAAAGTGGTGCAATGCATGCACTTTGTAAATATTTTGCAAGCCTAATGCAGCATTAGCGTTGTTGGACTTTTTTGCTTATGCAGGGTCATCCCCAATCTTTTTGCCTCCTGCCTCCTATCTTTTCTGACCTGTTGCTGTTGGCTTTTGAACTCTGAGCACTTTACCACTGCTAACCAGTGCTAAAGTGCATATGCACTCTGTGTAAATTGTATGTGATTGGTTTATCCATGATTGGCATATTTGATTTGCTAGTAAGTCCCTAGTAAAGTGCACTAAAGGTGCCAGGGCCTGTAAATCAAATGCTACTAGTGGGCCTGCAGCACTGGTTGTGCCACCCACATAAGTAGCTCTACAACCATGTCTCTGACCTGCCACTGTAGTGTCTGTGTGTGCAGTTTTAACTGTAAATTTAACTTGGCAAGTGTACCCACTTGCCAGGTCTAAACCTTCATTTTTCTTACATGTCAGACACCCCTAAGGTAGCCCCTAGGTTGCCCCAAGGGCAGGGTGCGGTGCATGGATAAGGTAGGACATATAATAATGTGAAATATTGCTAAATTAGTTTTTCACTGTTGCAAGGCCTGTCCCTCTCATAGGTTAACATGGGGGCTACCTTTAAATCTGATTAAAGTGTAGATTCCCTTTGGGAGTGGATGGACATGTGGAGTTTGAGGTCTCTAAGCTCACAATTTGAAAATACATCTTTTAGTAAAGTTTGTTTTAAGATTGTGTGTT
The DNA here is from genome assembly GCF_031143425.1 of Pleurodeles waltl. Lineage (NCBI taxonomy): Eukaryota > Metazoa > Chordata > Amphibia > Caudata > Salamandridae > Pleurodeles > Pleurodeles waltl. The sequence continues at coordinate 1,063,454,357 of NC_090440.1, read as the reverse complement.
TGAAAATGCCACTTTTAGAAAGTGAGCATTTTCTTGCTTATACCATTTCTGTGACTCTGCCTGTTTGTGGATTACCTGTCTGGGTCAGTTTGACAGTTGGGCTGGTTGCACCTCACACTAGACAGTGACACAAAAGGAGCTGGGGTGTAGTCTGCATTTCCTGATGAGCCATCTGTGCTAGGAGGAAGGGGAGGTGTGGTCACTTACTCCTGAAAGGGCTGTGTCTGTCCTCACACAATGCTGTCTCCGACCCCCTAGTGAGTGTCTGGGGCCTGGCCTGGGCAAGGCAGGATTTCACATTCAAAAGAGACTTTACTTTGAAGTAGGCCTACTTCAAAGGAAAAAGTGGTTATAAGAAGGGCACCCAAAACCACAGACTTTAGATCACTTCTGGACATCAAGAGGAACCTCTGCCTGGAGAAGAGCTGAAGAGCTGAGGAGAAGTGCCGCCCTGCCTGTGACTGTGCTTTGTAGAGCTATCCTGCAGTTGCTGCTTCTGCCAGAGTAAGAGGGCAAAGACTGGACTTTGTGTGCCTTCCATCTTGTGAAGAAATCTCCAAGGGCTTGATTTAGAGCTTGCCTCCTGTTGTTTGAAGTCTCAGGGACAGCAAAGACTTCTCTCTGCCAGCACCTGGAGTCTCTGGAGAGAATCCTGCTCTGATAAGTGGTGCCCTATCCAGTCCCTGGGCCCTTGAAAGGAAAGCTGGTGGAAACCTAAGGAAATCGACTTCGGACCGACTCCGCTGCTGAACCCATTGACGCCGCCTGCAACCAACTCTGTGATCTTCGCTGGAACGCGATGACCTTTGCAGGCCCGATGCCGCTGCAGCCCGGCTGAAGTCTGTGACTCCGTGGAAGTCGCCGCACCACATCGTGACCGACGCCACTCGAAGTGCGCGGTTTCAATGTTTCGCACAGACGCCGCAATCCCCGACTTCACGCATCGACTTGATTTCACTCTTCACCAAAGGTACTGTACTTGGGTGTCTACGCGACTCCGTGTCCAGCACCGCTGGTGTCCGCTTGTTGGGAACGACTCCGTCATGATGCCGTGTTAACACCTCATCGAAGCATTTTGTGTTTCTAAGCGCTATTTTTGAGTTTAATCTTTAAAAATTCATAACTTGACTTGTGTATGTCAGATTTTTGTCGTTTTGGTCTTGTTTTGTTTAGATAAATATTTCCTATTTTTCTCAACTGGTGTCATTTTGTAGTGTTTTCATTAAGTTACTGTGTGTGTTGGTACAAATACTTTACACCTAGCACTCTGCAGTTAAGCCTACTGCTCAGGGGTTAGCTGAGGGTGATTCTCTTTTACCCTGACTAGAGTGAGGGTCCTTGCTTGAACAGGGGGTAACCTGACTGTCAACCAAAGACCCCATTTCTAACAAGCGTCAAAAAAATGACGCTAATGTAGCTCTTTGCCTTCTTAAATTTGAAACCTGATTTGGGAAATTCCACATTTCTTAGAAGGTTAAATTAGGTTTCCTTTCTCTGTGAGCTGTCTGTTTTGTTTTTTATACTTAAGTATTCTTGATGTCACTTGGGATTCTGATAGAAGGCTCTGTATACGTAGTAAGCTTACACATCAGGATAAAAATGATGCACATTTCCTTGATATACAAAAAATCATGTTTCAGTAAACGCAGTAATTGATATGGGGATACTGAGCATGTCATCACAAAATTGATGTATGGTTCCGTACAAAAGTGGGGTGGTTACAGTCACTTACTCCAGTTCTAACTGTCACTTTATGTTTCGTTGGTAAATCATGTGTCACTAGCGATGACATTATGACATTTATGATTGATTCATCTGGTCTTTGTGTTTAAGAGGTTAGCGTCCTTGGAGATGCTACAAAGTACAAATGACAGGGTTTCACTGACACACACAGTATATCAAAGGCATTGCAAAGCACTTTTACCAAACAACACCTTAAAAAGTAGGAAATATCAAAGCATTTTTTTGTTTTGGTCCTCTGGTGTTGCAAGTAACTTTTGTTCAAGTTGATACAAACGCTCCTATTTTTGAGTGGTTTCTTGCGATTGAATGCTAGTAAATGTCGAAGAGACAAATAATTATTTGGTATTTAGTGTTGTCACGTAATATGTGTTCCAATTTGTGAGTTGCACTGTGTAGGTATTTTAAAGATACCATCTTACATAAGTTTGCTCTCAAAGGACTTTGAAAGCAGTGCATTATATGCACAGCACTAAAGGTGTATGTACGAGCTGTCACGGCATCACAAAGCCAATACCAAAATGCAGCAGCACAAGAAGTTCTGAAAAAACATCATTGGGTGCCATATATAAAAGCATCCTAGGTATACCCGGGGGTACCTACTTTGCACACATGGTGCACTTTCGTTTGGCCCCTTTTCTAATATTAATTGTGTGGTTGCACATTTTGCACCTTTGCGGTCTTGTGTGTGTTCCTTACTTTGTAGTGTACACTGCACAATGCACTAGAGGGAAACTCCCTTTCTCCCTGCCTGCACTGCACTACTCACATGGGACAGTGTAAATAGGTGATAGAATGACACATGAACTAGTGTGCGTTTGGATCCACTGTAGTGGCTCTTGCAAGAGAAGCTGTTTGCACCTTTATCTGTTTCCTTTTATTCAGTGATCTTGTTAGAAATCAAAAATGTCAATCATGGATAAGCCAATTACATATACATTTTGTAAAGGAGCACTTGCACCTTAGCCCTGGTTAGCAGTGGTAAAGTGCCCAGAGTAACAGAAACAGCAAAATCAGAGTCCAGCACACATCAACAACCTGGAAAACAGAGGCACAAAATTAAGGGAGACCACTCCAAGGATGAAAAGTCTAACAGATCTCTTATACACAGGCTCCAATATCTTTACTACACGCTAAACCTTTCATCACTAAGCTCTTGATGAAACAGATAACATGCAGGTAGAGTTCACCAAGAGGGGTTCTTCCATTCTCTTTTCCAGAGTCACTGCCAGAGGGCATGCAGCTTGCCAAACCTTTCTCAGACCAAAGAAATAAACCCACATCCTAAATCACAGCGCTTTACAACAGCTTGTTTTACGAAATTACATTCCTTCACAATGTTTTCCTGCTACATAGAGTTGTTTCAACTTATTAGAATTAGTAAAAACACATCAGAAATGAGACTGAACGAACATTTCACTAAAACCATGTTCAGGCCACTCCCTATAATTTTACACTCAGCTGCCACAAACTGCCACTTCAAAAACCTACAATCATTATCAGAGTTTGGGACAGATTACACTATGTGAAGAGGTCTAGAAATGAGTGGGCTACAATTTGACCTTGTATCTCTCCTCAGAAATACTGATACAATAGATATTAGTAATTCTGGGATGGGGTGGGGAGATCCCACTGATTACATTACTGTGTTTTCGCACACATTCTTAAGTTATTTCTACATTTTCAGCCAACGCTTGATTTGGATATTTCAGTCTAAAACTACAGGCCTGCAAATCTTCCCGTTGTGCATGTAATCTCAATGGGTCTGGTTGCTACCATTACTGACCCTGTCTGGATTTACGAGGCACTTGCAATGGGGCCCCAGAGAAAGAGATGCAGAGATAAAGTAAACATAAAAGGCATCGCTTGATAAAAAGGTGGCGGGGTTCTAGAAAATGGCATTCTCCCAGTCTCTTCCCAGGAGCCTTCAAGGCTTTCTCAGCGTTTCCAAACGGAGATGAATGGAATTCAATGAGCCTAGTATGAGTGTAGAATAAACTTTGCAAAAAACGGTATATTCACAAGCACATTATTGCATTAGGATTACACAGTTGTTTTATTTAATCCAAATTGATGTGAACAAATTATAGGCCCACAGTAAATATGTTTTAATGAGATAATTAATCTTTCTGGGAAGTGATAGATGATGCTTAACATCCAGTGGCAGAATTTTTAGACCAGCCGTTTTGTTTAGACATGTTTGACAGCTTCCTTTCTTGTAGATAAATTAGGTGTCTGCAAATGTCTTCCCTTTATATTTATGTTTTGCTTGTCAGAGTCTACTTCTTGCTCTTTCTAATGTATCACAGGGATATCTGTTACTACACCCTATAAATTATGGGCGCCAATAAGCAGGGGTAGCTATCAATCATGACTAGTGGTGATTGATTGAAAACGTGCGGCCTCACAAACGGTCCACTTTATTTTGTTCCAGCTGTGCAATGAAAACATTGGTGTATAAAACCAGACTTTGCTTCTGGAGACAGGGGTACTATCATATGGATACTGCTGTCATTTTTTTCACATGCTCACAAGAGCCAGTTGACTTAATTGTGTCTGTCACGGAATCCATATTTTAGGATCCTCATAAGACTATTAACTGCTGAGTGTAATAGCCATGTAATAAAGGAGGGTTCTTGTGATCTATATTATGATTGTGTAGCCTAAACCTGTACTGGAGCTATGTGGCATTCGCGATTCAGTGCATTTAAAGTCAGAAAATATCTTTGCTATTAAAACCTTACATAGAGCTAAAGCATTGTGAGGCAGGTATATGTTTTCAAATTCAAATTAAGTTCAAATACACTTCCATTAAAGGGCATTGATATATAAAATAAGAATGAATTGCATTCATGGATGATCATTAGGTAAATAAGGTAGTGTACCTCTTCAGATAGGAAAAGTTGTGTGGTACTCTAGGTGATCTCGAGCCCTTGGTGTGCAAGGAGAAGTTTATTAATTAATTCATTAATTAATGCATGCATTTATTTATTTTTATATTTGCTTCTCTATTATTGTTTTAATTGTATGTTCTGTATTTAAAATAATAAAAACAAGACAAATCACTGTTCTGTTCTTTAATAATATTCTATCTGTTTCCCCTGTTTCTTTGACATCGTGAAGCTCTTAACCGTATCATGCCACCCTCCTTTTTCAGCCATTATGTGTAGACTGTCCTTCATACTTTCTCTATTTTTGTAAAGTATCCATTTATTTGATGGAAACATATTTCAAAGTTAGCATCATGCCGAATTTCAATGCATGATTCGCCATAAATGGTGACATGCTTATCCTTCAATCTTTTGTCGAAATCTCACTCAGCTGACAAGTCTCCAAGGATACCACATACCACATTTTCCACTTGTGTCTGTGAGGACTTATATCAGGTAATATATATCCCCTGTAGAAGATTTTAGGATTTACATACAAATCCTAACTATCTAATACAAAACCATTGCCCTCACAGGAACACAATCCATCTCATATGTTTCTAAGTTCCCAGGTTTGCCTTGCATTGCCAGTATGAAGGACTAACTAGCTTTAGGGAACCACCAGTGTATCATTTCCAGGATACCGTACAGCCTAAAGGTAGTGAAGTACGTAGAACATCTTAAGTTGCATTTTACTGCACAGATACAGAATGTCTACCTCCGAAACATATATTCTTTCCAGTTTCCAATGCAAATCGTGTGTATACTCGTTGATGTTGGTTATAGAAATTCATATTTCCTTTCTTAACAATTCTTCTAGGATCCTGGCTCCAGATATGCGGCCAACTTTGCCCATATTTTCCCAAACTCACCCTTGCTACTGGAGATATTTAAACAACTCTGTAATTGACAGCCTGAAATGTTGCTGTAATCTGCTTGGAGCTGCAGGTGTGCTATCCATTTCACCGACATGCGTTTTCACATCTGGCTAAATAACGTTAGAATGGGGTTTTTGGAGTACCCAAAAGGCAGGACTTTCATGAATCCTAGGAAAATTAAAGAAGATCATAAGTAAATACCACATCACTCAAAACCTATCTTTTTAAAATAGACCTGAGGCCAGAATTTACACAAACGCCTTGCAGGTTTTGCTACGTTGTCACTGTGGCTTAAATGCATAAATTAATTCGCTTTGTTTAGTTTGTGTCAGTGATGCGTTTTATAAACTATCTTTCCAAGTTATAATATGCCTTCTTCCTTCCAAATGATTTGACTCATTTAGTGCAACCCGTATGTCGCCCCCTTTCCATCAAAGCGCCTCAAGTGATGGTAGAATTAAGATTGTTAAAAAATATTTTAAAGAGGAGGAACACTACAACTTTAAACAGCACTAACCATTATGGTAGTGTACCAATCGTAATCAGAGTAAGTACCCTATCAAAGAAAAGAACTTCCAAACCTTCCACTGCTCACAGCTTCTACCCAGACGTCACTTACAATTGAGTGATTTAATTCCTCAGAAAAATAAATTCCTATTTTCAAATATTTTTTAAGAAAAGTATCTGGCAAACGGTGCTTGTGTTTTGCCTCAAACGATGGCGTCTCTGTTTTAGTTTTTTTTAAATATACATTTTATTGAAGTTTCTAATTTATTACACAAACATCAAAAAACATATGGTTATATGTCTCCCGTTCCTACTCAATTCCTGTATACGGAAGGGAGAAATTTTCAAGAAATGTCCCTGGAGATATTCTCTATCATCCAATATATAACCCAGCCACTAATAGTGAGGGCACAGCCCTGGAATATACTCTCCCTTGTAATAAATCCATGAGAACCTATGGCAGTCCTAAAAATCTCCTAAAATTCCAAAGTTATCCGTGATTGGTGTATGTTACCTTTTCTGCCACCAAGCACTGCATAACGTGGCAAACAGAAGTGAAATGGAACTTTTTCATTATTGCACTAAATCACTGTGTACAGCTCCCAGCAGAAGATTGGCAAATATTCAGTGATACAATGAAATCTCAACATCCATCAGCATTCCTAAGAAGGACATCTTAGAGGATAATATAAGATTCTGCATTGCTTTCATGGCACTTATCAAAATAGACAGCAGATTCAGCTATTGCGCTATATAATGTGATAAAATGTTGACTCATGACCATTCCATTAAGTCACTTTATTATGGATGAGAACCCAATTACCCTCAATTGGCTTCTAGAGAAATGTTGTATCCAATAAAAAAAGACTCTGATATCAGAATGAAGTGATTCTCACTTCCTTCTGGTACAAGAGTGTTTCCGGCCATTTTTTATCTGTGGATTCTACCACATCCTTTTATCATTCATTCTTTGTTGTAGTGAGTGTGCTCTATGTATTTTTGTTAGTGTCCTACAATTCAATGAGACTGCACTGGAACCTATTTTGTCTATCAAGAGAAGGGTCCCCAAAGGTCCATAGTCCAGCAGTGTCTCTCCTGGGTGCATAGCATCCCAATATTATCATTATTAGAGGTACCAGGAAAACCTCTGGTTTGAGTATCTCATATTCCTGACATAATTGGAATCAGGGTGTAAGACTGAATCCCATAAGATTCCCAAACATCACTGAACTTTCCACTCCTTAAATCTGCAGTTCGCTCACTTGCATCCTCAGGAAGGACTAAAGTACAGAATCCACCCTAAGGAAGAACTTGTCAAGAAATGAAAGGGGGAAGTTCTGTCAAACATATTGAAATAAAGGAGTTCAACCATTTATTAGAGTGCAGCCCTACTAATAAGGGCCATTGAGAGCTCCACCTAGTGTGTTACTTCTAAAGGGAAGTGATTTATCAGCAGCTCTAAAGCACTACAAAATGTTGTCATATCTATGGAACAGGAGAGGCCCAAGTAAATAAATTTCATCTTTACCATCAAAAGGAGTAGATAATGTGTGGTTCTGGGTTACACCATTAATGGAGTATATGAGCCATATAGATCAGCTGACTTGGAACCCATAATACTGCCAAGAAATTGACAAATGTGCAGTATACTTTGAATTATCTCTTGAAGCTTTCATATGTATAGTAGAATGTCATCTTCATATACAGAGTTTCACACCGCTCATGTCCTACTCAAAAGAAAACCCATCTCCAATGAGTCCCACTTGATAGAGCAGACCTGTGTGGCCAGGGCTCCAATGCAGTGTAAACAACAATGTGGATAACAGAGACTGGAGTCTGGCATCTCTCTTCAAACTATCTCTTGTACCTTAATCCCTGCCACTGATTCTGCAAACAGTAATTTACTGTAGGATGAAATATTTGGCCCCGGGCCAATTGTTTTCAAAGCTATGAGCATAAATAAGCACTCTACCCAGTCAAAACACTGTTGTGCATTTAAAGATAGTACTGCAATTGGCTAAGCAACATATCTTGCCATGGACAACTCGAGAATACTGGCATTGCTAACAGCTCTGTAAAATTAGGCATTGGAGCTATGCAGCTATTTTCCTTCATCCCACTACTCATAATGATATCTTTGGCTGGGACCCTAATTACATTACATTGGCCCCTGAACCATCATATATGTTGGTGAATAACCCAATGGACAGGAACACATTTCAATAGTCTGATGTACCACCGACAAATTCCAACTAAAGCATCCTAAATGGAAATCATTCTGGCATTCCTATCAACTATCAAAAAATATGTAGCTTTGACCAATAAGCGTGTTTGTTCAAACAACAATCTACATACCCCTTAGTCAAATTACATAAAATTCCTGACCCATGTGGGCAGAACAAATCTTGATATTTATCTACTATATTTGATGTTCATGGGCATAATTGAAAGTTGTTTCTATTGAGCTAGCCCTGTGAGACATGACTGCAGGTCCCTGAGAACATAATGTTACTTGGTTAACACAGTACCATCTATTTTTGCACATATGCCAGAGCATAGGATGATCAGTTATTGTGACAGAGTGCAAAATGGCAAAGCACTAAGGGCTACATGTACAAACCTTTTTTCTCATCGCAAGCGGCCTGATTCACAGAATCAGCCCGTTTGAGGTGAGAAAAAAAGCATTTTGCAATGTATAGACCCTTTTTAGCGATTCGGTAATCTATTTACTGAATCGCAAAATGGTTTGCGAGTCACAATTAGAAAGGGGCGTTCCCTTCCTAATTGTGAGTCACAGGACGATGCAGGATTGTTTTGTGACCGTGAATGCCGTCACAAAACAAGCACCGTTAGCACCAATTTCAAGTTGGTGCAAACCCATTCGCAAACGAGAAGGGGTCCCCAGGGGACCCCTTCTCCTTTGTGAATGGCAACAAAAATATTTTTCAGAGCAGGCAGTGGTCCCACGGACCACTGCCTGCTCTGAAAAAATGAAAAGAAAACTTTAAATTTTTGTTTCTGAAATGCACCCCGTTTTCCTTTAAGGAAAACAGGTTGCATTTAAAAAACAAAAACTACTTTATTTAAAAGCAGCCACAGGCATAGTGATCTGCTGTCTGCAGCAGGCCACCATCCCTGTGAGTACAGCCATTCCCAATGGGGTCAGAAATTGCGACCTACCTCATGAATATTAATGAGGTAGGTCATTTTCGACCCCATTGGAAATCGCAAGCAGTGTGAAGTACATTGTTGTACATATGGTTTTGCCCGTCGCAATTTGCGACTCGCAAATGAGTCGCAAATTGCGAGACGCAAAAGTCTGAGTCGTACATCTGGCCCTAAGTACACTGAAAGGGGAAATTTACTAACAATTTGTACTGTATTACATCACAAAAGTGACATAAATTGGCACAAGGTGTTGAATTGGGATTTACGTTCCATGGCAAAACTTGTTTTGCACTGGAAATGAGCCCTAAGTAAAGGAAAGTAATGATAGGTTCTACTTTGCTGTACTTTGCATCAAGGGGGCATACCACGGGTGGTAGATGGGCATTGCAATACAACCACTATGGTTTTAAACTCAAAGCCCCATCTAGTAAAAATTGTAGACAGGATTTGCATCAAAGATTTTACAAGTCCTCAAAGCAGGTGTAACTTTGGAGAAAATATATATTTTCTCAAAACCTTTCCAACTTTGCACTTCTCACAAACAAAAGTGGAGACGTTTTAAACTATGTGCAAGCACAATATATTGTACTGTAAGGTAACCTTTAATTAAAAAACCTATACTAGACACTGTGCATATAACCTTGTACTCTGGTGCAAAGGAGTTAATGATATGCCAGGGAGTGTAAAGAGGGCCTGCACAGAGGGAAAGAGATACTGCATCATATACATTTGGTGCTGTTATGCTCTCCCCTTTTATTGCAACACATTTCAGTGCGACACCTGTGGTTGCTGTATTGGATGGTGTAAAAAATGAGTACATTTGGCCCAATGTATTCTGGAAACGGTACATGAGCACATTGCCCCTATTGAAATACCACTGTTGAGATAGGGTCTCATTACAAGAGCCCAGAAAAATCAGCAATTGTTCCCTCTGCCTTACTGTTAAAAGTAGTAGGGTTACCAATACCCTCTTGGAAAATACCTGCTGATTATTAGTTGTATTCTATGGCTCTCTTTAGTAAATAGGAATTGCTGGAAGGATTGGCAAATTTGGGGCCAGGATAAACTGGCTATTCCTCATTTCCCCTTAGCATTTCATCTGGAGACATTATCTGCTTTTAGCAGATGGAGTCTCTGGGTAAACCAAAAACTATCCTTGATGTTCCTGTGGGGCTAGCAGTTTCGTAGGGCCGGTAACTCTTGATAGAGGCCCCCTCGAAAATAAAGGGGGGCTTATAAAGAGACCAATGCTATATAATTCATAAGAAACAGGTAGTGTCCCTAGTGTACCAAATGACATAATTTCTGGCTGGGTGAGCCTCGAACGGGGGAGATGTAGAATCGTAAGGGCAAAATCAACCACAGCTGAAATATACTGAACAATCCAAAACACTTTTCCTTTTAAAATAAAGAGAGATTTGAATTATAATAGGGTGACAGGACCAGTTTAACAAGCTCAATGCAGCCGAAGCTATACATGCCAAAACATAGGCACCATCATAATTTTCAATATAAGAGGACCACAAACAACCCCCATTTCATTTGAAAGGCCAATATTTTGACAATTAAAGTACAACTGAGGAAATTAAACTTCCAGTAAACTGCATTTTATATTCCGCGCCCCAGGTGTAAACAGAGGGATCAGCAGAATGTAAGGTCATCGCATTTATGAAAAATAATGTGGATTTTCCTTTGAAAGGTATCTGCACAGTGCAATTTTTTGGAGCGTTGTGTATAAAGTGCTCAAGAAAAATGTCAGGGCTTTCTTCACACCGGTCACTGGTGTTAATAGCCTTAGAAATATTTATAAAAACTCGACGCACAATAAAAAGTAATGCAGACGAGAAAAAGCAGATTCTTATTCCATATTGCACTTATAGGCCCAAATTTATACCGTTTTAGCGCCGCATTTGCGTCGTTTTTTGACGCAAATGCGGCGCTAAAAAAGTATAAATATGGGCCATAATTTTTAACAGGACGAGGATTATATATTGTATGGAAGGTGTTTATTTTCTAGCTAGAAATATTTCAAATGTACTTATGTACTGCCTATTTAGGCCTTCATAAAGAGTGGCCGCTTAATTCCGATGCAGCTAGTACTCTCAGTTGGCAGTCCTATCGGAATTATGAGAGCCACTCGAACACTGCAGATATGTTTACTGTTTATTTCACCACAGTAATTTTATAAGGGGATTGACAAGGTCCAACTTGAAGGGGTGTAGCTTGGTCGGTAACTTTGGGCGGGGTTTCGGAGGTGAGCTTCAGATTTTCCCGAAAACCAGCTGGGGCTGACATACAACGTTTAAATACATTATTTGACAGGAAGGGTGCATGAGGGGGGCCTAAGGGGCAGTGGAAAGGGAGAGTAACGATAATTAGTAGGAGTACTGAGAGAGAAAACACAATATTTTGTAAAATACCCAATATTTTAAGGACTTTCAGAACAGAAGGAATGAAGAGCGTGTGTGATTTTGTCTATGTGTAAGTAAACATCTCTTGTGAAATTTGACTGACCTCTCACAGTACCTAAATGAAAGCACCTGTACTCAACTATTCATCAGAAAATACTTTTACAGAGGGGTATAACATCACCCCCTGAAGCTATGCCCTGCCAACTTGATATGCTAGACTTTCCCCCACCAATTGTGTTACCCTTACCCAGGTTATTGTCTCAGCTTCAAGCACGGGGAAAATCCAAGCCATTTTCCAATCACTTGTAAAAATAAAGGGGTTTTATCTAAAATAAGACATTCTAAATACATTGATATAAAAACGGTTCCCAAAACTCTTAATCCATAGGGTCATCCCAGCATGCTACGGATATTCCAGAGATACCTGCGGTAAACTCCCTTAGGCTCATAATTGAAATCCTTAAGCGCCTTTAAGTCTTGGGTGAATTTAGTGCCAGATTTATCAAGGGCTTTAGTTGTTCTTGCATCAAGCAATGTGACACAAGGCAATGCAAACCCTTAAGTCAGATTGACTTTGCCCCACAGAGCCACCTCTCATGGCTCTGCATGGCATAGTAAATTTGGAGTAAAGCAAAGAAGTACAAGTCGCTGGCTTCTGTTACTCTGCACTGGGAAGGTGTTCTATTTGTGGAGCGTCAATGTCCCCACACAAGCACTCATGGTTTTTTGCACATTCTCACATTTGCTGACAATAGTAAACCTGGGAATGGGTCAAAATGCTACTCCTTCCCAGATGATAGGTAAGGAGGAGAAATATTTTTTGATTTCTCCTCATAACTTCTTCTTTCCATGTGTGCTGCATTCTGCAGCACACAGACAGAGGCAAATGCCTAAAATCATTGTTTTCTGCAGGAATGTGTCTCTTCCTGCACAAAAACAATCCTGCCTTTAACGCAGGCATCCTTGCACCATGGTGAAAGGATGCCTGCATTGGTGATTAGCTACACTCAGTAAGCCAGCACAGAGAGAGAGCAGAAATGTGTTATACCTTAGCAGAGATGGTGTATTTCTTCTCTCTCCATGTCACACAATGTGTGACTTCTTAGTAAATCTGGCCCTCTGTTTTGATTTAAAGTTCTATTTGCTTGTCAGCTGTCAGTGCTGCACAGGGAGTGGATGAAGGCCTCCAAGTGTATGAATGCCTGTTGCGATGCAAAATCCCTTTTCTCCACCCTCTTCTCTACTCGAGGGGTCCTAAGTAAGGTGTGACGGGACCATAAATCATGCCATGTGCCTCACAGGCATTGGCCCACTAAAACCACCTAAGCAATGAAAGACTAGTCCATGCGTGAAGGAGTAGACAAAGGATCATCAAACCTCCACTAGAAATCATGCAAGTCAAATGGCAGCCTTCTTGAATGAGCATCATGCTCGATTATTCAGGTATAATCATCGGTCATAAAACTCTCTTCTCTTACATTTGTGAAACTATTCCTATGTAAACTGCTCTTATGACATATGGAAACAATGCCATGTAAAGTGCTCCGACACCGAATAGGTCTCTTTTGCGCTATAACAAAATGCAAATGAATAGATAATTAAGTAAGTAAATACGTAAATACATAAATAAATACATTAGATATTTAGGGGACGTGATGTGGATCACATGTGATTAAACAGCAAAAAAACTGTTGTTAATGGTCATTCCCCTACAGATAGAATGACAGGTCAACATTCTTACTATTATTGTCCCATGTCTCAGTAATAAGTACTTTTGTCATTTGATAGTAAGCAAATAATCTGATTTTCAAATTCAGAAGATGAACGGAAAAAATAGGCACTACCATTTCATTAAAGTTATATAGCCAGAGAGACATGGCCAAAATTGATATACAGTGAACATGTTGACTTAAAAGTGGTACGACACAGGGCATTTTGTAATAGGAAACTAGCTGGAAAGTACATAGACTGCATAATTAAGAGCATTTATTCTGCTATCGAAATGATTAAATATCCCTGAACAATGGATGCTGCAGGCGACCTCTTCTAAGGAGGGAGCAGTAAGAATAGTCATGCTTGACAAAGAAAGCCTGTCACTGACTAGCTACACTGACAAAGAACAACGATCCAAGATTCTATTCTCCGCATGTGCCTGTGTATCCTTTCTGGGCCTTTTCGAGGATTTTAAATAAAACAGACTAGGGCGATAGTCTACTTTTTATTGTGTTGTTGCCACTACAGGAGTCTAAGACATAAGTACATTTTGTGAATATTTTCTTAACATTTAAAGTACAAGCATTATCCTGGGATATTAAAGCGCTGAAATAAAAATATGTTTAAAAATCTGAGAATAGGTTAGTAGGCAGTTAGAACTAAAATTTCTAAATGAGACATGCTCTCATATCTTCCCTAACAGATACAGAGGAAGGAGGGCGAGAAGTATCTGGAAAGAAAAAGCCCATTCCTCATTACAGAGCAACATTACCAGTGATTGTGCTCTGAGTATCTGGCTTTCTTGGGATTGGACAGGTTGTTTGGGTGAGGTGTGAGAACTATAAATGTAATCTGCATGACAACTGGGTGGACACTGAAAATAATGTGACAATTTACAGACAGGGGGCAGTTGGACCTGGCCCTCCCTGTAGGGTCACCCCCAATGTTTTGACCTCCATTTTTTACTGAATTTATCGTTGGCTTTAGGACGCTGTGCATTTTACCACTGCTACAAGTACTAAAGTGCTTGTGCTCTGTCCCTAAAACATGGCCAAATTAGCTTCACCCCAATTGGCATATTCAATTTACCTTTGAGTCCCTTGTAGAGTGGTATACCTTATACCAAGGGCCTGGTAATCAAGTGCTACTAGTGGGCCTTTAGCGCTTGTTATGCCACCCACTTAAGGAGCACTTTGAAACATGTCCCAGGCCGGCGATTGCAGCCTGTGTGTCATTTTAAACTGCCTTCTTGACTTGGCATTCAAACCACCTTTCCAAGCCTCAAAACTCCCCTTTTATTACATATGTCACCCTCAGGGTATGCCCTAGGTGGTCCATAGGGCAGGGTGCAGTTTAATTAAAAGATTTGACATGTAATCTTATGTTTTTCTTGTCTTGGTAGTGAAAAACTCCCAAATTAATTTTTCACTACTGCAAAGCCTACCCTTACAAATAGGATAACACTGGGGATTATTAATTACATTTAATAAACTGTAATTTCCAATTAGGAACAGGTGGGTATGTGTTAGGTTTCTACCAAGTTGTTATGATAAACCCTCTTTAAAGTAAAGTTGGATTTTGTATTACAATTTCAAAAAGGCCACTTTTAGAAAGTTGGCATTTTCCAGCCCTTGGCACACTTGCAGCCTGTCTTGGGTCACATGACTGAGTGAAACTGACAGTTAGACTTTGTGAATTCCTCCCAGACAGTCACACAATACAGGGATTAGGTATGCTTGAGTGGGCCATCAGCTGACAGGATTGGGGGCGGAGCTGAGCACAGTCCCACTTACAACTGAACAACCTGTGCTCTGCCTTCACACAAAAGGCCTAACAACCCGACATTGTTACTGCAGCCAGCTTGGAGCCAACAATTAAAAGCCGCTGGCTTCTCCAAACTTCCGGAACCAGGGTATCAGGATATTAAAAGAGGACCTCAGACTTTGCTTCCTGAAGTCTGTCTCGAACCCTCAAAAGCCAGACCTAAAGTTGAGCCCTACATCTTCACCTGAACCCAGTACTACCAGAGCGACACCAAGGCTAGTTTGCTGGCCTCTTGTTCGGAGCCACAGGTGCTGCCCTACCAGCCCTTGACCCTTGGTTGTGATGCTAAAAGAGCCCAGATGGCTAAATCCCACACCAAAACTGAGGAATTTTGGCCAAAACCTGCTCTGAGAAATCTTTTTCAGTTGTCCTTCACCAAAGGAGTGTCCGACCTCATGAAACTCTCTCCTCCTCCTCTGCCTAGCCCCTCTGCACATTTTCAACTTCTGTTTCATCAACTAAGTCCAAATGTAGAAATCTTCACCACTGCTATGACACAAGGCCATCTGACGGTGATGCTCCCTCATGAGACACCTCCTGCAGCCTTGCCCCACTAAATCTTACCTTCTCAGACACTTTTTCTCAGAATTTCATGTAAGTCAGAAGGTATGCACTGACCGGGCCACATCCACCACTTTTATCCACCGTGCACCCCATTGCGGTTGGCCATAGTTTTCAAATCTGACCAGGTTTCACACGGCTAGATGTTCACAGTTGGTACTTTGATCTTTTAGGCACTAGTGTTTACTAAAAAAAATAAGAATTTCTAACTCCAGGTCTACTGAATGGATTTTTGTGATTTTGGTATCAAATGATTTATTACTATTTACTCTATTTCTTTAAACAGGTTTGGGATTTTCTTGGGTTGTGTTTTCACATCATAACTGTTTGTGTGCTGCATAAATACTTTACACATTGTCTATAAGGTAAGTCTGACTGTTTTTGAGCCAAGCTACCTAGGGTTAAGCACAGGTTAATTTAGTGACTTTTTAAGGTTCACCCAGGAAGGCATTGCAGCTGTTGCATGACCAGGGCTCAAACCCCAGTCAACCAACAAACCAATTTCTTACAGGGCCCAATTCGGAAGCTTAATTTTTCAGCACATTTAGTAGTTGTACAATGGTACCACTAAAGTAATAGAAAAGGCTAGTCTCATACCTACTAGTGTAAATTTCCACCTCCACCTATCATGCCTTTCCTCCAACAGCCGCGTGGCAGTGTTTACCGGCACCCACCACTGAATTTACTGACATTGAAGGGCACACATCACATGGTATTTTTATTTAAAACAGTTTGCCATTAAAGACAAGATCTTCAGAATATGAATCCAGACCCCGGGTAGTAGATGTCTGGCTTTTATGTAGAACTTAAATATATCCTACTGTATATATTTTGTACATAAGCAAACTAGGATCAGGACAAGAAAGTGATCTCTCCGAGATCCGACAACATGTTCACACAGAGGAGGCATGCCCGTTTTTCAGAGCTTTTGCTGCAAACAGATGCCAGCTCCATCCATTATCTACGGGTGACTTCCACTTAAAAGATACAAACATGCTGTGTGTACCAACACTGAAAAAAAAAAAACGCTGTTTCTTTATATAGAAAACTTCATCCACCATAGATGAGAATGAGATGAAAATGATGAAATCAGGAGCAATGGCAGGACAGATGCAAACATCACAAGTCAAGTTATAAAATCAGGAGGAGGCACACCCCCCACCCCCATTCACATGGCAATCAGGGCACACTGGGTACACTGAGACAGTGATTAAACAGATGTAGGAACTCTCTTAGGGACTGAAGATTGGGAGCACCTTAAAAAACAAGGTGTTGCGTATGGGGGGGGGGGGGTAGACAGAGCTGGAAACAACACCCACAGCGGAGTACACAAAAAGGACATTTTCTATCATTTCTTTGTTGAAAAAGAACATCTCGCACAAAGCCCAGTCTGTGTCTCTGTATCCCACTCACACTAGAGTAATAATACTTAAACCGATAATAATAACAATATATTCACTATTATATTTAGCCATAACACCTGCACAACAGAATGCAGCACCACTAAATTTACCAGTTAAAACACTTCTTGATGAATTTCTCCCCACAAGTACTTGGACTGATATATTACAAAATTCTGCAAAAAAAATCAAATTAAAAAAAACAATAAAATTCCTCCATTTTAATGTTTTCTTGTTTTGATTCACAAATATAAATCAATAACAGAAATGCCAAAACATTAGGACTGGGAGAGAATAGAAGATTTTTTGTGTTCCCTTAAAAGAAAAATTATTTGTCATATTAAATTAAGATTCTGGAGCCCAATACAAGTTTAGCGGTCCCAACGTGAGACAGCCAAACTCGGGTGAGGACTCCACTGTCATGGTGGTGGGGTCCCTCCCCGCCCTATTACAAGGTTTCTGCCAGCCTGACCTGGCTGACTGGTGGAAACCTTGAAATAGAGCGTTCCAGCTGGTCTGACCAGCAGGAACAGTGCTACGAGATGGTGCTCGGCTCTTTTAAATGCCCCTCTGCGTGAACATGTTGTCTGATCTCAGAGTGATTGCTTTCAAGTGCTATCTCATAGCTCAGAGGGGGCCGTCCAGCACCCTCAGAATGTGCACTGTCTGCAAAGCATGGTGAGCAAAAGAACGATGGAGCAGGGTTAAGACTGATTTGCGTATGGCTGAGTCCAAACTGGGTGGCATGGTGAGCAAAAGAACGATGGGATTAAACTCAGATCTGTGACTGGGGGTGAGTGTTTGAAAAGTTTCAACACTCTATCCATCATCTTTTTGTGTTGCTAAAGTTGCTCTAATTGGGGAGTATATGCCCAAACATGGGTCCTGTGCTCACTGTGGCACTGGATTCAAGCTATCCTGACTGATGAATGGTGATACCCAGAAAATGGTCCAAGGATACTTGTTTCCAGTCCAGGGTGGACCTGGTCTGGTAGTTCAGGATTGACTGTTCCCCTGGGGAAAAGGGTCACGACTGATTTGCATATGGCTGGGCCCAAACTGGGGTGGCATGGTGAGCAAAAGAACAATGGATTAAACCCAGATCTGTGACTGGGGGTGAATGTTTGAAAAGTGTCAGCACTCTGTCCACCAACATTTTGTGTTACATTGATTAAAAACGTGCAACTTAAAACTTAACCCCATCGGTACTGAGGACATAATGGTTCCATTCCTTCTTCATCGCTTGACCATAAAATCCTTCTGCTGTTTACAGCAGAGGGATTTCCTTTTTTGTTTTTGAGCCTCTGTAGCAGGGCTTCCCCTGCTGTCAGAGGCATTTTCTTTCACTACATGGCACACTTATGTCATCACATTAAAGGCAAAAGTGAAATGAGCCAACTGCTTAGTGGGATATCTCATCCGCTTGAACACCGAAACACACGAGAGAGGGATCGCTAGAGCGAAGAGAATCTCCCATTTCCAATGGTACCTTTCCCAAAGGGATTCCTGCTTGAGGACCACCCAAGATGGGTGATCCCCAAGCAGGGATCCACCCCACTAGTCGCCAAGGATTTCTTTTTCTGGAAGGGAGCAGCCCCTTCTGCAAGGGCTGCTCTCTATAATGGGGCATTACTTTGGCCACACTATTGATATCAGATAAATATTAATCTTCCTCACAGAGACTTGTTCTACCAATTATGAAAAACAAAGTCTCTCTATAATGAAAATATCCTTAACTATTGTATCTATTTATGAGCTTTTGTTACCACCCTTCTCAAAGTTTTTCAAAACTGTACACCAAAATGTAGACATGCTAACACTGATTCTACAAGTATTAGTGTCACAGGAGGAACACAATAGAGAGTGTAACATTACACAAACATTAGACAAAAGAAGAAAGAGAATGAAGTTTCACATTAGAAAGATCTTATCCCAGCTAAGGGTCAAGAAAATAATACTGAAGTGGTATCAAATGAGAAATGAGATAAAAGCTCAGGAGAAATGTTATGGAGTCCAATAAAAAAAAAATGTTTAATAGAATTTACAGAGGATATCACAGATTCATTGGCTATGGTTCTGAATGATTAAAGTAAAGGTAAAGGTGAGACTGAAAATCCTCTGAGAAAGAATTTTAAGAAGAAACTATGAGTATCATGTTTTGTATTTTTTGTAACATTTGTATGAAAATAACATGCAATATAAGCAAAATTAAAAACAACTAAGATTCATGTCAATAAAATGGAAGAATGTTGACCTGGGGAGGGGTAATCTCTATGTGGTCTTTATAGACCTCAGAGCCGCATTTGATCTGATCCCCAGGAACTTGCTGTGGTCAACATTATCAAATATGGGAGTGCCATCTGGTCTCCTGAAACTCATTGCTCAACTGCATGAAAATACTTTCGCTCAAATTAGATGTGGCCAGGGGGGTGAGCTGACTAACCCCGTAGCTATTAAAAAAGGAGTTAGACAGGGATGTGTCCTGGCACCCACTCTTTTTCTGCTCTATATCAATAATTGCATTCACTACTTAGAGAATTGTATAAATGACTCACCTAAACTGGTTGGGAAAAAAATCCTGTGTCTGCTATATGCAGATGACACAATTTTGCTATCAAAATCGCCAATGGGAATCCAAAACTTGATCAATCAATTCTGTGTTTATTGTAGTGATTATGGTCTGGACGTAAACATCAAGGAAACAAAACTTATGATATATAGTACTTCCAAGAAACGATCGCACGTCAGTATAGAAATGAACTCGATTCCGTTGGAGAAAGTAGAAGAGTTCGACTATTTGGGTTTCAGACTATTGACCACAGGCAAATGGAAGGCAGCCATTGACAAAGGGGCTCTTATCATAAGCCAAAGAGGCGGGGCCCTTGTCCGTAGATCTAGAAAGGCTCCGAGCCCCCCCTTGAACATACTTGCGGAGATTTACAATGTTCAAATCAGAGCGGCGGCTCTATATGGAGCGGAACTTTGGGGGTCTCTCAAAAACCAGGACATTCTGCAAACCAAGGAAAATTATTTCCTCAGACAGGTGTCCTGGTTAGGTATGGGCACACCAATGACCCCTTTAAGGCTCGACCTAGGTTTAAATAGTATTAAAACCACAGCGGCCCTAAGACCTCTCTCCTATTGGATTCGTTTATGGAAATCTGTTGAACTCGAACCATATAGGCTGGCTATAAGAGAGTTCATAGCCGCCCCCCAGGCACTGGAGAAAATTCCATGGCTGAAGGAGATGAAATCTGCCTGGGATAAATTAGGTCTTCCCCACTACTGGAAATATCCGGATCAAATCCCCGATAATGCAAGGAAACTTGTCGTAAGAAGATATTGGGAGAAAGTTAATGAAGACTCCTTGCACCAAAAGAGGGCGGGCAGGCTAACAATGGTATTTCTCCAACTCAAGCACGAGCCTTGGGCTAAGAATTTCTTGAACCTTCCCATGCCTCCGAATGCCCGTGCTCTATATCTCCAGCTAAGATATGGTACATTGCCTATTAATGGTTTTACGGCTCACTGGCCATCTAACATCGTTTCAAATGACAGATGCATCTCTTGCCAATACTGTAAAGAAACAACAGAGCATATACTATTCTTCTGCCCTTTGTATAAGAGTCCCAGAGAGAGGTGGATCATTCCCCTCTGCAAAAACATGTCATTGCAGGATAGAGCAAACGCCACCAGAATCTGTACATATGATTCATCCTCCGTGGTAGCTATTACAGTTACCAAATATCTATTGGAGGCCTGGTACATCGGTCGTAGGTTTACCGTATCAAAGGGCATTTGAGCCATCCTGACATTAGTCCACAGAAAGAGTCTCAACTGTTATTTTCTATGTAGTACCAGTAGGAATTTTCAGTAGGAACTTGCTGCCCTCCATATGAACAATAGAGATTGTATAAGCTCATAGAGCCGTATTTGTTTCTTGGATTGACGAGGGCCAGGTCTTATGGGAAAATAGCTGCACACATTGGTGTGTTAGACAAAAGTTTTATATCCTAGCTTTTATCTTCTTTCTTCTTACCATTTTTATCCATGTCCTATTTATTGTATTTTTATCTATGATCAAAAGCTTAGTCCTGTCGATTTTATTGTTATATTGTTCTGATTATATTGGTTTTTATATTGTTATTACGTTATTTAACATATATTATTTATCATGTATGATTGTTACCTTTGTTACTCTAAATGGTCCAGATTTCTAGACCGAATGAATTCAAATAAATAAAATAAAAACAACTAATCTGTATATCAAAGAAAGGTCCTCAGAATTTGAAATGTGATGTTATTGAAAACCAGTAAACCTTTCCAGACTGAATGGCATAAAGCAATTGCTGTTATGCACATGAAAAGTAGGTGAAGCAAACCAATAGGAATAAAGAGTTCAAAGTTATAGAACTAATCAAAAATAAAGGCAAAGACAAAGCAGATCAGTAATCAAGGGATGAGGTAACAACAACCAGGGTGTGGGAGGAGGGCAATCAACTTATTAAAAAAGGAAGACATGGGTCTGGGGAGTATCTGACAAAGAGTTCTCTAAATGTTCCATCAAATTAAGTAATGTGACAAACCCAGAAATATTAGTTCATTTTAGATAAAATTGTAAAATAAGGAGACGAAACCATCAGAACTAAGGTTAATGTAGTAGAAGCAAATGAGTGGAGAGCAGGATAGAGTAAGATTACAGTTCTACAAAAGCTCAGCAAATAGTCATGAACAATACAGAGATAGTGAACCAATCGCTTTTGATTAAAAAAAACTTGCACTTAAGATCACCCTTACGAAAAGCTAGGAAACAAAGAAAAAAACAAGCAAGAGTAACACCTAAGGCAAAGGACTGGAAAATTCAAGGCAGCAATGTTTCTAATTAGAACTGGATAGTGGTAGCAATAAACCCAGAAATGCCAGGACAGATGTCATGTGGTCTTAAACAAGTATTGTTAAACATAATGACATAGACTATTTCTAGTGTAAAATACTGTGCAGATTAGAGTCACAATTGTTTTCCTATAGGCAGTCTGGGAAATAACATTAATAGATTTTAACAACTTCATTTTGCATGCAATTTAAGCATTTGGGGGAAAGTATGGCTGTCCCGCTGTGGCACAGATGACACTAATTTCTGCTTCCCTTGATACTAAAACAGAAACATGATGTCTTACCCACAATAGATTTCTTACAGAACTTGGCATTCTCTGTACCTTCAAATTCAATTTGTCCAGTTTTCTGAGGTCTTTTGTTTTAGTTAGTAGCACTGCTCTACCTTAAGTACCTTGCATGTCTAGTTAAAGTCCTATACGCAATTCAGTTCCTCAGTATCCTGAGCAATATATAATGGTTATTCTGTCCCATCCATCCAGCAGGTACATGCTCATGCTAAATATAGTCTGCTACTAATGCAGAATACAAGAGTGTTAGAAATGGGGTCTTTGGTTGACAGTCAGGTTACCCCCTGTTCAAGCAAGGACCCTCACTCTAGTTAGGATAAAAGAGAATCACCCTCAGCTAACCCCTGCTTACCCCCTTGGTAGCTTGGCAGAGCAGTAGGCTTAACCTCAGAGTGCTGGGTGTAAAGTATTTGTACCAACACACACAGTAACTTAATGAAAACACTACAAAATGACACAACACCAGTTTAGAAAAATAGGAAATATTTATCTAGACAAAACAAGACCAAAACGACAAAAATCCAACATACACAAGTCAAGTTATGATTTTTTAAAGGTTTAAAATAAAAAGAGTCTATAGGTAGTTGTAACAACACACTAGCGCTGCTAGCGTGAAAATGTACCTGGTTTGCGTCAAAAATAACCCCGCACGGGCGATGTGCGTCGAAAGTAACCCTGCACGGTTATATGCGTCGAAAACAGCTCGGCACGGCGAGGCGCGTCGAAAAAGCCAGCCACGCGACGGTCCGAAAGTCCCGCGGCGCTGGTTGCGATCTCTCAGCCTTCGTCAGCGATGCTGCGCGTCGTTTCTCCTGCTCCGGGCGTCGATTCTCCGGTCGCGTTTCCTGCGGCGTCGTTTCTCAGCTGCGGAGCCGGCGTCGCGTCGTTTTCTCAGCCGCGATCGGATTCGCGTCGATCTTTTCTCCGCACGGCACTCGGTGCGTGTATTTTTGTCCTTAGGCTGCCAGCCTCTCCTTTCAGGGTCCCAGGAACTGGAAGGGCACCACAGAGCAGAGTAGGGGTCTCTCCAGAGACTCCAGGTGCTGGCAGGAAGAAGTCTTTGCTATCCCTGAGACTTCAACAACAGGAGGCAAGCTCTACATCAAGCCCTTGGAGATTTCTTCTTCAAGATGGAAGGCACACAAAGTCCAGTCTTTGCCCTCTTACTCTGGCAGAAGCAGCACTGCAGGAAAGCTCCACAAAGCACAGTCACAGGCAGGGCAGCACTTGTTCCTCAGCGATCAGCTCTTCTCCAGGCAGAGGTTCCCCTTGATTCCAGAAGTGTTTCTGAAGTTTGTAAGTTTGGGTGCCCTTCTTATACCCATTTTAGTCTTTGAAGTCACCTTTCTTCAAAGGGGACTCACACCTTCTTGTGAAATCCTGCCTTGCCCAGGCAAGGCCTCAGACACACACCAGGGGGCTGGAGACAGCATTGTCAGAGGCAGGCACAGTCCTTTCAGATGAGAGTGACCACTCCACCCCTCCCTCCTAGCAGAGATGGCTAATCAGGAAATGCAGATCACACCCCAGCTCCCTTTGTGTCACTGTCTGGGGTGAGGTGAAAAACAACCCAACTGTCAAACTGACCCAGACAGGGAATCCACAAACAAGGCAGAGTCACAGAATGGTTTAAGCAAGAAAATGCTCACTTTCTAAAAGTGGCATTTCCAAACTCACAATCTTAAAATCAACTTTACTAAAAGATGTATTTTTAAATTGTGAGTTCAGGGATCCCAAACTCCACATGTCCATCTACTCTCTAGGGGAATCTACACTTTAATCATATTTAAAGGTAGCCCCCATATTATCCTATGAGAGAGACAGACCTTGCAACAGTGAAAACGAAATTGGTAGTATTTCACTGTTAGGACATATAAACCACATTACTATATGTCCTACCTTATCCATACACTGCACCCTGCCCTTGGGGCTACCTAGGGCCTACCTTAGGGGTGCCTTACATGTAAGAAAAGGGAAGGTTTAGGCCTGGCAAGTGGGTACACTTGCCAAGTCGAATTTACAGTGTAAAAATACACATACAGACACTGCAGTGGCAGGTCTGAGACATGATTACAGAGCTACTTATGTGGGTGGCACAACCAGTGCTGCAGGTCCACTAGTAGCATTTGATTTACAGGCCCTGGCACCTCTAGTGCACATTACTAGGGACTTACTAGTAATTCAAATATGCCAATCATGGATGAACCACTTACATATAATTTAAACAGGAGCACTTGCACTTTAGCACTGGTTAGCAGTGGTAAAGTGCCCAGAGTAACAAAAACAGCAAAATCAGAGTCCAGCACACATCAACAACCTGGGGAACAGAGGCAAAAAGTTAAGGGAGACCACGCCAAGGATGAAAAGTCTAACAAAGAGGAATCTGAAGAAATAAGTCAAATCAATTGTTCCTTATATCAATTTGCTACAAAGTTGCTACAAACTCTGACCCATGTTTTGTTATTTTGTAAAGCACTGACTGAACATAGAAGACTTCTAGTGCCACCATTTTTTAAAAGAAGGCATGTTCAGAGTCCATGACCTTGTGTCATAAATGACAAAATATAAAGAAATTCGGTTCTATTTTAAGCTGAAAAAGATGTTTATAGTATTTAAGGAAATGATGGAAATTGTGTTTGATTTAAATTATATTTATTATTCGTTTTGGTGTTTCCATAGGTTTGTATAGCCTACATTATTAGACATCAAGCAAATATATAACATTGACCAATGGTTGAACAAAGGTTGACTTGATGGTTAAACAAATACATCTTCTCTTTATTCAAACTCTGTTTCGTAAGTGTAACAAAATGTTACTGTAAGGTTGCCACTTTTATACACATTGCCAGCCTTTGTGTGTGAGACCTATCTTTGTCTACCATTCCGCTGGTTCTGGTCAGATCTGCACCTTGCTAGGTTTAGCTTCAAACTGTCTACGGTGACAAAGGACACCTAGCACCAGGAGTCAGCTGCATTTGCCAGTGACAATGTAGGCAGCTTCTGAACTCACCCAGGCCATCTTGCTAGGGAGAAGAACACCCTTCCGAACACCCGAGGTCCTTTTGTTCCCTGTTTGGAAAGGAATAAACATCACAGGGAAGAAGAGCCATTCCAGTCATCATTCTGGACACTTGAAAAAAGGCACATTCATTTTAGTTAGACAAATGCCTACTTTCCAAAAGTAGCATTTTCAAAATAGTAACTTAGAATATGACTTTATTAAATTTCAGTACAAATGAGTGGACAGCATATTTTTCTATTTGCCCCTAGCCTGAAGTTATCACTTAGTAAGTCTAAGATGGTACCCCGGTATTAGTCCAATGGAAGGGTGGAAGAGATAGCCCTGTTATAGACTTTTGGGGCCTTTCATTAACAGGACCTGTAATACCAAAGTATGCATGTCCTACTTTTAAATACATGCACCCTGCCTCATGAGTTCTTGGGGACAAATTAGAAGTGAGGTATGCAGAGTAAAAAGGCAGGTGCAGGTCTGGCAAAAGGTTTATTTTGCCAAGTGGCAATGGCAGTTTAAAACTGTACTACAGGATTTAGTGACAGGCCTAAGACATGCTTTATAGGGTACTTTAGTAGGTGACACAATGATACTGCAACCCAGTTGCAGGATGCAATTTTCAGGGCATAGGTAGATATAGTACCATTAACTAGAGACGCATAACTCATATCAAATGTATATACTTTTCACCATGTGTGGAAGGGAGAGCACAAACACCTTACTGCTTTTTAGAAGGAGTAAAGTGAGCAGAGTCCTAAAAGCAAACAAAATGGATTTGAAGAAAAAAACGCTCAAGTCTGCGGTGACCCTACAACAAAAGTCCCAGTAGAACACACGTGTAGTTGTGAATGATGGGTAGTATGTTGATGCAGGAAAGTGGATTATTAGTTTGGGTGGATGGTAGTCCACAGCCAGTCACAATGTCACTATTCTTATTAGGTCCAGTAAAGACTTCAGTATATTAAATCTGAGCAGAACCTGTGGCAGCCATGGCACAGAGCAGACAGGCTTAACTCAAGAAAATGTGTAAAACCCTTATTTAGAAGTGCCAAAACAGGTAAAACATTGAAAACGTGACACAATAAAAATCCACTTCATAAAAATGACGAATATTTTAATGAGCAAAATGACAGAAATAAGGGGAACCTGAGACATTAATTATTACATTTTAAATGACAATAGCTCCAAAAAGCACAAAGCAGCAACCGCAGCAACTGATTATGTTAGACCAAGACAAGGATAAGGTTTAACGCCAACCACCATGAAGCATTGGTCTAGGTTGGAAACTTACCATGACACTTTTCAAGGTGAAGGTAGAGTCTTCAGCGGACAAGGCTGCAGGCTTAATCAGATGATGGGTTTGTCAATGACGGATTAACATATGACAAGGTTTTGTTGAAGCCATTGATGAAGGCAGGGAAAAGTCCAAACTTCATGCCCAGTAAGTCGTCAAATTGACCAGATGCTTCTCAGTTTTGTTCGGACTTAGACTCTTTTCTGGAAGCCAGATTTCCTCAGCGGGGCAAGGCTGCAAGCTGTAGCTGAGGATGGTTCAACATCATCGGATCCCAATTGCTGTCAAGCCCGCTGAAATTTACTTTCTACTGCACAGAAGAATGCAACAACGTCAGTGGCAATACCAGTAATACACCCAGCGGACTGCACAGCAGGTTGTTCCCAGTTGTTGAATGGTTCTCCAGGCAAAATGTTAGCAAACCAAAAAGTTTCTAAGTTCAACATTTCTATGTTTAAGCAGGAGGAATAAACTGTAACACCAACCAAGGGTTCCAGGATCTCCAACAGAAGCCACCAGCAGTATCAAGAGCAGCTGGTGGTGACACTTGACTGCTGAGCTCTTCCAGGTAAGTGGGCTTATTACAGCTTTTGTGCCCCTTTAGCTTATCAAGAGGTCAACTAACTGACCTTTGCAGTCCACTTCTTTTTCCTGAGTATGAGATGGAGCAGGTCTCCTCACATGTCTCATCAGCAGGTTCAATCATTCTTTTTCTTCCTTAGGTCCAGCAATGTTCTCAAGAGCATGTCCAGGGTGCTACATTTATTCCTGGCACTTGCCTGTGGGTGAGGGTGACTCCTCACCTAATTGGTAACCCACACACCAATTCAAATCATTAGATGCACAATAACCAGGCCTTAGGTTAAAAAGTGAATATCACTCAGAACAATGGTGCTTGGAAATTGTGGGTCAAAATAGATGTGCTAACCCATAACAATAGTTAACACAAACGCACAGCTATCAAGAAGGCATTGTCATCCTAAAAGACAAAAGGTATTCTGTGTCAACCCTTAGTGGATAATGGTCTTGATTGATCGATCAGCATTTCGGCATTGTGGTTCAGAATAAATGATGCATGTTTTTGGGAAGGGGAAGTTCCTCACAATTGGTTTCCGCGCCGAACAAATTGAATTGAAACTGGATAGGCGTCAGCCATACGGATGTTTCCTTCTTAGAGTCCAGAGCAACCTCACAGGACTCGAGAGAAACCTGAGTTGTCTGTGATGGACTCATGCTCAACTGCAACTTTATCTTGACTACAGTGTTGTTTTTGCAAATGTTTGTAAGTCGGCCATGCCTTGTGTTGCTGTTAAAGTCAGTGACAGCTGTCACTTTTAATGAGGCAAGATGCAGCAACTAAAAGGCAAAGGAAAATAAAACGCCTGAGGGGAAGTTAGGCGACACTGAAGGAGACGGACACACGCCCTTCTGTGAGGAGACGTGTTTTTTGGAAGTAGGCTCAGCAGCAGTGGAGGATTTTCTTTGCTGCTACTGCACCAAAACATTTTTTTTGTTGTACACCGCTGTTCTGTCACCGCACTACACACTAGTTTTCAGTCAAGTGGGTGAGCTGATTTTTTTGCACACCAGAGAATTTACTACGTTTCTTCAATGTGATTCTCGTGGCATTCTAATTCTCCTTAAAACATGCTCTCCTCGGTCAATCATTTCTATATCCTCACGGAGTTTGCTTTAATTTTAACGTGTGAAAACATTTTAACGATTGTATTTTGTGGCAATATATATCCATCCAGCATTTAAAGACAATCACCAATTGGAATAACAAATCTCATGACAGCACTTCGGATAATACAGTGTATACTCTGAAAAGGAATCATTAGCATACTCACCATGCTTAGGAGAGAAGCCAAAGTGTGGGGCATCAGTTAACAAAAAAGTTGCTTTGTGAAAGCTGGATAAAAGTCAATGCAAGGTTACTTTCATGCAAATTAGAATAAACAAGGTAAACTGATATAATATTATGATTTTCTTATTGATGATAATAAATCACACATAGCTCTGTAATTCCAAAGTGCCCCATGTGGCAGAAAAATGGTCACAAAAATTTGCCCCCAGGACACTTTTTATAATGTAGTCCCTCGGGTACTCATTTATTCGTCACAACTTCTCAAGCATATTCGCAAATTAGAGACCACTTGAACTGACTGCACATTTATTTTAAATAAAAAAAGTAATTTAATAGATTAAAGTTCTATTTCACCGAATCAGGACATTTTCTGGGACAAACTTAAATTAACCTTGCATGCATCCCCCAGTTAGCAAGCAAATCAATTCTCCATAATGTGGTGCCACTGTATGTATATTTTCCGTTCTTGTAAGAAGAAACAACTGAAAACAAATATATTTTAATTTATAGTGGTTTTAGTAGTCCTTTAAATTGATCTTTCCCTTCTTTACTGGAAGAGTGCAAACATTCTTTATGGTCATACTCATCATCACCATCTTTATTACTTGCATAGTAATGTGTAAGCGTGTGGATCAGAATGATGGCTAATTTGGAGTCTTTAAAAACAAAGGGCCAGATTTAAGAAACGTGGTGCTGCACTCAGTGAAGCTCCACTTTTCTTGCGCTCCTTAGTGCCTTCCTAACGCAACCATGTATGTGCTGTATCTAAGTAGTTAGCCAACTAGCGTCAGATTTTTTGATGCTAGTCAGAGCTTTGCAGGAT
Source organism: Pleurodeles waltl (assembly GCF_031143425.1). Classification (NCBI taxonomy): domain Eukaryota; kingdom Metazoa; phylum Chordata; class Amphibia; order Caudata; family Salamandridae; genus Pleurodeles; species Pleurodeles waltl. Next base: position 1,063,425,045 of record NC_090440.1, on the reverse strand, counting down.
TAGTGCCAAAGATGTTGATGCTAATCCTGCAAAGCCCATTGAGTCCCTTTGTAAACAATGGTTTGCCTCCTAACGCCTGCTCTGACCAGGCGTTCAAAGTGCCGAAAACAATTACGCAAAGAAATCTCTTTGATTTCTTTATGCCAGTCCCCCCACCCTTACGAGGGAATAGCCCCTTTGAATACATTATGCTTGGCACAGGCATAATGTAGTGCAAAGGGTGACAAAGTGGCGCAATGCATGCATTCAGCCAATTTGTAAATTTGACACAGCAATTTTGACCTCGTTGGGCTACATTAGCATAAAATAAATGATTCTAATGTGGCGTAAGGAGGCGCTAGTGGCTCTTAAATGTGCCCCAAATTGCCTTCTCATTTATGGTATCACCCAGAACACCTTTCTCTATTTGTTGGCATGCTTATGTCTAGGAATTAATAGTTTTAGAGAGTGTCTATATTTCGCTCTCCATGCCTGCTGTAAGTGATAACATTGGTCCGCTAGTGCCACCATAAAAAACAAAAACATTTGTATTCACTCAACTGTGCAACAATTTCCATATCTTGGTGTTTTACTTGACTCAGCGAATTAATAGTCAAAACTATAAGATGCCAAAAATGTAGTCAATCAGTGGCCACGTTATTTAATGTAAAATCCAAACTAGATGGTAATGCCGTCATGTCCCAGCTTAAAATGTTTTCGGCTTGGTGTCTTCCCATCTCCTTCTTTGGTGATGGTCTACAACTCAAAAAGACGTTCTTCTTTCACTTATTTCGAGTAGTTCTCACTCAATTATGCCATAATGAGCAGGGCTCCATGCATCGAAGATCATATTAAGCGTGCCCCTCTGCTGCTGTGCCTTTTTATGTTGCCCAATTCCCATGCCACTCTGACCCACAATATAGTCGCTGACTATTTAGGCTGCGATCATGGTACCAAGATTTCTGGACTAAGTTATCAAAATGCACAATTTTGATGCAATACAATGTTAGGAAATATTGACCAGCACTGTGGTTTTACAGATACTATCAGGACAGGACATCTGTTTTGTGTCTGGCTTATTCTTAAAATGTATAGCGGTTGATTAATCAATAATGTGTGATTTTATTTTATGAACATATTTTTATAATTAAATTGATTGATTGATTGGTTGGTTGATATTCACCCAATCATGCTGTTACTTACAGGCTCACACTGCTGTCAGTGGTAGTGGTACTGGCTGTAAACAAAACAGTTAAGACAATGCAAAGTTCAGTGGTAGCAGCATCTGTCTCTAGCCTGTTCATAAAATCTCCAAGCTGCAGCATATGTGCATGCCAGATACTAAATTAGGGTATAGCCTCTACCACTTTGCCAGTGAATGGTGTGTCCTATTTAGACACATTTCTGACTGCCTTCTAGGGTACTACCAATGTGACAGCTCTCCTCACAGCACTGCACATTTACTGAGTGAGCTTATTTAAAGCACATCCCCTGCTAACTTTTTTTGTCCAGAGAGAAAATACTCCAAAAATAGAAGTTTATTTTCAATAAATATAAAAAAAATTACTCCAAGAGTGCTGTGAGTATTCCCCCTTTGTGCTTGGGACATTTGACATGTTTTGTATATTGGATTTGGGCAGGAAATCAGACACGTTTGATGCCCCCTGCACGGAACTGGCAAGCTTCACTTTGACCTGGTAGTTCTGTGGTAGACTGACCACTAGATCAGAGGATGCATTCAGAGCAACCAGCCAGTGGTGTAACAAAGGCCCCTGCAGTGTGGGGGCAGCCCGAGCTCCAGTGGGTCCCTTAGCATAGTGCCCAGAACCGAGAGCTCCTGAGTACGTCCAGAGGGGGGGCCCCTCCATGTACTTTGTGTGGGGGCCCTCAAATTTAGTTCCGCCACTGCAACCAGTGGAGGCTCCTTCTCCACCTAACCTAGTGGTTCCCCCATCTCTAAATAGGACGGTTAGGGAGGTACACCATGGAAACCGTATCCTAAATGATGGCATCTGTATATTAGCACCTAAACCTCTACAAATCATACTTTTCTACAGTAAAAGAAATGTATGCCCAGATTTAAGAAGGCCTAGTGCCTCCTTGCTCCACATTATGATGCTAATGTGGCTCAACAAGGCCAAATTCACTGCACCAGATTTATAAAGTGGCATAATGCATGCATTGCACCATTTTGTCACCCCTTGCGCCACATTATGCCTGGGCCATAATGCATGCAAGGGGGGAATTCCCCCGTTAGGGGGAACACAAAAATGGCACAGTGGAAGCTATGAGATTCCACTGCTCCATTTTTAGTGACTATTTTTAATGCCTGCACAGAGCAGGTGTTAAAAGGGGGCACACCATTATCTTTAATGGGCCCCTATGTACACTGCAGGATTAGTGCCAACATTTTTGGTGCTAATCCTGCAATGTACAACAATAGAGTAAAAAATGATGATGCTATTGTCCTTAACCTACTCCATTGTGCACCATATGTTAAATACAGCATACACATGGTGGGGTTAGGGGGCTGCTAAGAGGCACAAGAAAAGTGGCACTGCATATAATGCAGCACCACTTTTCATAAAGGCGGTCTCTAATGTTCGAAGACTATTTTATTATTATGTTTGAATTTATGTGTGTCTGCTTACTTTTATATTACCTAGCTAGCTGTAATGTAACAGAGCCCTATGCAAGAGTACAAGAGAACGTGTGGGGTACACTAGGGGCATGCAAGTATAAATTTCAGGCATAAGGTTGTTCTTGTAATAGCATCCATCAGAAGGGTGCAGTTAACCTGATGTTCTATCAAGAATGTATATTTTCAATCACATACAGTATATAAATGGAGGAGAGATGGAGCTTGCCACTTTTGTGTCGGGATGTAGGCTGATATCTCAGGGCAGCATTGTGATAAGCACTCTCTTCATGTCCCATGCTTTTGCACTTTTTGGTTCAATCCTGATGTGTTGCACTGGCTGTAAGGGACCTGGCTTATGTTTTATGTTGGGTGGAATGTTGATGTTGACTGCCTTAATGCTAACTCAACACCACATGAGTGTGACTTAAGGTGAACTTGGTGAGGATTGGATCATACTTTATAGTTCCTTTATGAACCTGGTGGTTACAGGAAGGACTCTGTTCAAATGAACCAAGTGGGTTTCTCGGGATGGCAGCAAGGATGTTGTTGCTGATATGCAAGAAGGATACAACCAATGCTTGGACAACTCTTTTGAAGCTGGGTTCAGAAAAGCACTTCTGGATTTTTTCGAAGAAGACAGAGTTTTATGATCATTTAGCTATTCAATTTTAGAAAACATAAACTAGACACAGTCAATTGAGAAAAAATCTGACCCCACTGATGAGAACATTTCTGTTATTCTTTCTAGAATGCTCAGGGAAAAGCTACAAGTCACCCACATCAGGATCATTTCTCTCTTATAGCTCAGTGCGTTTTGGTTAACATCCTAGTATACTAAATGGAGCTGATCTGACTAGTATGCCCACTACCAAAAACCATTCAATGACACAAACCATATCCAAATTATATGAATCCTTGGATGGGAGTAGCTCCTAACCCTGTTTAAACCCACACGCATGTCTCCTTAAATGTAGGCCCTGCTCTCCCCAGTGGTTTTTAGTGATCCCCTCCTCAAAATAATATACATATATAGCTATGTGGATTAGCTGATTAAATGGTTTAGGCAAATGTGAGAAAGAGGGTTATTACTTGGGATGGATGTGGGTCATTCACAAGAAATACGTATGCAATACTCCTTCTAAAGGTAAACAAGTTCCCCATTATAGAATTGACTCATCCGGGCTGTTGAGGTACCAAACTCCAGCACAGGGTAGAGAAAGATAATGTGGACTGCTTCCACAGTACCTAGGCCCGCAACAAATAATACTCTAAACAATTTTCCAGTCAGTGCATTTACTTATAAAAAGGAGAAGTAATTTAATATGTGCGCAGAATTAAATACTAAGCAGCTTATTTACATGCCCCTGTGGCTCAGTGCAGCAGGAGCAAGGGTCTTGCTACTCCACCCTGCGCCACCAAGAAAGGGCAGAAATGCACCGAATCTTCAAGATACCGCTCATTTCTGTCATCTCCGCTCATGCTAAAATTAGGTGCCTAATGCCAGCGTAAGCACCCATGCACCATAGTGCAAGGGTGCCTGCGTTGCAGGGAATAATGGATTATGTGCAGGAAAATGCCCCTTCCTGCACATAAACTGTCAATAATGGTGATGTGTTATTTCTGTGTGTGCTGCAGAATGCAAGTAACAAATCGTCATTATTTAACAATTGTTTATGTTTAGGAAGGGACACATTCTTGCACATAAACAATCATTAACAGTGTTTTGCATTTTCTACATGTGCTGCAGAACGCAGCACATATATGAAAAGCAAAAACAAGGAAAAATAAAAGCATTTCTCCTTGTAGTGCCATGCTAACTCCTCCCCTGGTGTGGCGTTAGTTGTTGGCTCTGTCTCAGATATACAATTTCTCGTAAATCTGTAGCAGTGTCAAAAGCAATGAGTGTTGTGTGGAAATGCCCACAGCAACACCCATTGCATGCCCCTCTGCCCCAAAAAACTACATCTGAGGGGCCCATATTTAGAAAGTACTGTTAAGCCATGCAAAGTGGCTCAGCACTCTCTTGTAAATGTGGAAATGGGTGCAGCGCCCACAAAGCTTTACTGAAAATGACGCTACAGTGGTGCTATGAGCTTGTAAATAAGCCACTATGGGGCATATTTGCAAGAAAGTGGTGCAGCGCGGCGCTGCACCAAAATTGGCAAGGCCATGCTGCATCACTTCAGATATACAAGGATGCAGCGTAATTACAAAAAATACAGTGCACCTCTGTGTTTCCTATACTGCTGGTGTAAATTTAGCTGCCTAGCGTCAAAGCAGGCACCCTTGCTCCATAGTGCAAAGGTGCCTGCTTTGCAGGGAATTATTGTTTATGTGCAGGTAGGGACCCCTTCCTGCACATAGACAGTCATCAATGGCCTTTTGCTCTTTCTATGTGTGGTACAGAATGCAGCACACATAGAAAAAAACAAAAACAAGAAGAATTAAAGTATTTCTCCTTGTTGCATCATGCTAACCCTGGGGTGGTGTTAATTTTTGGCGTTTCCTCGGATTTATGTTTACTTATAAATCTGGGGCAGTATTAAAAAGCAATGGGTTTTGCATGGTTACACCCACATCAAACCTATTGCACACCCCTCTGCTGCAGAAAACTGTGTCGGGGTCCCATATTTACAAGGCGGTGTTAGGCCACAAAAATTTAGTAGATATGGTCCAGGGCACAGCGCCAATGGAACATCAAAAAAGGTGATGCTCCGGCTTGTAAGTATGCCCCTAGGTGTACATGATGGCAGGTGGAACACCTTCTAACCACATATACCACAGTAAACCCTAAATCTCAAACACAATAATGTACCCACATATGTTGAAATAAATAATATGGGGGGCGCACATTAAATTCAAGCATACTAATTTGTTGAGATTTCACCACAAAATTACAAGCAACAGTATTTCGTTAAAGAACAATGCACACAACATATAAACGTCTCAGAAAAGTGTCATCCTACAATGAAATTCCATAATATATACAGTTATTTACCATTAACTTTGTCATTGTCAATAAAGCATTACAATAGTCATTAGAACATTGGAATGTTGCTAGCTCCATTGAAAACAATGGAGTGCTGTGGGCTTTTACTGGGCAGTAAAAGCCCGCAGCGCCAACATTCCAATGTTCGCTTTGTTCACAGCAACAGCTGTGAACAAAGCCTCACGGAGCCCGAGGGGATTTTAATCCCCTCAGGCTCCGTGAACATTTTCTTTTTAATAGAACATTCTGCCCTGAGTGGCAGAATGTTCTAATAGCCTTAGAACCCGCCGTAGCGGGCTCTACCGGCTATTAAAGTCCCTCTCCCTTCGGCTCGGGCATTTAACGCGGGGAGCGGGCCTTTAATAGCCGGTAGAGCCCGCTACGGCGGGTTCTAAGGCTATAATATAGCGTGTGCATGAGTCCTTTTTTAAATGGCCATAAGTCAACCTTAGGGTGCTACAACTAAGGTCCTTGCATTCCTCAACCCTATGGTCAAAGCCCGTACTACAGAAATACTTGAAGTATAGGGAAACTCTCTTAAGGTTATCAATGTAGCCTTCTGGGAGACCTAGAGCGCTCTTCTCGGGGGACCTGCAGCTCTCCTAGCAAACCCCAAACAGATCTCAGACCTTTTATGTCCCCCCAAGTAAGCCTTATTGCAGGTAACAGAAAGTGCATAGCATGATTGTAGTTCATTTTAAACATGTTTTTCCTGAGAATAATCCCCAAAAGCAGTTTTTCACGTCAGCAAGGCTGGTTGTTTCATAGCATTAAAGTACGCTATTAAATGTATTAATACTATCTTTGACCAGGAAACATCTACAGATTTCATTCTTGGACTTTCCACAATATTTATTACAAGCCCAATAAACTGAAGAAGTCAGATTTATCAAAAATATTTTGAAAAAGGTACACTCAGAAAATTACATTTTCCCTGACTAAAGTCTCCAGAGGCCCCATGCATGAGTTTCATCTGTCACCTGGCACCTGAATGTCCCTCTTGATGTGCTGTGAAAACTACTTCCAGTGCACGGCAAAGGCTTGAGTGTGAGGAGATGTGTCAGTTCTTCTGACAGGGTGACCATCTGGGCTGAGCCAGGAGCTTGATTAACCTTCAAATATTCCTATAATGTTACAGGCAACAGTGAGATGACACCTGGGTAGGGCCCTTCTTCATTCCCCCAGTCACAGAGGCACCAATCCCAGTGAGAGAGATGCTGTCCCCAGAACTGTTTTAGAGTGACTACATAGGAGGAATTTCCCGGACCACACCTCTGCAGTGAGAAAAAGGATTCTGATATCTTGGTTTTAGGTAGAGAGGGAAATAGTGGGCAGGGTTACCCCCTCAGTACTTTTACCTCATTGATTGGGGGTGGCCAGGTTTTTTCCCCCACTCATAGGCTGGTGTCAGACACAACATGGCATCCCCAGTGCCCTCCTTGGAATAGTTTAGGAACCTGTGCAAAAACTGAAGAGGACTGGACCTGCTATCTCTGACCTTAAAAAAGCATAGAAGACTAGACCGGTGCTCCCTCTGAGGACAAAGAATCAGGCTCCAAGAGTCATAAGGCAGATCTCCGGTTCAGTCTAGAGTGGCTCAACAAGCTACAATAGGCCACAACGTCTCAGCTGATCTGGTACTTAGAAAATTTGGCTCCAAAGATCTTTTTAACTATACACTTTCAAGCACATGGGTGGTTATTTCTTCCTGTGGGTGCCAGCATAGAAGCAGGTCTACTTGTTTTACTTTTCTTACCATGTGGAAACAACAGCTGTTATGGTTGCCTCACAATCAGGGTGTTTTGCCCAGAAGAGCCCTCCACCTCACAGGCTGCTCCTCTTCGGCAACGTTGCTCTCTGCTTCTAGAGGGTAATGCTCCTGGGGGAAGCCCTGGCCAGGAACCATGGAAATCTGTGTGCAGTGGTGCCACATACTTTACTGTCTTAGTGTCAGCCTCCAGGACATTGGGGGCCTTCTGAGTCAATAAGGGGAATGCACCCTCAAACCCTCCTTGGAAAAATCTTCACCCTCAGGCCTTGTTCTTTCCCTGGGAGGATTGAATTCTAAGTAAGGGAACATCATGTGCCCTGTTTCAGCCGGTGCCCTGGGGTGGAGACAAAATCTCCAAGGTTCCATGAAGGCACTAGCAGAGGTATGTGATGACACAAGAGCATTGGTAGCACACAAGACTGCTTCCCTGAGTGAGAGGAAAACAAACAATATTTTGTCAGGTCCCTCTTTCCTATTTTGCTGTGAAAGCTGTATCTCACTCCAGGTGATGAACTCTAGCCACTGAAACATGTATTTCAGGACCCTGGCCTTTAACATTTCAGGAAAGTATGTCACTTCACTCATTAGGGTGATCCAGTGCCATAATCCAATTAAGGACCTGGCTCAGAGAATTATAAAAACTAAATGTGCCAGAAGGAGTGCAGATAAGATAAAATCTGTACTTTGAGTCCTCTGTTTACCCTAAATTTGTTGTGTCAATCTAGGCTCCAACCCATCTCAAAACTGTTCTTTGGTGCAGATACTGCCCAAAGGTACAATATAGTAAAGCACACACATTGCCCAGTGAAGCACTAAAGATGCACACTATGAATGCCAACTCAATTTATAAGGCCTGTACATGTCCTTAACAATTCATGAAGGGTGCCTGTAGGACAGACTACCTGTCCACATATACTAGACTCAATCGTACACAAGTATGCACATGTGTGTGCACATGTGTGCATGTGCAACCAGCCCAATGTTTATGGTGCAGAGCAGCAGACCTTAATTTAAAAGGCAGGCACCGGTGGCAGTGCCCGCTAACAATTTCTGCAAAGCTCACAGTGATTCAGGCTCTATAAGTGTGACTCACAATACAGGTCCAAAAACAATGAAGTACAAATAAATAAATAAGGGGCATGTTAGAAATTGGGTCTCTAGTTAGCAGAAGTATGCACCCTGACCAAGTATGGGTACAATTCTAGTCAAAGTAAGTCACAGCACAACCTAAATTATCCTGTGTTCACCCTTGGGTAGCTTGGCATAGAGCAGGTAGGCTTAACTTCAAGGGAATGTGTAAAGTAATTGTGCAACACAGTGAAAACACCACAGAAAGACTCCACACCAGGTTAGAAAGATTGATTATGATGTTATGAACAGAGCTACTAAAATCCTGTGAGTAGAAATCAAACTATGAATTTTTAAAGAATAAATGCAAAATAGTGCTAAGAGTCAAAAAATGCTCTTAGGGTTTACTTTAGGTCATGCTGGACCGGGGCAAAGTCAATGTTAGGGCAGACTGCGATAGACTGCAGGCAGGCTACAGGACTCACGCAGGCCCTGGGGAACAAAGTACCTTTCCTGGTTGCAAGAGCAAGATGCTTGGTGAGATGCCTCAATTGGGCCATCGCAAGCATGGTGATGCGTGATCTGTCTCATGCAGTGAGGGCGATGCGTAGTGCAAAGACATGCACTGGAGAAGAGAAGCATTCGTTCCGAATTGTGATGTGCCAGGTTTTCTCACTCAGTTGAAGGATGTGTTCTCTCAGTAGACTCCTGAGGTGGCGAAGCACAGTTCCTAATGCATTAGTCTCTCAAGGCAATGTGGCAATTCCAAGAGCAATGTGCTGATTCTAGTCCCTCAACCGGGACAATGCGCTGGTTCTGCTACACGCAGACAGGAGATGCATTGATTTCTGTGATGCAAGTCTCTGGGTCCACTTCCAGTGAACCATGCACAGGAGCAGGGATAGGGATTTGGTGTCCCTAAGTCACAAGCAAAAGGAGTCAAGCCAACAAGCCCTTGGAGATCACTTGTAGTGCAAGGCAGAGTCCAACTCTCCCTCAGCAGGGTCAGAAAGTAGCAGGCAGCAGGACAGTACAGCAGAAAAGCCGTATTCCAGGTCCACAGTCCAGCAGAGTGACATTCCTTGTTGCAGCACAGGAGTTCTTCTGACCAATCTGCTTGTAGGTCCAGAAGTGTCTGATTTGATGGGGTCAGAGACACAGTACTTATACCCAGTTGTCCCTTTGAAATGGGGGAGACTTCAATGAAGGGTCTTTGAAGTGCAGAGAGGTCTTTTCTTCCCTGGCTGAAGACTATCAGTAGGGGGTAATCAGTCCTTTGTGAGGGGATAGGCACTCCCTAGTCGGTGTAAGTGTCAGCTCCCCCTCTACCCTCCCTGCCCAAGAAGAGAAGCCCAAGAAGAGTCATCAGAATGCAAATGAGTGCTCAGGCTCACCTAACCTTCCTGTGTCTGTGGCTGTCAAGAGGGAATGCACAGGGTAGCTTTCACCCACCCAACATGTGTACTGGAGACAGGCTGTAGGCACACAGAGCTGTATGAGCAGAGAAATGCCCACTTTCTAAAAGTGGCATTTCTAAAATAGTAATGATAAATCTGACTTTACAGTAAAGAGGATGGACATGATGCAGCTACTACTTTCTGATCAGTAATTACAGCTTAAAAAGTGTATTATGGAATTCACAATGCTGGCCTATGAGAGGTTGTAGGCCTCACAGTAATGAAAAATAACTTTGGGAGTTCTTACTACCAGGACATGTAAAACTTAAAAATACTTATCCTACCTTCTACTTACACGGCACCCTGCCCTTTTGGCTTCCTATGGTCTACCTCAGGAGTAACATATATGTAATAAAAGGAAAGAGGGGTGGGGTTTTAAATGTCAAGTCTAAGTGCTAATAAAATGTCACTTACAGGTCTTGCAATGGGAGGCCTGAGACAGGTTTGAGAGGCTACAGGTATGGGTGGCATAATCAAGGCTGCAGGCCCACTGGTAGCATTTAATTTACAGGCCCTGGGTATGTGATACATTACTTTGCAACGGACCTACAAGTAAATTAAATATGCCAGTCAGGCAGTATCCAATATTACCATGTTTTAAGGGTGAGAGCTCAACCACTTTAGCACTGATCAGCACTGGTAAAGCGCACAGAGTCCTGAAACCTACTAAAAGGATGTCAGAAAAATGGAGGGAAGCAGGCAGAAAAATTGGGGCAAGACCACCCGCAGGCTGCTACGTCTAAATCAGACAATATGCAAACACTTAATGGTGCATGGTCATTTTAAGGTCGATTTGATTGGAATAAAGGAAGGAGTCCTTACTTTCCGTCAGATTTTTGGAGCAAAGGAAATATTTAATTTTTATTTAAGGCCACTACCCCTAGGAGCACGACCATATATGAGATCTTCAATTGCACTCAGGAACCCAATTGAGATGACTTATTAAGAAGGTTGCCTGGTATCCCTTTATTGTAATGGTGGTCCTTCCTTTTTTATTACAACCCTTTTTATTAAACTATCAGGGCTGAAGCAGCATATAACATTAAGAATGTGGTAGTATTCATAAGAAAAACTATCTCTAATTGTGTTAGTCCAATTGTGACATTATTAATCACGTGCAATAGGAAAGTGGCACAGCTCCTCTACTGTAATAGGTTATTAAAGATGAGTTGTGACATCACTATGCATCTGCCAGACCTAGCAAACAGGGGCGAAGGCATGATAGCAAACGGAAATACTGCTGCTTTTGAAAACATGAAGAGGAAACCTAGATATAATTTCTTCTCAGATATTTTTCCCTGAAAATGTTCAGCTACTTCTCGCTAAAGGGACGTTTATGATAGGGTGTTTACTTAGTGCACTATTGGATTTAATTAAAAAAACTCATTACGAACTATAACTGCTTTTAAAAATGACACATTTAACTGTTTAAAATGTATTTTACGATCACTTTTAAGCAGCATCACGGTGTAGATTTTACATTTATTTTAACTATCAACTACCACATGCCTGAAACCAGCAACAAAGATGTCAGAAAAATGGAGCGAGGCAGAAAAAAAGGTTTATAAAATATAGTTTGGCAATTGTAAAATAAAACATTTACCACACATGTTACATACAGCCTCCATTGTGTTTGCTTCTGGCACTTCCTTGTAAAATGTTAACATTTCATTGAAGATATTGATTAGGTTATTATCCCATTTCTTCAGCTGTTTTTCCAACAATTTCAGTTCACTGAAGTGGGAGGATACTTATGTTTGCTGGATAATAACCAGAGGCTAATTGCTTTACATCAGCAAGACTATTCTAGTCTGAAAAGTTTTGAAGATTTTCAGGGTGTCCGCATAAAGTTTATTAACATTAATTTACATAAAATCATGATTCCTCATCCGCAGAGATATACCTCCACATGGATGCAAATTTGCACTTTTTCTTATTCACAAAACATCCCCGAACTACAACAGCAAACCTGCTTATTTAGCAGTTTCAAATCTTACTTCTCATAAAGTTCTGTGAACTTTCTTTTTTAATGTTGGCAGTAACCAGTGCAGACGTGGAGATTCCCACTTTGGTGACATTCGAGCCTCTTTACCATAAAAAAAATATATGTACTCTTGCCATAAGTAAATCTCAAGCAGTACCGTGATGATAAATGGTCAGAAAGGAGTCTGCTAACTTCCAATGAAATAACTTGTTTGAGGTTGCTCACAAACATTAAAGGCTAAACACAAATTTAAATACCAAGTCCCCACCCATACTATTTTATTTACTCAACATAATGTTGCAAAAAGATGAGGTAATCCTATATGGAGTAAAATGGTTTATAAGTACAAGGTTACCTTTTGTGAATGTCATGTCATCATAAATTCAGCAATTTGCTCTCGTAAATCTGTTTTACAAGTTCAAACGGTTTTGTGTATCAGACCCAATGAAACTAAATAGAACCCTTTTACATAGTTAATAGCAGTGCTTAATTTAAGTCGGAGGTTGCCGGTGGAGGACACCAGCACTTGTTTAAGGGGACTGGCGCTTATTTTTCCCCATTAGCTACTTCCTGGATGCAAGAGATGGAAAAATACACTAATCAGAAAGATGGAGAAAGAAAGCAACACCTTCACAAAGGGAGAAGACAAGACCTTGCAAGAGTGAGAAAAAGCAGACAGAGAGGGTCATTCTGACCCTGGCGGCCGGTGGCCGCCAGGGCCACCGACCACGGGAGCACCGCCGACAGGCTGGCGGTGCTCCAATGAGCATTCTGACCGCGGCGGTTCAGCCGCGGTCAGAAGCGGAAAGTCAGCGGTCTCCCGCTGACTTTCCGCTGCTCATTGGAATCCTCCATGGCTGCGGAGCGCGCTCCGCAGCCATGAGGATTCTGACCCCCCCTACCGCCATCCAGTTCATGGCGGGAAAGCCGCCATGAACAGGATGGCGGTAGGGGGGGTCGCGGGGCCCCTGGGGGCCCCTGCCGTGCCCATGCCAATGGCATGGGCACGGCAGGGGCCCCCGTAAGAGGGCCCCAAAATGTATTTCACTGTCTGCCTTGCAGACAGTGAAATACGCGACGGGTGCAGTAGCACCCGTCGCACCTTCCCACTCCGCCGGCTCGATTACGAGCCGGCATCCTCGTGGGAAGGTCGTTTTCCCCTGGGCTGGCGGGCGGTTTAACTGGAACCGCCCGCCAGCCCAGGGGAAAACTCGTAATACCCGCCGCGGTCTTTTGACCGCGGCGCGGTAATTTGGAGGGCGGGATCCTGGCGGGCGGCCTCCGCCGCCCGCCAGGGTCATAATGAGGCCCAGAGTGTGTCTGGCAATTGATTAAATACTACTGGCCTGATTTACAAAACTGTGCTGTTCAGCACTGAGAAATGCTGTGCTGTGCTTTGTGACAGGGAGGGAGCAGGACAGTGCCATATCTACAATGATATGCCACTCTCCTCCCCTCTCTCTAGTGCCAGTTCTGATTTCAGCTGCTGTGTGCCAGAGTGCAAGGGTGTGTTTGTGAGTCTAGCATGAGTTTTGTACTGGAAGGTTAACCTTCCAGTACAAAATAATATGCATACACACACTTTAAAACGTATTCTACTTTGTATGCATGGTGCACAGAGCAGCATGCATGCAAAGTTGGAAAAACAACGCCTGCTTTAAATGGAGTTAACATTTGGCAAAAAACCCTGTCTACTATTGTTTGTAGATGCGGTTTTCCATCAAAAGGCATTGGTGGTTGCATGGGAACGCCCACTTACCATCAATGTAACTCTCCCTCGGTGCTAAGTACTGCAAAGGAGCCTTTTGGGCTGCTTTGCGTTACTTCTAGGGTACTTTCCAGCCCTCTGAAAGTAAATTAGGAAAAAAAATAAAGTGCTGGTTAGCGTCATTTATATGATGCTAATCCAGCACAGAATGTAAAATCTTCCCCTACCAGTCTTGGTATGCTATGCACCCACAATTAATTGCACTCTTTCTTTCACAAATTGAGCACTAGTTCATAGTTATCCTCAATATGTGACATAGATCCTGCCCTGCCTGGCCTATGTTGGATGCCTCTGCTTGAACAATACAAAACAAAGAACATTAAAAGAAAGCTCCGCTTTTAAAAAGTATAGCCAATCTTCTGTAGTAGTCACAGCTCCAGAGTACAGCCACAAAATAATGAAAGCTGGATAGCAGTAAAGAGAAAAGCTAACCGTGTAATTATGGGTGAAAACCACAATTTGTATTAAGAATATATACACATGGCTAGAGAATATATGGTAATGGAGAGTACATTATCCAAACCATTAAAGGAATGCAGGATCTGACATCATATGCAGCGGCGTATCTTGGACAGTAGGTTTGGGGGGGGTGAGCTTCAGATTTTCCAATAAACTGTTTAAATACATTATATGACAAGCAGGGCAAACCAGAGGGACCTATGTAGCAGTGGACAGGGCAAGGAATGAAGGTTTGTAGGAGTACTAAGCGAGAAAACACAATATTCTGTAAAATAATCAATATTTTTTAGGACTTTCACACTGTGTGTCTGCGTTTTAGTATGTGTCAATGTAACAATTACTGCTGAAATCCGACTGACATCTCACAATATCGGACTGAAAGCACCTGTACCCAACTATTTATAAGAAAATACATTTATTTGAGGAGTGTAACACCCCAGACACTCCCCTCCCCAACCCGAAGCTATGCCCCTGAACATCTGAGTGTATGAGCAGGTACGAAAAAACGCGGTTCATTACCAAAATCACTTTTCATATCTAACATGTATTTCAGCAACAGTAAGTGGTAAAAAAAAAAAATCAACACAGTTCATTCATTTGTGATAAAAACCTGGAACAATGAAGAGTAAAGGTACAATACCTGCTATTGCAGCTCAAAGTATTCAGGTTGTAATCATTTTCATAACATTTACATTAGCCAGGGGTTTAGATAGTGCCCTTCAAAAAATAAATTATGTTTGAACGTTTGAAAAACAAAATATACTACAGCTACCTTTGATAATCAGCGGTTAATACATTTTTAAGATCGTGATGAAATATTATGAATGTGTGAATTTATCATGAATAGCGGCTTGGCTACTTATCTGAAAATGGATAGGGTAATAACTTTGAAAAAAACTAGAAATGTATAGAGCTCCCGTGGGCAAACCACGGTGCTTATAATACAAACGACTAGCTCAATTGAATGCTCCTGTCAAAGGACATGTTCGGGATGTATTTTGAAGGCAGCACAATGTTTTAGGGAAATTAAAGTCTGTGATGGAAGCATACTCTACCCCTACGCTTGAGATAGACACACACAAAATATTCTACTCCTGGTACTATTTAAGAGTCTGTGAATTGCTGTCAGTGTAGGCTGTTGTTGAGGCTGGGTTCTAAGATAAATCAAGCACTGTGGTTGTCAAAGTCTTTCTTTGTTGGCCAAGAGAGGGATATACATGTATTGATGTCTGCACCTTGAACATCTTACTTTATGATTTACTGGATTATTAATGGAATGACCATTACAAAGATTTTAAAACAAAACTCGTTCATTCGTCTGTTTCTCGATAAGCAAGATATAATTGTTCCTGTCTGGCAAATCTTTCCTCATACTTCTACGTTTATTGTGAGACTTGTCGTTTCTTATTGCACTACTAGTTAGAGCTCCTGCCCAAAAAAGGAATAAACCTCCAATTATATTCAGGGGTACAGTGCACCATACATTTGTGAATACCAACAAACTCACAGATTTGTGTGTGTTCACTAACTTTTCATAGCATCCCCACCATTGAATTCCCTCCCCTTAAACATGTGAAGATATTTGGTAATTCATAAAATAATAACATGCATGTGTGATATTTGTGTGCAACTAAACCAAGGTTGTGTTTTGCTTAGCTCTTCAGTAAGTTTTCATAATGGCATCCAATGTGCAGGTTTATGTGCAACGTTTTCAGTAGTTGCAGCTGGCAGTGGGATAAAGGGTGGTGAGGGAGTGGGAGATGGACAAAACAAGAATAAATAAATAAACTTACCTGAATCCTCACCCCATCGCCACAACACCAGTCTTCAGGATCCACTGCTAGCAGCATGATAGCAGTGTCAGAATTTGGCTTGAGCACCCTGGCTTTGTACTCCCAGGCAGACTGGGAGCCTGTGCATGCCGTCTCCAACCCAGGCGCTTTGTGAGCATGTGTGTTTGGCAATCCTCAGACAGCCGGCCAAGCACACATGCACATTGAGGGGAGTGCACACCACTCCCCCTCTATCTCTGCCATCCCCCAAGGCCCTGCCCCCTTGAAAAATAAAACGATAGCAAACATTATCCTTTTATTTTTCATGCTTTGCAACTGCTGGCCAGTGGCGAAGGAGCGGCAACTGGTTTTCAGCAGTTTAAATGCAAGTACAGTAGACTTGTAAATGTCTTGAGGTGTTGTATCTGTCAGGAGCCATTTGAGTTTAAAATGATGGTATAACTTCAACATAAAATTTGCATGCAATAATCATTCAAACTTACCCTCTATACACCTGTCATTTAATCCGCCAATCTGTCCGCATGTAAACCACACCTATATATCACATTTTGGTTTTTTCCCACTTTGCATGTGCATTAGTATGTGTGTCCACTTCTAACCTATTAGTATCTCCCTTCACTGGGAAGTTCTGCTCCATTACCATTTGACTGTCCAGGCTCATGTGGATATATGTGTCTTGCAATTTAGTATTCCCATGGCTAATTGTGTCTGGCTGCATTGGCAATGTTCACCCTACTGTTTACATGAGGGCATGTCATGGGTTTCAGCCTGTAGTGCCAGAGGGAGTGTGTCCCAGCTAGTGGTGGCCACTCCCTTCCCTGTCTGGAGATATTTGCTCGTTAACAGAATTGTAACATAATGTGAGTCTTTTTGTGCATCAACATCTTGTTGTTGGGTGTGTTCCCACAGGTGCTCATAGTAGTGTTCTTCGTCACCGACACATCAACTGTGTCTGTGATCCCAGGACTAAAAGTCATCAGTTGTATTCACCCGGTGAGCTCAGATCAGTTCATTGCCCTTCCTGGGTGTGATGAGAGGCCCTTTTGTCATTGTATCTCATCTGTCTGTGAGTGAGGTTTCACAGTCCCTAATTGCTTCACTGTATGTCAATATTGGGCCTGTTTCCCTCCTTTTACAGAAATCCACAATCAGGAACTCACTTTCTGCCAGTGCCTGGTCTTTTGTGGGAGCTTCTGAGGGTACTTTCTACTGGCATTGTTTGGATTGGGGTCCTCTCTTAGGTTCTCTCTCAGTGTAAAGTATCCCAGAGACATTGTGAGGTTTGCTGTCATTGCCATGTCCACACCTTATCTGGTGTGACATAAAAGTGTGAGCTATGATTCATTGTGACCCTGAGCTTCACTGGATACAGGAAGCCTTAGGTTATCGTCAAGGTTTTCTAAGCATGTTGATGTGATGTAAAGCTCAGATGTTTCTTCTGTACCATGTTTCTTTAGTCAGGGAAAATGTGCACTTTCTGGCTTGAGACATCCCATGGACTGTGATCATGAGTTCACTGCAGGATGTCACCTGGGTTTTATTGTTTAGTAGTCTGAACACCAATAGTCTTGGAGTTGCTCCCAGTGGGGAAAACTGGTCCAATCCTCCTCTTTCATGGCACGGATCTCTGTTACATAAAGGGCGGGGGCACTTGCATGTGTGGTCTGTGGTAATTTCCACCCTCCCCAAATTCGGACCTACGGAATACTCACTCTGCACCTGGATGGATGGACTCCTCTTTCATGTCTCTCCTGGGCAGGTGCCCCCATCAACACTGCTCACCCACTCCAGAGATGTAGCATCTTCCTTTATGTCCAGCTCATGCGACAGGTGGGTAGAACAGGGGGCATTGGATTTTTGAGGCACACTCTCTAGGACAGCGGGATGGACGCTCCATGTGTCTTTGCAGCCTGTGTAGTCATCGCCTCCTTTGATGCTCAGCTCCAGCTCCCTCGGGAATGGTCCATGCTCGCTAGGCTTAGTGTGCTCAGTGGCTGCCTGTGGCCACACGTCACAACTGAGTTTTCACAGGACCTTCCTGGTACTGACTCTTTCGCTTTCATGGTAGGCACTTCAGGTCCCAGGTCCCCTACCAGGGGGCCACACCACAGTCCTGGGCCTCATCAGAAATCTTGTATCATGAAGCCTCACTCCAGTCTATACACTCACCGATGGGACCCCCGACACTTAGTGAACATTTATGGTCATGGATGGATGTAGATGGCTTTACTGGGGGTAAATAGCAAACCAGAATAAACATCTTGGCAGGTCAAGCCCCCTGTGACTAAACCAATTTGAGAATGTACATTCATATTTTTTTTCTGAATACAAAATATAAACTTACACTTCTAAAATAGACAATATAAACACCCAATTCAAAAATATTTGTCCAAATTACATAGGGAAGATTTTATAGGATTTCGTTTTATTATTTCTAGACATCTCACGAAAAACTAAAGTGTATAAAGAAGATATGTAGAAAGTTGAAATGTATCTACAAAATGATTATTTCTGCACATTTCAAAAGGCCTGACATGGTTTTTCTAAAATTTTCTTTTGTGTTTCATTTCAGGTATATCATTTTTCGTACACAGCTTCATATGTCATCTTTAACATACATACAAGGTAGGTACTTAATTCTGACCCCTTTTAAGAGCTACCAATGAATTTTAAAACATACTAAGGACCTGATTTAGATATTACCAGATGGGTTACTCCGTCACAACAGTGACGGATATCTTGTCTGCCAAAATCTAAATCCTGTAGAATATAATAGGATTTAAATTTCGGCAGACAAGATATCTGTCACTGTTGTGACGGAGTAACCCAATATCTAAATCAAGCCTTAAATGCTTATGAGTCTATGAGGGCATTTTGCCTTTGTATTAATTTAATTATAAGCGTTGCATATCTTAGACAAAAAAGTTCTATAGAAAAGTGTGCTATTTTTGAAGTAATAAAAATAATTTCTTTAAGGGAAGTTTGGGAGTTAAATCCTCCAGAAGTAGAAGATTCTGTTTTACAATATGCTGCATGGGGGATACAAGGTCAACAAATGGTAAGGTCTTTATACGTATTTTAAAATTACTTATGATTTCTCTTTGTTAGCCTTTACAAAAAAAGAGTTGTATGCCATTACATTCCACAGCTATTTATTATGTGGAATTAATTTCCATGCAAATGTTTCATATAATCTCTACTGAAGCACAAAAAGAGCTTTCGGTATTGGAGGTTTCTATTAAAAGATCTACTGTTCACAATTTCTCAACGGCTATCTGAACTATATCCATTAAATGGTTTTAATTTGCTCCATTGTTTATTATTTACAAAATGTACACTCCTCATTGTAATATTAAAGAGCGCAGAGATTTGTTTCTCCACTGCTGCACTGTTTACGTGTCTTCATCTGTTTATAGTTAAAAAGCTTCTATGATGATGATCATGCTTCAGTATTTTAAGTAAGCTAAGTTGGTCAGTAAATATCATTAATCAAAATACAGGTCTAAAGCCATGTACAAACACATCACACAATCCCATAATGCAAAATCTAAACTTTGCAAGACTAAAGAGAGCAGAATTTATTCAATAGTAAAGCCAATGTATAATGTGTTGTAGGACATATTCAGACTTAAGTCACACTATGACATTTTCCTATTTTGTTTAAAAAAATACTTTTATACACGTCAGTCTTTTGATGATTTTCAATCAGGTAAAATCTGCTGAAGGACAAAAGCAGCAGAGGGCTTTACACCTCCAGCAGGCTTTTTTTAGGTTTGGCTTGGCCAGACATCATGTGATCAACAGAAGAAAAACTTTCAGAATCACTGCTCAGAAAGGGCTTTGGCTCTGCCATCATGTTGATGTCTTTGAGTACAGTATTTGATACATTGAAAAAGTATGTTTGTATAGCACCTTTACCCTTATGGGAAACCTTATACTCAATACATCTGGACCAAGTTTATTTTTGGTGATAGGCCAATGATCAAAGCTATAGGACTGATCTGTTTTTTCTATGACAGTATATGACAAAGGCATTCTCCATATCATATTTATTGTAAAAATCATATATAAAAGCCAATAGGCCTTCAAGGATGGCTTGTTATTTCACTGTGTTAAAGTATGGCGGTCTGTATTTTATTAAAAGGAATCGCATAGAATACTAGGCAAGGTTTTTGGTGTTGACAATGCCTTGAGTTGGAGAGATGCGCTGTAATATGGTTGTTCAGCCCTCTCAGGAGGAGTTATATATTGTTTTCTCAACTGTAATTATGTACATATTTGAAACCGTATGACTGTATGCCAGATAATTCCCTTTCAAGAAACTTTATGCTCAATGCAGAGTTAGTTATTGTGAAAAGCCAAAGATAATTGAATTGTTAGGATAGTATGTTTAAACCTCACTCTTTCCAATTGCCAGAATTCCAGCGAGCTCAGCAATTCACCATGATGGGAAATTGTCAGTGTCAAATCTAACAAATTGCAAAGCATGTTTTATTCTGATTACTCAAATACAATGAATGCAAGATAGACTACCGGAAACAATGTTTTTATCCAGAAATGGGACAAACATAAGAACATTGCATGGGTGTTATCAACATTAGTACTTTTAGCCACCTCAGTAAACTACAATACCTTTCAAACAAGAAGGTCCCCTCCACTAAAAGAAACAGTAAAGACACCACAGATCTCCTCATCAAACTGTCAATCCCCATTTTTATTGTCCGATCATGACCAGGAAAAGGGTGACAGGTTTAAAATAAACTATAGACTGACACTGTCATTCCACCTTGTGGTTTAATTAAATGTTTATGGACTTTTGGTAATAAATATAAACACAAAATGAACGAGGTATCAGTCTTTTAAAACACATATTCATCAGAAGTAATTTAACCCTTTCCAAACCAATACCACAATAAATTCAGATATTGTCTCAATTGGAGGATAGTGTCCTCCGATGGAAGTCTCCTGGGAAACACTGACATTTTTATGAACCATGTTATGGTACCTTAATTCCTCATCATTCTTCCTTTGTCATGCAGAGATAGTAGTCATTCCTTAGAAAAATGTTCCCACCTCAAGGAGCCTAATTTCATCATTATCACCCTGGATGTTACGTGCATTTAATATCAAGGCTGGCAGCCTGTAAACACTTCCTTCTGAGAAAACCTAGTTTTTTTGTATGACCACAAAACTATATTGTTAGAGATACTTTTCTATCTCAACAACAATATTCATCTTTGGAAAAAATCTATGTAAACAAATCTATGGTGCTACCATAAGCACTTGCTTCTCCTGCAGCTATACCAACCTAGGGTGATGGGAGGAGCAGGCGGTCTGAACAACACAGAATAAGGAGATGACAAGGTAATTATTTAGACCAGGTACATAGGCGATTGTTCCCACTTTGTGATGAGGATGAATTGACTGCTGATAATTTCACAGCGGGACTAGAGGACAATGAACTCAACTTGAAGTTCACATATGAAATCAGTGATACAATGATCAATTTCTTAGCAGTGCAAATTGTGGTTGTTGATACCAACATAGTCATCAGCTTAAAAAGAAAACATCTATCAAGAAACAGATTGCTTCATGCAGCAAGCCACCACTGGGAAAAGCAAAAATGGCGCATGCATGCTTATAAAAAGCAGTACCTCCACCACATATGAGGAGAAAGAGAGGAGAAAGATCAATAGATTTCAACAGAGGAGTTATCTCAATAAGATTCTGAAGAAAGCAGCACAAAACTAGAGGTTTGTCATGAGGAGCTATTATTTGGATCAGATAGAGCAAAAGCTAAATACAAGAATATAATTAGTTTTACCACTACATTTAATACCAAATCTGAAGCGGTGAAGAAGATGCTGGCCAGGCACTGAAAAATAGTGAGAGATGACAAGGTCATTGACAGAGACGTCATCTCCTGCATGTCTATAATTTATAGAAAAGATACATATTTACAAGACAGTCTAGCTTATAGTTACTTGGTGGATGGAACACGGGAAAGCTGGCCTTCCAATTTCAAAGGATTGTGCAAATGTGGCAGAAGGAAGGTCTCTAGTGGGTCTCCTAGTAGAACAAGTTTTTCAGTTCTTAACGGTCATTTAAAACAAATTGGACAGTTTATTATATGTGGTATATGTCATTGTGTATATGTACTAGAATGTCTGTGCCATCTAAGATATAGAGGGAGTATCCAGTCTGTAAACTGATTATGGATCATCAACGATTCATCAAACATTTTACTGCAAATATTTCATTGATATTATCGATGTTGTTATCAAAGATGTCATGAGTGCCACAATTTGTGGGGTAATAAGAAGTGCATGGTGAGGGTGCGAGTTATAGGACATGAGTTATAGTTACTTGAGATAACTTCAGCTATAACAGGTGAATTTCTATGGTTTTGTACGTTTAAAATGTGAGCCTAATTGTAAGGTCACTGTATCCTTTGTGTTTGTAAGTAAATTTCTATTGTTTTTTTTAAAATTATGTTCGATAACTATAATGTCTCTGTAACCTTTGGCTTTTTCAGTGAATTTCAATTTTTTTTTAACATAAAGTAATTTTCATTAGTATACATTAATCCAACCACCACTGCACACAGTCTTTGGTGGGCTCCCGCACTTGTTTCACTAAAACCCCCAAGTGTGCCATGTCTTGGGGGCATTTAAATATTACTTGGGGACCATCACCTGGCCCCCCTCGCAGCCCCGGGGACTGCTACATCCTCACGGGCAAGTTTAAATCTAATGTGGGGATCCACCTGGCCCGTGCACAGCCCTGGGGACAGCCATCTCCCGAGGGTCAAAATTATATCTAATGTAGGGACTGCCTGGCTCCCCCACAGCCCTGGGGACCACCACCTCCCCAGGGCAAATATTTAGTTCTGTGCTCGGAGTCCACACAGCCCGCTCCATTCCTGGGGACCACCACCTCCCCAGGGATAACATAAAAATAATGGAGGGGTTCTGTTTCCGACCCCCAGCCCTGAAAACCACCACCTCCCCAGGGCAATAGTTGTTGGAGGGGGGCCACAAGGCCCCACCTCAGGTGCCATCCCCTGGGACAGAGCTTTTGATTTGTGGGAGCTGACAGCAAAAGCAAACAAAGTCTGCTTTCTGACAGAAGCACCTGGCAAACAGCTTCCCATGGCAGAAAGCAGAGATTTCATCTGTTTCCATGCATGCAACCATGCATGCAGGGAAACAGATGAAGACAAAGCTCCTGCAAGCCGGGAGCTGCTATTTAAATCACGGGTAATGGCTGAAGCCTCAAAGCCAATCATACAGTGCATTACTAAAAGTGAAAACAGACTAGTTCAAAACAAACATTTGCATATAGTGTGCCCATTCCCCGCCATCTTTAAAATATATAATACACAGGGTTGCAATGTTAACACAGCTCCTTGTTAGCCCAGGTATCATCGCTTGTACTCATAATGATAAAGCTTAATTCTAACATGAAACAAACTGCAACGAGTAGGTTGGTTGCATACTTCTGCCCAATGGACTTTACGTTAGTAACCACGTCAGTAACTTAAGATATCAACGCCTGTTATCATCTGAATATCAGTGCTTTGCAGAAATAAATAAGGAAGCATATTCCTTCACTTGTACCCTAATAAACCTAGCGAAGAAGAATCCTGGCGTACGTATGCCGTGGCCATCTTGGAAAGTATCAGTCTAGTAGCTCATCAATCCTAGTCTGCTATCATGGTAACCTTTGTAAATAATTAATTACCCAGTGCAGTTCCCATCTGATACTGGTTCAAACCTGTGCCAGGGAAGAAATAAGGGCTTAACACAATAAAGTACAAATGAGATCTGTCTCAATATCCAACATTATAATAATACAGGATTTGTAAAGCACTGCAAATCACCTGTAAGGGTCTCAAGGCACTGAATTGTAGGCATGTGGAGATTAAGTGAGTTGCCCAGTATTACAGGATGGTGAGCTGACACTGAGACTTGAACCAGGTTCCTCCAGCTTCAAAGTCAGGTGTTAAGGCAGTTATGCCACATCCTTTCCATGGTAACTCCCAACATAAGGTTTGTGCATGGTAATACATAACACAACATCAATGTAAACAAAAGCGATTGGTGAAAATAAACACCAATCATGACCAGATAGTGGCCCAAGTGGGTGGATGAATAATGGAAAACCCTGGCGGCATGACAATCCCTATAATTTATTTAGACATGCTCTGATGGGGCCCCCAGGATCAACTGAGGATGGAGCGAGTGGTGGGTCTGCTCCACAACGAGAATGCCAGAGAAGGTCTCATGGCCCAATAGGTGCGTCAAAAGTTGTTCTACATAGCACTCCATGTTTTCTATGTTGGTGGACTCTGCAACACCTACAATTCTGAGGTTGTTCCTTAGTGAGCAGCCTCAAAGGCCTCGATATCCAACTATAGTGCAAGCAGAAGCTTGTCCATCTTTTTCTGGGATGTAGACTTTGTGACTTGTTCATCCTCTACTTCTGGGACTCAATGCTCCACTATATCGAAGCACTCAGTGTGCTTGTCCAGTTTTTGCGACATGTGATCCATTCTAAAAGTTAAAGCATCTATTTTGTCATCTATTTTCATTAGGCTGTGCTGCATGACTGTAAGGATTTTTGTTTCCTTGCCAGATTCTTCACATGCAGATTCCGGTGCTGTTGCACCATCATCTCAGGGTTTGGGCATTTTCTGGAGTTCAAACTGTAGTTTGGTTTGCATTTTGTCTGCCTTGCCCATGTTGACACTTGGAGACTTCAGTGTTCTATGCCGGGAGTCACTACAACACAAGGCTCTTCAGGGGTGGTCAATGAAGTGCCCTCTGCAAGGGCGCAAGCAGACTCAGTCCGTCCACGTGGGTGTATTATCAGCTGCTGCAGGAGTATTAACTGTGAGGGTGCAGGGCGGTGCAACACTTGTCCCGGCACACACTCTGAGACCAGGATCTCCACTGCCACTCAGTCTTCCAGTGCTGCATCCCCCAGCACTATCAATGTCAGATGTTGGAGCAGCGATGACAGCCTGTGCACATGCCCCAGAACCCCACAAGGGCACATCCAGGGACAATAAGGCCAATGAGCACCAGTCTGAAGCCAATCCATAGCAGTTATTTGGTGTTGGTTTGTCTGCCCCTCATGTTGCTGGGACAGGTACCCCAGAACTCATATACTTCTGCGGTTTGCGCCAATATTTGTGGGGAGGCACCCAGCGTTACCCATACAGGGCATGCTCTTCAGTCCAGATACTTTTGCCTAACCACTTGAAAGTCCAGGAGGCCATCCCACCACAAGTGCACTCAATCCCATAGATGATGCACAGTGATAGCCCATTAAGCAGGTCTCTTCACCCATACTGCCAGTTCATGGATGGACTCATCAGTACGACATTGGGCAGGGTAAGACACGTGCTATAATAATCTACTATGCAGCACGTGGGTTGCCCACTCCCACTACCAGTCCCCCTCATGGTCCATTGCTGTTGCACCACTCCACAGGACCCAGCCACTCACTGTGTCAGCACAGGCCCCACTGTTGCTGGTGTCAGGAGGCGGATGTCACTCACTCCAGCTGTCTACAGCAACTCATGTGGCCCCCTGCCCACCAAAAACTTCACCCTGTAGCCGGGCTCCTAATCTGGCCTCGCTGCCACAGGCCATGCCCAGCAGGGCCTGCTGCAACCATACCCTCTCCTGCCGCCAGGCAGGATCTCACAGCCCATCAGTATCACCACTTCCAGCCGGCAGCCGCAAATGTCCGCAGTCCCTCTCCCGGAGTGGGCAACAGCTGTTTGGCAGCCTCCTTCACCATGAGCCCCTCCATTGCTCACAATGTGCTACTCCTCTTGACCAAGATCCCGACCTCAAGGAAGGCCACAGGTGGCTTGCTGAGCTGCTCAGCTTCTCTGAGAGCTTCATTTTAACTCAAATGCTGTTGCGTCCTTTGTGGCTGATGACTGCAGGCAGCAGTGGCTCATTTTTGACACAGTTTAGGCACTAGGATCATGTTGGATTCTTTAACGGCTAATGGAGCACACCTAGCTGGTGGCCATCTTTGAGCCCAGCAAGCTCTGTCCCCTACTGATCTGTATCTGTTCGCCTTGGAACTCTGAGCACTTTACCTCTGCTAACCAGTGCTAAAGAGCATATGCTCACTCTCCTAAAACAAGGTAACATTGGTTTCTCCACAATTGGCATATATAATTCACGTCTATAGCCTCTAGTCCCTAGTAAAGTGCACTGTATGTGCCCAGAGCCTGAAAATTAAACGCTACAAGTGGGGCTGGCCCTTGATTGTGCCACCCACTTACGTAGCCCTCTAAACATCTCAGGCCTGCCACTGCAGAGTCTGTGTGTGCAGTTTGACTGTCATGTCTACTTGGTATTTAACACCCCTTACCAAGCCTTTAACTCCCCTTTTGTTACACATAAGTCACCCCTAAGGTAGGCCGTAGGTTGCCTTTCGGGCAGGGTGCTATGTAATTATAAGGCAGGACATATACTGCTCCTCTCTTAGCTTAACATTGGGTATTCCTTATTACTTTATTAAAGTGTCATTTCTGATTGAGAAGGATTGACCTGTCATGTTGAGTACTTAAGGAATTGATAAATCCTCTTTAATGGCAAGGTCAGATTTACTATTACAGTTTTGATAATGCCACTTTTATAAAGTTGGCATTTTCTTGCTCTTAGCTCTGTGTGCCTGCAACCTGTCTCAATAAATGTCTGGGCGGCAGTGACAGCTTGTTTCCTGTATTCCATCAAGACAGCCTCATACGTAGGAAGGGTAGGTGTGACTGAGTAGCCATCTGCATGTTGATGGCCCATTCTGGGCAGGATGGGAGGGAGGAACTCACACACTGAATAGGTAGTGTCCTGCTCCCACACAAAGGATAGCTTAACCCCCTGTGGTGAGTTCGGAGCCATGGCCGTGATGTGGGACCTCTGTGCACTTCAAAGACCACTCTTTGAAGTCACCCTGACTTCAAAGGCTCAACTAGATTAAAAAAGTAGAAATCTGACCCTACCAAATCAATCCACTTCTGGACCTGTGAAGAACTCTGCCAGGAAGAAGGACCGCTGTGCTGCTACAAGGACTGCTACTCTCGACTGCTGCCCTGGAAGGACTCCTTTTCTGCTCTGCTGCTCTGCTACCTGCTTCTCCTCTCTGCCCTGCTGAGGAAGGTCTAGACTCATCTCACTTTAGCCCAGAGTGACTTCAAGGGCTTTCTGGCTGGCCTCTTGTTCATCTGAAGTCCCAGGGACATGAAAGACTTCCAACACAACCTGTCAGAGCACCTCAGTTTTGCTTGCTGCAGATCTTGCCCTGCCAAGTGATGCCAATCCTGTCCTGGCCCTTGGAAGTGGGTATAAAATGCTGCAACTTTAATAATCCACACATCTCTATCATTGCGCTGGTCGGAACCATTGCATCTCCTTCAGAACCAACTCATCACCAATTTAGGTTCAGGAGACATTGCATCACCAGCTGTGCAGCTTGTCAATGATGCACCACATACACCTAATGGGTTCAGCAGTGAAACCCTGACAAATTGCATGGCTTAGAACCAACGCATTGCGTATATTGCCAGGATCTATGATGACACATCGACTCAGCTGCTCATCGCATCGCTTGCCGCATCCTCCCTCGACACAACCCCAAGCCAATATACTGATTGAACTCGCTAAGGCTGGTTCCTTTATCCAACCCAAGCTCCATCGATGTCGGTCTGACTTCAACTCAGTCTAGCGCGCCCAGATAGCCCTGGTTGAGGCTTTATGTTTATAAGCACTACAGTTTCATTTATTCTTTACAAATTCACATCTCAACTCCTACTTATTGGATTTTTGTCATTTTGGTCTTGTTTGGTCTCATATTGTTCTTTACAATGTGCTCTATTGTACTAACCAGGTGTGGTAATTTTTTTGTGTGCTGTTTTCATTGTCTTACTGGTTTAAGTGTTACACAAATACTTTACCAATTGCCTCCTAAGTGAACTGTGCCTGCTTTGTGCCAATCTACCGAAGGGTGAGCACAGGTTAATTTATGTAGTGCTACTGACTTACCCTGACCAGGATTGTGTTTCCTGCTCAGACAGCGTGCATATCTCTGACAACCAAAAACCAAAATTCTAACAGAAGTGTTGCACACAAACTTCACATTCTGCCTCCAAGTTAAGCCTGACAACTCTGTTCCAAGCTATCAGAGGGTGAGCACTGTTTAATTTAGGGCTTTCATATACATTATCCTAACAAGAATTGTGGTTTCTGCTTAACTAGGGCTCACACCCCAGTCAACCAACCACTCAATTTCTACCAACCATCATTTGTCAGCTGGTGTCACCGACCAAATGATGACTGGAAAAACATGAGGAACTTGAGAACAGGTTCCAAACTGACAACATAAGGATAAGGAACACTAAAAAGGCATGGAGGGAGACTATCTGACTTAATATATATTTAAGGAATATTCTAAAAGAGGAGTCTGCTTTTCAAGTTGAGACTGAGAGTGGGCAGACTACAGGATGCCAATACAGACCACCCAAGAAGCACTGTAGTAGTGCTTTCAAGCTACCTGCTGAAATAAAGCATTATGTCAGAGGGACACTGTTGGAAAAAAGATATCATACAGTGAGAGTGATATCTCCTGCTTCCAAGACCTCTATATCTTGACACTGCAACGTAGATGTGAGTACAGAAATGTGACCCAAGAAGTCCAAAAAACAACCACACTATATATGGGTTATAATGAAGGGTATAAAAATCGACTGGAAAGAAGCAGAAGTAACCATCACATCACTGGAAGGTAGAGCATTTCTTGGCATCCAGAATAGTGAAGAAGGTGATGTGTAGACTGATATTCCCTCCTCCATGCAGATAAAAGGACACCAGTTAGGGCCACAGATTTGCAGATGTGGGTTTCATGCTTGCTTTGCAACAGGATCTAAACTGTACCTCACTGATGAGACCTAACAAAGCAGAAAGTATGCTTGTGGTCCTTGTTGCATGGGGCCTCACCTGGCAGTTCAGTAAGGACCGTTCCCATTAAAAGCAGCATCAGTACTGAATTCCATTAGATGGGCCTCTGTCAGGAGTGGCACAGTGGGAGACAAATGTTGGGTTGGATTTGCCAGAGGCTTAACTACTTGCAAGCATTCATTTGGTCACTGTTTGTATGTGTACGTATAAAATGTGTTCATATGTTCATATGTGTTCATATAAAACAATAGTTGTTATATATACTTTGGGTGTCACTCATATCTCCCTTGATAGATGATCAAGAGAAGTGCTATCGATCATCCCATATTTAACATTACGGATGCAAACTCAATTCTCCACACCTGAATGGACTAAACACTGCCAGTAAAAAAAGCGTGATCTGGAATCTTAAAAACAGCAAACCTTAACATAATCTTTTTTTTTTTACTTGTTTATTTATGCATGAGATAAACACATACAACTGTGTACTACATGATTACATAGTGCGTTCTGGGGGGGAATATCAGACCAAGCGCACCTTTTATGTCAATAACATTTTGAAGAGTCCAGTTCCAGGTCTACTTAGCTGCTCTGACTGAGCGCGCATAAGGAGATAAGGCATCCATGATGTTAGACTAGGGGGACCCAACCAACATGACTTCCACAGCAGCCCGACAGAGCAGAGCCCACCCCTTCAGAGACAATGCGGTACACTATAACATATTAACCAACAACAGTAGACTGTAAGTATAGTAAGCATCGACAGACCAGCGGATAGCGCTGTGAATGATGGTCATTTATCTGGTGCAACAGGCATGTATGGCCGTGGGGGAGGCACTCGGTAAGGGAACACAGCAGCATCCCAGAGTGACACAGTAGCCAGGGTGAGGGAGTGGGGGTGGAGCCACCCACGGCGACCCTCCTCACGTAGGAAGACCAGAAACATGCCCTCCTAGGAACACCAGGACACACATCCGTGCCACAGGAACCCCCCAGGCCTAGTACTCCAAGGCTCAATCCACAACCAGGGCTCAACAAGCAGACGCATCAGTCAAAGGAATCTCTCCCTCGCTCTCCTGCACACCAGTTAACTCATTAATCATGGCACGCCAGAGCTCCAAATCTCGATCACCATACTCATCTAAACGAACCTTCCGCAAACGGCATTCTTCTGCAGTAGCCCATTCAACTAAATCACTTAGACAGGTAAAATGCAGCGGGGGTGCGGGCTGGGCCAATGAATCGCAATGCCAATAAAAGCTCCAGCTGTGCAAATCTATGTGCCATTTTTCGACCCTTTATGGGGACTGGGATCAGGCCCAGCAGGCAGTGCTTCATCGTCACCTGCACTCTCACAGCCGTAACCTCCCTCAGCGTCTTCACCACTTGATGCCAATAAGGTTGGACAGAGCCACAGACCCATGCCATGTGATCAAAAGAAGCCGACTGCTCTCCACAATGGTTACAACTGTCAGGCTTTGAAGGAAATATCCTATTTAACTGTTGAGGTGTCAGGTATGCTCTATATAAGTAATAAAAGTTTGTCAACTTAAACCTAGCATTGCTAGTCGCATCCCGCACCAAAGAACGGGTCCTATTCAATTCCCCATCTGTGAGCGCCGCTCCGAGACTATTGTCCCATTGGCCTCTAATCCCCTGAGTGCCAGTCAGTCTGTCATCCTTGAGAGCTTTGTAAGTTCAGGATAGCAGACCCCAATCACCTCCGGGATCAGGTATTGATGCCAGGAGGCGATATTCAACGGGCTCCTCCCGGAAAGGACGTCCAAATGTCTCTGACCGTCTGTGAGATGTTCGCATATTGTAAGAAATGTCTTGGACCTATTCCAAACAAGGAGTCTGCCTCATCCCTCGTAATGAACGTGCCATTATGAAATAAGTCACCAGCATTATTACAACCCCCCTGCACACCACTGTGCAAAATCCATTACCTCCGCAGCTTTAGCAAAAGGCCGGATCCACCACAGGGGTAGCAGGTGCGCATATGGGGCCTTACGTTGGACCTGCACCACCGCACTCTCCCAAGCCCTTGACACCCGCTCCACTAGGTAGGGGGTGCCCTGCAGAACCCTAGAGCCACCCATTAGTATATGTGGGAGGCGCTCCACACAGACCAAACCAGCCAACAAGTCCTTTTTCCAATTGGGCGCATCCTCACACCATCCGGCCGCGTACTGTAGCAACCCGGCCAAGTAATATAAATATAAGTCTGACAGTCCCAAGCCGCCATCGGCCAGGACCAATTTCAAGATTCCCGTGCGAACTCAGCATTGTTTGCCTGCCCAGACTAAGGATAAAAGCAGTTTATCGAGCTGTTGGAATATCGAAAGAGTTAGCTCACAGAGAGAATTCTGCATAACCTGTAGGCAGTGAGGCAGCAAAATCATTTTCCTGAGTGTGATTCTATTCATAACCGATAGTAGGAGAGAGGTCCAAACCTGAACAGATGCACTGAGGCCCTCCAGTACTCTTCCCATGTTTAAATTGAATTGCAATTGCGGCGAATGCGCAACTCGGATGCCTAAATATGAAAAGGACTCAGTCTCCCAGGTTAAGCCCAATTGGGGCAACTCCGAAGCCTCTATCACAGAGAGACCAGCCATCGGGAATAACACTGTTTTGTGCCTGTTAACACGTAGGCCCGACATCTGCCCAAAATCATCCATCATTCCCAACAAGAGGGGGACCGCCTATTCAGGTTCTGAGACGTACACTAGAGCATTATCGCATACAATGAAATTATGTGCGTTCTCGCCCCCACCTGGATACCCCAACCATCCAAGCCAGTCTGTAGTTGAATAGCTAGTGGCTCCATGGCTAACGCGAACAGCAGCGGTGACAGGGGGCAACCCTGCTGTATGCCACGTTCGATCATAAAGAAGTCTGACACAATCGTCCCTGTACGCACTCTCGCCCAGGGCGCTGAGTACAAAAGTCGCACCCAGGATAAGAAGACAGGACCAATGCCCATCCTGCGCATCACCTCCCAGAGGTAGTCCCAGGACAGGGTGTCGAACGCTTTTTCCATATCTAGTGCCACTAGTGCTGTGGGAAAAGCAGAGCCTCAAGCGTCGTGAATTAGATGCGATAAGCGCCATATATTCATAAGAGTTCCCCTCCCTGGCATAAAACCGCATTGATCTCCCTGCACTAAATGCGTCGCCACTCTACTCAGCCGAGAAGCCAAACCTGTAGCGAGTAATTTAACATCAAAATTCAGCATGGATAACAGCCTATATGAGCTCGGGACGTCAACCTCCTTACCTGGGTTTGGTAGCGTAACTATCAAAGCTTCTCGCATATGCACCGGTAGCAGACCCTCCCCTCGCGCCTCATGGAGCATTTCCAACAATTGAGGAAGAAGCACAGCAGAATTTGTACGATAAATTCGACTGGTAGCCCGTCTGGACCAGGTGCTTTCCCAGTCCCCCCACCACTCAACGCCTCTCCCAGGTCTTCCAATGAAACCTCTCCTTCCAGTTCCTCTACCTGGGCTGCCGTAAGGCGAGGTAACCGGAGACCATTCAGGTACTTCTGAATCTGGGTCTCGCCCGTTCTCTGTGGTGCGGCATAGCTAACTCGCAAGTGCTCAAGCAGGTGCGCATTCACCCTCAACTGCCCTAAAATACTTTCCCCAGAGGAGCTGCAGAGCATCTGAATAATGAGGACTGGTCTCTCTCTCGCCGGATGAGCCAAGCCAGCATACGCACAGAGCGGTCTCCTTGCCAGAATGGTCCCTGCCTATAATTCCGGTGGACATAATT
The DNA here is from genome assembly GCF_031143425.1 of Pleurodeles waltl. Classification (NCBI taxonomy): domain Eukaryota; kingdom Metazoa; phylum Chordata; class Amphibia; order Caudata; family Salamandridae; genus Pleurodeles; species Pleurodeles waltl. The sequence continues at coordinate 1,063,392,377 of NC_090440.1, read as the reverse complement.
CTCTAGCCTATCCCATAGGTCCACAATTCGACCTCTCACCTCAAGGCAATCAGCCTCCAAAGTATCACCATTATCAACTTGGTGCTGTAGAGTAGCCAACACCTCCTCCTGATGCGTGAGCTCCCGGTCCAGGCGCTGCCTAATTTCATAATTTTTACTAAGGCTTTCCCCTCTAATAACAACTTTCAGTGCCTCTCATTATAAGCCTCGGGTCCCTGCCGTATCCCAATTTGTATGAAAGTATCCAACTAGCACATCCTGGAGATCTTTTTTATATTCCGGATCACCTAGTAAGTCTGGACGCAACCGCCACAGGGGGATCACAGGTCTGGGTATATGCATTTCACACTCCAGAAGGAGGGGGACAAGGTCCGTCAAACAACTCGGCGAACATCTAGGGAGACATCATTGACTAGGAGAAATCTATCCAGACGGCTGTAAGCCCCATGAGTGGGCGTGTAACACGAAAACACCCTAGACGAGGGGTACATTTCTCTCCACACATCTACAAAGTGGAGATTCCTAATAACGTTTCGTGGCTTGGCTGTCATATGCGCTTTCGGAATCTTCTTCGCGTGGTCCCTATCTAGCGCTCCATAGAGGATGCAATTAAAGTCACCCGCCCACAGAATGGGTATCCCTGTATATAATATTAATTCCTGTTGTATCTGATGGTAGAATCCCACATCATCCGTGTTAGGGGCATAGATATTCAACAGACAGATCTCACGTCCATCCAGTAAGCCATGAAGAAATATGTAACTCCCCTGCACATCTGCTTTTAGACTTTGTAATACAAAGGGAGTCCCAGGGCCACTCAGAATGAAACCCCTGTATCGTAGGAGGAATAGGTCGCTGAATATAGCTGCCCCCTCCACTTTTTCTGCACTTTTTGCACTTCATTCTCAACCAAATGAGTCTCCCGCAGGATAGCAATATCTACGCCAAGCCGCCGCAGATACGTATGCACTTTATAGCGCTTCACACAGGACTTTAACCCCCTAACGTTCCACGTAACTATGCGTGTCAAGGTACCCACCATAGACTAGTCCGTCCCACACACCACACCGCCCTCCGGGTCGTCCACCCATCCCAACCACCTGCGGACAACACCATATAATCCCCTGGTTCACGCTTGCGCAACCACGCAAGACGATGCCCCTAAGCAGAAGAACACTCACAGTGCTTACAGTGTCAAATACAGAACTCCAACTCAAACAAGAACCCACAGGTAAGTTCCCCATCCCACCCTGGGTAAACACCTCCCACAACTAGTGTCTGCCCAACCGAGTGTGTACCCCGCTATCACTTCTATAGTCCAGAAGTGGGAGGCGATCGCTGCTCCCGCTTGATAGCTAGATTCAGGTCCAGACAGCGCTCCGACATTCCGCCCACACTAATCGTACGGCCTGCACACACACTGTACCCACAAGTATAACCAACAACATCAATAGGGAGAGGTTAGCTCAGTTCCACCACTCTGCAGCAACTCCCGGAACAGGTCAGAGAGAAGAGGAGGATACAACAAGGGGAAGACCTCAAAGAATCCTCCAAAAACAAAGTACGTGGCTCCAGCCCTGACCGGAGGGCCAATGAAGCATTCAGGTGCCCACAGGGCTCAATTCCGGAGACAGTCTGCCCGCAGTACAGGGGGACCTGGAGCGAGAGGACCCCTCCGATGTGACAGTTTGAACCAACAGTTTACCCTCTTCTTGCTCCTTTGTCTGACGTTCAAGACTCAGGGTGCCGTCCGAAGAAACAATCACTCAGCTTCCTTAGCCGGCACGGCATCTGCGGGTGCTCCTGCGGTCTGCAGTATGCACCTCTGATGTCCCTCGGCGTCTTCTGTCACTCTCTCCAACCAGGAAGTCCGGCGTTCCCGCCACATTGTTCCACTCCAACCAGTCCCAAGCTGCTTTAAGAAATTGAAAAAAATGCAAGCGACCTGCATGGAGAACTTTCAACTTAGCTGGGAACAACAGCATATAGGTATAGCCCAGTTCTTTAAGCTTGCGCATAACATCAGCAAATGATTGTCTCTGGACCTGCACCATCCTGGTATAGCCAGGGAAAGAAATTATGGTGTGATTTTCAAAGGTAGGTTTGTGCACCTCCTGCAAAATTACATCTCGGTCTCTGTAGTTAAGGACCTTAGCTATAATCATTCGTGGAGGATCTCCCGGCAGCGGCGGCACTGCTGAGGCTCTGTGCGCACGTTCCACCACAAATATAGCCGACAAGGGTGCCTCAGGCAACGTTTTATGGATCCAGTCTTCCAAGAAAGTCTCCACATTAGCCCCTTCCACCCCTCCGGGAAAGCCCACTATGTGGAGGTTGTACCATCTTGCCCTACCTTCCGCATCTTCGACCCTCGCTTCCAGTTTGTGCGTTTTAGCTTCAAGGATGGCCACCGAGGCCTTCAGCGTATCCATCTCAGACTGCAGGCATGTCACTTGTTTCTCAGTGGCCACTGAGCATTCCGGCACTACTCTTAGGTCCGCTCAGAGCAGATTGACATCAACCGCTATGGCCACAATCTGAGTTTGCATTGCCTGCTGTGAGGACTCAATTGCAGCCAGTATTTGCGCCCCAGTGGGTTCTGCACCTTTCTCCAAGGGGCCTGAGGGATCTTTTTGTAGACTGCCACCCGAACTTTGCACTGTGTATTGATCCATCCAAGTTTGCTGTGTACTCTTTTGTGTTCTATCCTTGCCCATGGTATCCACCTGCTGGAGTGGCAGTCATGAAGGAACACACCAAATGCCAGGCTCATGCCCTCCATGCACAAGGCAGGCCGTCGAACTCCATATTTCTGCCGCCCAACACCTCTCAGTCTCTTAACCCTCTACCCCCTGTGGGGGTGCCGGCATATGTAGTTGCAGCGTAAGTGTCATACCCAAGCTGACGGATCCAATGCACAGCTTGCTAGTCCCGTACTCTAGAGCCGAGCAACTCAGGATCTCTAGCAGATTGTCAACACAGGGGAGTCACTCCTCATGAACTAATCCAGCGACGACTCCAGCTGCCACTGTATGTCCAATGCCAGCTCTGTGAGCCCCAAACGTCCATGGCCTGTGCGCTTCCCCCAGGAGGCAAGCCACCGCACTCAGCCGCTGCCCCAATCACTGCAACGGGCCTCCGATCCAACTGGGAGGCCCAATTCCAGCTCTGTACCCACTCCCAGGGGGAGCGAGGGGGGCGCAGTGTCAAAGTCCATTCAACACCTCACCTTGAGTGGCCCCCCTTCAGCAAACATCCTCCCCAGATTTGCGGCGCTCCAGTGTCTCTTACAGCCAATTTCTGCCACGTTCAGATCGCACATGCGATCGCAGCTGCCATCTTGGGGTCAGGCGCTCTGCTAAAGCTAAAGTGAAGGTCCCCCCAAATCATGAGCTATCACGGCTGAACAAGAGAAAATGGATCTATTCCTGACATTCTACTGAAATTATACCCAGCTGACCGTGCCAACAGGGAGGAAATAGTTGCTTTCTGGGTGTATGCAGCTTCTAACTTGCCTCAATATGGAACAAAGCAGTTAGATAGCACATTGAATCAGATAACAATGTGTCTGCCATGGTATTTTTGACCCTAATAAACCCCTGAGTCCTTAAGGGTTTGTCAAAAGCTTTTTACAAGGACTTTGACCCACTGCACTTGGCCCTCTCACAACCCTCTTCACTCCTTTTTGTGGGGATATAGGTATGGCCTGATGGATGAGGCAGAGCTCATGCTAATTCTGAAACTGTGGAAAATGGCATGAAGAATATGGGGAAACTGGGAGAAAAATATAATAGACCCTTTGCCCTGTATACTACAGACATTAGGATATTTATCAAAGTGCCTACTTAAAGGTTAGATAAGGTCAAATCAGCACTTATAGAACCAGAGCAAGTTTACTTTTCAGATCACATTAGAAAAGTGGCCCACTTACTAGAGAAATGAAGAGAAAAGCTACCTCAGTTCTCCTAATAATCATTGATACAGGCAATGTATTTGACAGAGTGATTAGGGAGTTCCTCAGGGTGATACTAAATAAAACATGATGGTATCAGCAATGAAAAATTGGATTGTAGCGAACTATAACATCTCAGAGGCAAAAATTCATTAAAGTAGATCCTACTTTCAAAATTAATAGCTTCAAAGAGGGTCAACAGAAGGATGTCCTATGTCACCCATCCTCTTTGCAATAACTATTGAACCTCTGGCAACAGAGATAATGACTCATAACAGATTTAACTGAGTTCAATTTAGAGCATACATATAAGCTTATTTTTAGAGGAGATTCTTTTCCCTCTGACTAAATCCAAGACATCATCGGCTGATCTTATAAAATACCTAGAAATCTAGGAAAGTGTCTTGGGATTCAAAATTAAGAGAGAAAAGCATGATATTTTTAACATCTTGGTCCTCAAGAGATTCCTAAAAAATTGTACCCTATGTCATGGTCAAAATACTGATCAAACACCATAGATTAAATCTAACTGAATTTCTGTCAAACCTGAACTGAAACTAACTGCCCAGCTGTAGGAAAAGTAATTGTTGCAGATGTAGCAAAATGGAGGGGTCAAAATATTTCAAAACTAGGCAGAATCAATGTTGTGAGGATAACTGTATTGCCTTGATTACCTACTTCACGCAATTCTGAAACTGATCCTTACTTTACAGATAGAGGTCTTTTATAAACTGGTAATGCATTTTGTATGGGCAAGGGACCATCCCAAAGTAAATAAAAATATACTTATAAAACTGCTAAAGAGACTCAGCTTGGGTTGCCTTAACTTCATACAATTTTAGCACACAGCCCAGTCCTCTAGGAAAACAGAAAATTAGTTGGGTTTTTATGGAGATAATCAAATTCTCATGGGTTATTCCTCATTACTCTATAAAGAGATGGAGCAGAGGAATTGTTATATATCGGAAATGACTGGAACCCCACTTTTAGAGTGGGAAGAATAGGACCCAAGAGAGGGCTCCCTGATCCTTTTAAATAGAGTAATTTTCCTAGAAATGGAGGGAAAGAGATTTGAGAACTGGAGAAAGCAAAGGGTACATGTAACAATCGCGGGTCTCCTGGCAGACTAAAGGCAGTCATATTTATATATTTCTGACAGCTTGATGGAGAGGTCTGTGACTTCAAAGGAGCTGCTAGTTTCTCTCAAGGCTCTAAACATTTGTTGAGTGGCTGCCATGTTTCATGTGGCTATTCAGTGAGCATACTTGTTTTTAAAAAACATATTCCCAAAGCTGAAGATTGGTTTTGTAAAGCAAAATAATAATGACCCTGACATTCTGTGAGCAGACCATCCTTCCTCAAAATTGGACAGATGGTCTGATGTACTGACACCAACAGCCTCAAGTCTGTTTTGCTGTCAGTGTAAGGTTTCCATTGTCAGTTCCAGTGGGGACACCACCAGTAGAAACATGATGGTCCACGATACTCTAAATAAAGTGGGTGGATCATAAGTTTGGCGCACGGGGTACTTTGTGATGTTTTTCGTGAAGTTCCCTGTCTGTCAAACTCTGAATAACTGCCATAGTCTCCTTCATGATACTGTAAAATGAAAGAGAAGGGGGATGCCATTTTCAGTGGTAATTAGGGGCCAGATGTAGCAAAGGGTTTTTCCCATTCTGTGTCAATGGGAAAATGTGTTTGTACATATGGCCCTAGATCCTGGAAGTGAATTTACTGATAAAACCTGAAAGAGATAAAGGAACAATATTCATAAATGTTTTAGGAACATACAGCATTGAGGTGCTAAATATAAGCACCCAAGTAAGGTGACACTAAATAATGTGTAGTTAAGGAGAATCTACAAAACAACATCAGATTTAAGTTGGAGAGATAGGAAGAGCAAGATGCATTCATCCATATGTGATGATGTTGTGAGTTGATTCAAACCTTATGGAATTAAGTTCTCAGTCATATCCATGAACTTCTGGGACAAGCAATAGCCAAATGCCCACTCTGAAATCCTATTACACCTAGAAGAAGCGGGTATGAGCAAATTGATTAGAATTCTCCTACATTATCTAATCGGCACCACCAAGAGACTCATTACTTACTATTAAATAAAAAGCAAGGTGCCAACAGAGATAAACTGGAAACCTGGACTAAGGCACACATTAAGAGTATAAAAGAATATGCATGTTTTAGGTCATGTGGTGCATGATACTGACCTGGACAATGAAACCAACTTGATCTTCTTATATAATAATAATGATTATTGAACACACCTAGCCTTAATAGTAACAGTTGTTGCCAAAAAGTAGGATTTGCAGCACACAATAACTAATCTGCAACTAAATACAATAATGTAACTTTACATAGCTAAGTGACTTTTTGGCTGTGACATGCTGTTTATCAAAGAGACATTACTTTTCACCTACCCACAGCTTGAACATTTGTTTATGTACTGATTGCAGGTACCAACCACAATTTTACCATAGCAACAGAGCATTTTAATAGTCTCTACGATTTCATGAGCAAAATTTGAAGCATTCTTAACAAGTTATTTCAGATACTCAATGAAGCTTTCATGCAGCGCAATGCAGCAAGGTGGCTGCTGCACTGCACTGGAGGAAAGGACAGGAATGCACCGTATTAAACATAACACAACACATTCCTCCCCTTTCCTTGTGCGGGTGCCCTTTTGACTGCCTAGCGCCAATGCAGGTACCCTTGCACCATGGTGCAAGGGTGCCTGCATTCGAGAAAGGAATGTTTTTGTGTAGGAAGGGGTACCTTTGTGCACAAAAACAATCGTCTGAGACTTTTCCCTTTTTTATGTCTGCTGCAGAATGCAGCACACCTAGAAAGAGGAAACAACAAGGAGAAATTAAGATAATTCTCCTTGCTACACCTCACCTTGGCAGGTGCAGCATTTTGATACATTCCCAGTTCTGCCACTAATGGTAAATCTGGAAATGTGCGAACAACCCCTGGTGAATTCGTGGGAACACCCATGCTCCACCTTTGTACAACTCCCTGGGGCAGAGTAATGCAACATAATTATTTCCGCTGTGTACCTTTACTCTAGATTTATCAAGCCATGCAGGGCCATGCAAGGTGGCCTTGCATGGCTTGATAAATCTTAATTAGTTGTGGCGCTCTATGAGTGTAAGGATATAGCAGACTGACCAGTTTTCAAACTTTTGAAAGCAAAAGAAGTTCACCAAATAAATATTCAGAAACAGATCTGCTGTCAAATCTACATTCTGTTTGTTAAAGCAAGAAAAGCTTATCAGACCAACCTTTCCTCAAGCAAAATCTTAAAGCACATAATCTCCAAAATACAATTCATTACTTTACACCTCCCACATATTTGTAAGAGTCAGCGATCTTAACTTTTACTTTATGAATTATTAGAACATTGGAATGTTGGAAGCCCATTGAAGACAATGAAGTGGTTTACGGCTAATAATGGCGGATATAAACCTTCTGCTCCAACATTCCAATGTTTGTCTTTCTGTTTCTCCCTTTTAAATATTGAACATTCTATCCTCGGTGGCTGTATTGTTCTAATAGCCTCGTAGCCTTTCTGCGTTGGATTAGCACATCCAGAGAAAGGATTGTGGCTTTGAAGGTCACAGTTCAGACACTACCATACCTGGTTCAACATGTGGCCGAGTTACCAAAGGTGTCCCTGGTCAATATTTGCTGAGGTGCGTTTAAGAAACAGTTCTTCATTGTCCGTAACCATATCATACAGCATTGTTGGTATTGCAGTGAATCGTTAGCACCTGACGCAGCATTCGAAGGGAAGCGCCACAGGCTTTTTAATTTTACTCAATTTTTGATTTTTTCATGTATTCAACTCATTACAGACACACTCATATAGTGCATTCTTATTTTCAGTCATAACCGACACGCTACTAATAGACTAAGCAGGAATTCTGAAGAGCCTCTGCGGCAGAATTTAAACAGGTTAATTGAAAAGCAGGGTTTTGGAGCGGATTTACTGGCCCCTGATACAGCACTCGAACAAAGCAGCAGTTGTGGGTTCCATGTGGGAGCTGCATGCCGCATTGTCGTCGCCATGGAATAAACCCAGTGCTTTAATTGGGTAGGTGCTGTCCGGTACTTGGAGAGTAGCAACACTTCTCAGGGGCAAACGGGTACTCTGGGTCGTGAGTACCAATTCTTCTATATGTGCATGATGCTCAGTAGACTAAAGTTTACTCCGGCTGGCTCTTTACCAACAGTAAATTCACTGGAAGGCGTACTAAGCACATTTTCCATATCACTTTAGGCAGTAAATAGATTTCCGGAGAGTGATTCGATTAGCAGTGTTTTTTAGGGTCAGAGTGAAACGTTCATCTGCTAAGCTCTTAAATGGGTTGCTATCCTGCTGGGAGTAACCAGATTACACCACTGTGGAAAGAGCTTTGTAAGTGGATCATCTGGAAGGTCCTTATGAAGCAGAAGCAATCTCACAAATTCTACATTCAGACCCTGCACTTTTTATTCAATATTTAGAAATCAAAGTGAAAAGGGAACGGTAATTTGATAAAAGAATTTATAGCTTCGCTATGTATCAAAAATCAAAAACACAAGGTTAAGATGTAATTTGTAACCTACTTACTCTGGCTACTGTCTACACAAACAGAGCGTTACAGGAGCTTTTGCCTTTGCAGGGCTGTGACCAAATCGCACTAATTTGATCAATAAAAAGTAGATTGAAGACACATGTGTGTGTGTGTTGTGTGTGTGTGTGTGGGGGGGGGGGTTCTTTGCCACAAATAGTAACTACTACTGGCTCAATGTGGGAAAGACACTTTTGCCAAGTGAAATGTAAAACAAACTTTATTTGTCACATGTACAAAGGGCCTCTAATGGGGCCCAACTTGTTCACAGACAATAGTGTTATAGTTGAATTTTGGAGACTGTTATTCACTCAGGGTTCAGCGGCGTATTTGCTAACATTTCAAGCAAAGTAGTGCAGCAACTGATGCTGCTGCTCAGCATTTCATGAAAGAGGGACAGCAGGACAGTGCCATATTTTAAAATAATATGGTGCATTCTGCTCTTTCCTGGTGCTGGTTCACTTGTTGCTGCCTACCACCAATGCCGGGCACCCTTGTGTGATGACTTAAGAGTGCTTGTGTTGTGGTCAGGATTGTTTGTGTGCAGGAGAGGACACCTTCCTGCACAAAAGCTATACCTTGAGGCTATTTCCTCCTTCTATGTGTACTGCAAAATGCAGAACTCATGCATGGAGGAAATAATGAGGGGGAATATAAATATACCCCCTTGTCACCCCAGCTTCAGATAGGTACACCATTTTGGTGCAGGCCACTGTTTGCAAGCCCTTGTAAATATGGGTTTGCATCCAAATACATGGATGCACAGAAATGCCCATGCACCACTCTCGTAAAATCTGAATGATGCAAGGTATTAGAAGACAGAGCTATTGAATCATTGTGCAACTTTTTTTACACAGCCACGCATTGCCACGCAAATCAGGATATTTGTGGCTTTCTAAATCACAAAATTGATTTTGCATCAAATCTGTGCTAATTAAGTGACACCACCCTTGACCCATAATCTTAATAAATTTGGGCCTAAGAGTTACAATAACTAAAGTATCTACAAACTGGCAATCAGCCTTTCCATGTTTAAAACTGGACCTGCATGAGGGCTGTGATAACATATGTTTCCTGCACCTTCATTCAAATCCATCATCATGTAGCCATAGCTGCATCCCTAACCGCAATCCCAGCTTGTGCTGCCTAGTGTTACCCTCTGTTTACTAGGCCACACAGAGCCATGTAGGTTTGCTTTGCATGGCTTAATATATCCAGGGCCACACAAATTATGCAGCAGAGGAATGCCAAATTATGCAGCAGGGCTGAGTAAATTATGCAGCAAGAAAAGGCAAATTGTGAGCCATAAAGCGTCACATTGTGTGATAGCATTCCATCATTATTTTTTTGTTTTCAAACTTGTTAACACTGTCTGGACATTGGTTTCTCCTCATTAGTACCAGTCTAATACACAAATATTGCGATAGGCAGCAAAAATGTAAATAGTCAGTCTTTGCAAAGGGCCTTTTCACTGCGCTACGTGTGTTGCTGCATTTTTAGGAACTTTTTAGCCATTTGAGGTTTGAGCTAGAACCAATTTTTTGTTAAAATCAGATGATGGATTATGTGGCAAATGTGGAAAATCTTTAATAATGCCAAAATCGCCGCCGTCACACAATCACATAATTCCAGTGTCCCTGAGCATATCTGATTTAAGAGCTTGCACCGTTTTGCGTAGCACTGTGTGACGCAATGGTGATGCAAGCCATCAGTTAATCTGGGCCCTAATCTCTATCACCAACAGGCAGGAGAAAAATGTTTATGTGATTTCAAGAGAGTGTTATTTGATAAATAATAATAGTGATTGATACAAACTATGTCACACTGTTATCTAGGAATGAACATTGTGCATTTACTGAAAAAGAATTATGGCATTTGATAATAACAGTGATCTCAAATAATAGCACACTAATATTTCCCGATACAATAGTTTTATTTGGCTAAAAAGGAAGCCCTGGTATTTAATGTTACAGCTAGCATATTTTTTTTCAGAAAAAGGCAAGTTAGTACTTTGGGAGGAAATACTTTCATTATTAAAACGAAAAAAAATATTCGAGGGTTTAATCATGTTAATGACACTAAACTACAGCCTGATATTCAGAAGCAAAACCAATGTTTTTGCAAAGCTACACAAATTAGCATTGGATGTCAAAATTTACATGTTTTAAAAATGGAGATTGTTGATTTAGGGTCAAAGGTGTGCACTTTGCAAGATACGTTAACTGATAACTCATGTTGAGTTGTGACATAATTTTGCTGGTTGCAGGTGGCACCTATCCTATGACCGGTATGACTCATCAATATCTATACTAGTTTTTTTAAATAATACTTTGAGACTACATAACTGATTGATAGTGCATGGTCCTTGTTTTTAAGGAAACGTTGAGGTTTCCATATCCTGAGTGCAGTGCTTAATTTGAGCCGGTGGTTTCCTGTGCGGGGTACCAGCACTTATTTTTGAGAACTGGCCCTTATTTTTCTGCCTCAAACATTTACTGCGAGCAAAAGACACATAAGGAAGAGACGAGGAAGAGAAAAACGAAAAAAGTGTCACACAGTGAGAAAGCAGAAAACTGCAAGAGTGCCTCAGTAAGTGTTCGCACATTGAAGTGCAGCAGGCGCATGTTTCAAAGGAGAGCTGTGGGCACCGGCACGTTTTCATTTTCAAATTAAGCACTGGCTGAGTGGTAGCTCCGTTGTTTGTATCTGTGTAAATTGTTCCTATTCTCAGATCCCCGTCTTGTCGGAAACCTGAGATTTTGAGTCCCGTGTAAATTTCGATTTTGACAGATGCCTCCTTCCAAGTAGTTTCTCAGGCTCATGGAGCTGGCTTTGCGAGATAAGTGCCTACACAGATATACAGTAATATCTGCGGTTCGCGGGCCATATCATGATTGCGTGGGCTCAGTGCAGAGCCAACAGCGCTTGCACTTTCAAAATGTATTCGTTTATCCCAATATTTGTCCGAATTAGAGCACTCTTTTCAGAATGCACAGGTCGGAACATAAAGGCAAACGCTGATCATTGTTTCGAAGCTGCAGTGTCTGGAAATCATGCTTTAATTTCGGAGGAAAACGTGTTAAATGAATGCCCATTAGACAGTGCAAAATTAGCTGTCAATGATTATGATGAGGCCCGATGTGTTGAAATCAGGACTGGCCTGGGGGTTAGAAGCAGCCCTGGCAAAAATGTGCAAACCAGCCCGGCTCTCTTCCTCTCCTCACTCTGTGTCTCTCTCTCCATCAATCCATTATCTCTTCTTCTCTCCACTCTCCTCCCTCTCTTATATCTTGTATATCCACCTCCCTCCCTTTCATGCCTCCCCTCTGCCTACTGCAGTTAAAGTCAGCGAGCTGGGGAGAGGCGGTGAAAGCAGCCCTGGGCTTTCAGAACCAGGGGCCATATGTACGAACACATTTTCCCATAGAATGTGCAAAACTGCTTGCTACATCTGGCCCCAGGATCCAATCGCCCCAGTCCACCGGGGCAATGCCCAATGCAAGAAAACACCAGTCAGGCGCAGATCTCAGCTTGGCAAGTGATTGCTATATGGAGTACCATGACTGGTTATATATTCTTGTTTGAAGTAGAAAAGGGCAGAAGCAAATACAACAAGACTGTGGCAGTTACACTCTGTTTCCTTTGAAACTCAGTTTTAACATCAACCGAGTTCACTGTGAGGTCTAGTAGACATATGTATTACATAATTTGGGGCATTCAAGCTAAAATTGCAGAATCCCTATCTGAAGATATAACATGGGTATTGTTTCATTGTGGAGAAAGCAAGCAACCATCTAGTGTTGTCTATTTCGTTCACTTCTTTCTTAGTATAAATAAACAGTGATGAAGGTGTGTTATAGAGATTGCCAATATTTAAAAATATGAATCCTTAGACAAAGCGATAGTTTATCCACCATTGTCACTGTCTGAATTCATCCAGCAGACGACTTGTGGCAAAACGTCTTGAGTCCTGTGAGTAGCGGCCAACAACGCAAGAAGTAGCTTTAAAATTAGAGCCTGATTTATGATTTTTTTTTGCCACTTTAACGTCATTTGTTGACGTAAAAGATGCGCAAATTTCAAAATACAATTATATTTTGTAAATTTGCATTGCTTTTATGTCAAAAAATAACGTTAAGGCAGCGCAAACTTTTCATATGGGTATATCAAGAACTCACTGCCATTGTCATTAAATATGGTCAGTCATCAAAGCAGCATTAAACTACCCTTCTTGAAATTTCCTGTGGAGTAAACAGCACATAAAAAGAGAGGCTCCCAGGACATCTCTAGGGTCTTTCACATGAGGCTAACACATTTTGTCAGATTTATTTTAGGAAAGTAAAGTTGTATGGCTATGCATGCGTGTGGCAGGTCAAGACGGGCATAGTAAAGATGCATTCTTTCACTACCCTCTGATGATTGTTAGCACGTCTGACCTTAATAGGTAAACTTACAAGGGGACGCAAATAGGTTGATAAAACTTTTGACTCGCAATTAAGATGTTCCCAGCATAACCATGATCAATAATCAATCAGTGACATCAATAGTCAATGATAATCAATAGCATTACTAATCAAGGGAGTCAGTAATTGCCACACACCATGACCTTTCAGTCATAAATAACCACACCTTTTCGTAAAAGTTAGAATATTTATTTCCCTATATTAACAATGCTAAGGTCACGTAAATTAATCTCAAGATCAAATGATACACATACAGACACAACACTGGCTGTCCAAAGCACCGAACGAAATGCAATCTAAACAAAGCTTCAGCTATTATACATTCTAAGGTTGCAGAACAAATTAATAACAGTAGCAATTGTGCAAATGATATCACATACATTTAGATTCAGCAAAGAAAAACATCAAACGCTATTCCCTGTAGCAGATTTTCATTAGTGAGAATCCTTAACTAACACCAGATTGGCATCAGCGTGCTGTGCTTCATGCAAAACCATTTAGTAACACAAATTTGGAAAACATCTGACTATGGCTCTATGACAACAGTGCGGTTGGTGCCTAAAAAGAAAAAGTAAATAGGCATAACAAAAACATGGGTACAAGAATACCGCTCCTCAATTGGATCAGCAAGCTAAGATAGTCTTCGTCATCAGGACATCAGTTCCATCAGCAAGGATTCAGCATCAGGGTTCAGAAAAGGCAAAGTCTTTATGCAATAAAGTTAAGCAACTCTCTTGTCAAGACGCTCTAGAAAGTAAAGACCTTTCAGCCAGCAAGAAATCGAGCAAATGCCCCCCTTCCCTTTGTGCAGTCCTGCTAAGGTAGATTTCCTAAAACTACTTTCTAAGTCCCTATTGCTCAAGGGATCGCATGTTCACACTTTGTCCAATAAAACTAACACTTCAAATCTATGAATTCTACTACTACTCTGTTCACATGTCACTGATTGGCTTCTCCTGCCATGTTCTCATCATCCGGCTCGTCAGGTAACAATATTGTTGCAGCTTACACTCCAGTCAGTGTCTTCACTGTTCTTCTCCTGAGAAAGTCAGTCTTACACAGTTTACACTCAAAATGTTACATTTAGCACGAACAGCATCTTCTAGCAGTCAGTTCTCATGAGAAAGACTTTTAGCTATGAACACATTTACACAATACAATGGAAAATCACAGTTTAACTCTCTAGGACAGCCATTTTATTCAACATTAAGAAATACAGCTTGACATGAGGCCGGGCAATTAGGCCAAGACCTCTGATACGTTTAGGCCTATAATTAATAAAGCTAATACATGATGCATAACTCTCAATATGACATATTACTACATTCATCTAACATATACTCAACATTTCATATGTCCATCCACCTCATAACAAGTACATTATATCCCATGGCACTTGTATTTAGGTGGATGGGATATCTGCCACGTTGTGATGGATTAACTTGTCCATAAAATTTCAAATCAGGGTCTTAGTTTACCTTCACAAGTCAGGTAAAACTAAACCTTGACCGTTTTGGGTATGCATATTTGTTTAACACATATGAAGGAAATTCATTTTAGGCCAGTACCCACTGGACCAGAAATTCAATGTGTAACTTGATTAAAGGGGATGCATTTACACTTGCAATAGTTATCAATAAATATTTGATTTTTCATATTAGAAATTACGGTGTGATGACGGTTGCTCTAAACAAATCTTTGCAGTCTATTTAACATAAAATATTAAACAAGAGCTACAAGTGAATTATAGCTTTAGATTCTGAATAATGTATGTTCTTCTTTCTTGGTGAAATCAGAAATCCAACGCTACCTGAGATATTTTATATGGTATAAAGGGTAGATATATTTCACACTTGCATTAATGAGTTACTGGAAACAAAAATAGCCATTATTTTGAATGGGGTAATATTCCTGGTATAGAAGTCTGAAGGCAGCTTGGATGTTGCATATTCAAATCTTGACAAGGTAAATACAGCCTCATCCTCCTATGACCTCTATCACAAGTGCTCCAGTAATTTATGAGGTTGTAATGTCACTTGTGTGATTACCCCTACAAGGAATATTTGTAATTCCTTTTTGCAGTATTTAGATGGAAATTACAAGTTACCACTGATAGGATCCTAATGAATGGGAAATTGCATGCTGAAATCAGTGTCAGTTGTCCACACCAATTATTAAAGCATTCCCTATGTTGTTTTAGATACATAGGGTTGTAAAGTGTTTCTAGAGCTTAGGGATTGCATGTGAGTAGAACATTAAGGTTGCCTTTATTGCACATGATGCAGTACCCTTTTATGAGGTTACCTGATCTGTAGGACCTTTCTTTAGTGTGTACCCTGTTTGTTGAAAGGCCTTTTTTAGGGTGTTACCATTTGCATTTCCACTTGCTACATTGGAAGTATGTATTCATTTGGGTGTAGTATTTACTAGTGTATAACAAATTACTTGCTGGACAACTGTTGTTTGTAGCATTGTTGAGCTTCAAGGGGCAGATCTACCAACATTTTGCGATGGATTTACATCATGAAAGTTACGCAATCCAGTACAAAATGTTTTTTGTATTAGTTACTTTCCAGCATAAAAACTTGTTTTGTACTGGAAAATGACAAAAAGTAACGCAAAGTAGTGCAATGCGATGTATTACTTTGCATCAAGGGGGGATTCATGGGTGTTACCATAACCACCCACCCTTTTTGACGTAAATATCAATGCGTTTAAAAACCAAGCATTATCCTTTCTTTTCCTACTTTGCATGCGTGCTGCACTGTGCATCACACATAGAAAGTAGGAAAGGTTTAGAGGTTGTCTAGGCCTAGTATTTTGTACTGGAAGGGTAGCCTTCTAGTACAAAACCTACGACAGACCCTCGCACACACCCTTGCACTAAGGCGCAAAGGTGTGTGTGTGGTGCACAGCACCTGAAATCAGCACCAGCGCTAAGAAAAGGGGAGGCGAGAGCCAGATCTATGCACATATGGCCCTCTCCGAGACCCTCCTTTTCACGCAATGCAGCACAGATTGTTTGGCTGCTGTGCTGCATTCTCAAGAAGAATGGTAAATCTGCTCCCAAGTCTCTTACCAACTACACCTCCCCTTGGTGAGTTTTAGACTGCTCTGCATCACCACTTTGAAAATCCCATGCTCAAAATGGGTACAAAGTTCCCAGGTGGAGTTTCTGTAGTAGAGGAGCCACTGGACAGATAACATTTTGCAAGAGTACAGAATACAGGCGAATACAGAATAATACAGAAAAATCAAATAATACAGATTAGAGAATAGAGAAGAATACAGAATAATAAGAATACAGACAAATACAGCATCTGAAAAAAATGTGGTGAGAAAATATAACTGACAAACACACCAGATCCATTTACAGACCAAGGTGACGTTCTCTCCTCAATGTGACAAAATGCATAGGTTAGTCCGACCAAATGAAAAAGGGATGTTAGATGGCCACTGGGAGCATGGCTGTCAGACAGAATGCTGTCTAGCTGTTGGGAAATGTGCTGAATCCATACTGCAGCCGATGGGTTGTGCTCAGCTCTGATCATGTGCTCACCTGCATTCTATGAAGCCCTGGTCTTGTGGTACTTTGGGGCTGCAAGGATGTCATGGCATACAAGTAAGTGGAAGCAATGTCGACCACCCCTCTGCCAAAGTGTGTCAGAAGCCAAACACACCAGCTGGAGGAAACCACCTGAGCTCTCACCTCACTTTTGCTTATAATGCCCGGTCCAGGTAACTGCCAGTAGTGCTTCAAACTATTATGGGAGATGCCGCCACAGCCAGAGAAGGCCAAGTGTCTTCTAACCTCTCTACATTTTCTCAACTTATTGGGCATCAACTCCAGGATGTCCTTTCAGGAATCTGCCAATGGTTTGGAGCGGACACTGCACCAGAATGCAGTAGCATGCCCACATCTAATGCTTTAATGATGAGTACACCTTTGTATCACTTGGAGCATTTCAAAAACAATCATCACATGAGCTCTTAGAGCAAATAAAGCCATTAGAAGGAAAAAAAAAGCAAATCTGTGATCTCTTCATAAAGTTGTGTATCATCCCCTTATTTGTGGATGGTAACTCCAGACTCCATCAGTGAATGGCTTATGGTAGAAATGGGATGTGGTGGTGAAAGAATCAATTCTTCAGGAGTACTGAATAACATAAAGGAGGTTCCTGAGGTGTGAACGACCGTGCTGTCCAAAAGTCAAATAATCTTGGTCATGACCAGAATAAGGGGGAGGATAAGGACCTCATAGAATCTGGCAGTGGTGCAGTGGTTTATTGTTCACTGAAAGTGCCTCAGACAACGTGACAGAAGTACCTCTGGTAGAGCTATTGGGAGTAAGGCTGGTGTTGGACTTTTGCTTTTGCAGGGTCATCCCCAGACTTTTTTGCCTCCTGCCTCCTATATTTTTCTGACATGTTGCTGTTGGCTTTTCAACTCTGAGCACTTTACCACTGCTAACCAGTGCTAAAGTGCATATGCTCTCCTGTTTAAATTGTATGTAAGTGGTTTATCCATGATTGGCATATTTGATTTACTAGTAAGTCCCTAGTAAGGTGCACTAGAGGTGCCAGGGCCTGTAAATCAAATGCTACTAGTGGGCCTGCAGCACTGGTTGTGCCACCCACATAAGTAGCTCTGTAATCATGTCTCAGACCTGCCACTGCAGTGTCTGTGTGTGTATTTTTACACTGTAAATTCGACTTGGCAAGTGTACCCACTTGCCAGGCCTAAACCTTCCCTTTCCTTACATGTAAGGCACCCCTAAGGTATGCCCTAGGTAGCCCCAAGGGCAGGGTGCAGTGTATGGATAAGGTAGGACATATAGTAATGTGGTTTATATGTCCTGACAGTGAAATACTGCCAATTTCGTTTTCACTGTTGCAAGGTCTGTCTCTCTCTCATAGGATAATATGGGGGCTACCTTTAAATATGATTAAAGTGTAGATTCCCCTAGAGAAGAGATGGACAGGTGGAGTTTGGGATCCCTGAACTCACAATTTAAAAATGCATCTTTTAGTAAAGTTGATTTTGAGATTGTGCGTTTGAAAATGCCACTTTTAGAAAGTGAGCATTTTCTTGCTTAAACCATTCTGTGACTCTGCCTTGTTTGTGGATTCCCTGTCTGGGTCAGTTGACAGTTGGGTTGTTTTTCACCTCACACCAGACAGTGACACAAAGGGAGCTGGGGTGTGATCTGCATTCCTGATTAGCCATCTCTGCTAGGAGGGAGGGGTGGAGTGGTCACTCTCATCTGAAAGGACTGTGCCTGCCTCTGACAATGCTGTCTCCAGCCCCCTGGTGTGTGTCTGAGGCCTTGCCTGGGCAAGGCAGGATTTCACAAGAAGGTGTGAGTCCCCTTTGAAGGAAGGTGACTTCAAAGACTAAAATGGGTATAAGAAGGGCATCCAAACTTACAAACTTCAGAAACACTTCTGGAATCAAGAGGAACCTCTGCCTGGAGAAGAGCTGATCGCTGAGGAACAAGTGCTGCCCTGCCTGTGACTGTGCTTTGTGGAGCTTTCCTGCAGTGCTGCTTCTGCCAGAGTAAGAGGGCAAAGACTGGACTTTGTGTGCCTTCCATCTTGAAGAAGAAATCTCCAAGGGCTTGATGTAGAGCTTGCCTCCTGTTATTGAAGTCTCAGGGATAGCAAAGACTTCTTCCTGCCAGCACCTGGAGTCTCTGGAGAGACCCCTACTCTGCTCTGTGGTGCCCTTCCAGTTCCTGGGACCCTGAAAGGAGAGGCTGGCAGCCTAAGGACAAAAATACACGCACCGAGCGCCGCGCGGAGAAAAGATCGACGCGAATCCGATCGCGACTGAGAAAACGACGCGACGCCGGTTCCGCAGCTGAGAAACGACGCCGCAGGAAACGCGACCGAAAAACCGACGCCCGGAGCAGGAGAAACGACGCGCAGCATCGCTGACGGAGGCTGAGAGATCGCACCCTGCGCCGCGGGACTTTCGGATCGTCGTGTGGCTGGCTTTTTCAACACGCACCGCCGTGACGAGTGGTTTTCGACGCACACAGCCGTGCAGGGTTACTTTCGACGCACACCGCCCGTGCGGGGTTATTTTTGACGCAAACCAGGTACATTTACACGCTAGCAGCGCTAGTGTGTTGTTACAACTACCTAAAGACTCTTTTTATTTTAAACCTTTAAAAAATCATAACTTGACTTGTGTATGTTGGATTTTTGTCGTTTTGGTCTTGTTTTGTCTAGATAAATATTTCCTATTTTTCTAAACTGGTGTTGTGTCATTTTGTAGTGTTTTCATTAAGTTACTGTGTGTGTTAGTACAAATACTTTACGCCCAGCACTCTGAGGTTAAGCCTACTGCTCTGCCAAGCTACCAAGGGGGTAAGCAGGGGTTAGCTGAGGGTGATTCTCTTTTATCCTAACTAGAGTGAGGGTCCTTGCTTGAACAGGGGGTAACCTGACTGTCAACCAAAGACCCCATTTCTAACATTGGTGACCAGCGGTCGGGATTTGGACTTGTATTTGTACTTGACATACAGTAATTGAGTGTACACTACTGTTTTTGATCTCAGACCACTACGTGACCACATACTACTTGTCTTGTGATTCTGCTTTTTGTTCTCTGATGTCCTCCTGGAAGTATTGCTAATATTTTTGGACTTTGGTTTTTGGTTGTGAAGCCTTTGCAGAAATGGAAGTCAATTTCTGGCACCTATCTATGTATAAAAAGTGGCAGCTTAAAGCATTCTGCATGGAAAGGGGACTGGCTGTGAACAAGGAATCCAGAAGGGAGGATCTTGAGTCAGCCCTGTTTCAGGATGAATTGAAACGTTGTCAGGCAACACCACCAAATGAGTCTGAGGAGGATAACTACTCTGAGGAGGAGGACTACTCCAAAGAGGAGGGCAGTGGCCCTGAGGAGGGAACAGAAAGAGATGATAGGCTCCTAGCTCGAATCCGGAGTCTGGAAGAGCTTAAGAGGGCCGAGGAGAAGAGAGCCTTAGTCCTGGCAGAAAGGAGGAGGGACTTAGAGATTAAAAAAATGATTTATGCTTACGAGCTTAAATTGAAAGAGCTGGAAGTCATGAGGGCTGAGTCCAGCTGGAATGGTGGCAGCAACAATTGTATATCCAGTGATGCTGCAGAAGTGCACATGCCCAGAGAGGTGGTGCCCTACTTGAAGGAGGGAGTTAACACACGCCAGGAGGTTCAGGGGTATGAGGTAGCTCCAGTGATGCACAGGGTCCCTGAGGTGGATTGGGGAACTGGCATGGGGAGTCATATTCCTACTGGTGGGAGGGACACTCTACTGACTCTAGGTGAGAGTGACAGGGAGAGGGGTTCCCCCCAGGTAGAAGTCCTGGTTATGGAGTGTGAAAACATCCCAGAAGAGTGTGGGTTGAGTGTCAGGGACAGTCAGGTACTGTCTCACCAGTCTCAGGAGGGTGATGTGGGGTGCTTTTTCAAAGCAGAGTCACTGGATGGTTGGGTGAAGGGTACTTTGGTTAATTCATGTGAGGGGCTGAGTGATGTAATTGCTGGAGAGCATATGTCTAGTCCTTATTTTCCAGAGCTATGCCAACACCAGGTGGAGTGTGAGTTCTCTGACCCCAGGGAGCTTACAATGGAGGCAGACTGCTGGGTGAGTACCAGAGAGTCTGAAGAGGCATTTGGGGGTGCTCCTGAGAGGAGTGGTCTAGGTAGTTCCCAACCAGGTGAGGTAGGGAAGGATTGTAGTGTCCCAGGTAGGTCCCAGTGTAGTGGGATGGGTGAGGGACCCCATGTCCAGTCTCAGAGGAGAGGGAATGGGGATGGGTTGAGGCCCAAGGTGCCCGAGATCCGGTCCCAGGTCCTGGAGGGTTCCCTGCGGGAACACCAGGAGGGGAGCCTAGCCTGTACCATAGGGCCATCTGTTGAGGGAGACCCCACAGTGTCAGGAGAACTTGGGGGGGCGGCTGTAGCCAGCGTCCCACCAGTTCTGGTGTCTGGCAGTACCACTCCTAGTGAGGGGGTGCAGAAGTCCAGACAGAGGGTTGAGAGGGGGTTGCGGACCCCAGTGGAGAACCTGGAGGGTCAGGGGTCAGCTCTGAGAGCAGAGCCCCCCATGAATGACCTTGGTGAGACCATTTCTGGGTTGGGGGGAATCCAGACTCTGTCAGAGGGGCAGAGGTCAGGAGACCTGCGCCAGCCAGACTCTTGTGTGGCCCTTCGGGACAGTGTGTCCCTTGAGGGGGGTAAGTGTGCCCCCCTGGAAGTCCTGGTGTGCCAGGCAATGGTTCAACCGCAGGGTGGTGACTCTGGGTTGAATAATCAGGTTCAGGGGGTAAACTCTGACCTGATGGGGGGTAAGTGTGCTCCCAAGGAAGTCCTGGTGTGCCAGGCAGTGGTTCAACCGCAGGGTGGTGACCCTGGGTTGGATGACCAGGTTCAGAGGGTAAACTCTGACCTGGTAGGGGGTAGGTATGCCCCCCAGGAAGTCCTGGGTTGCCAGGCAGTGATCCAGTCTGTGGGTACAGGCCATGGATTGGGAGGCCAGGTTAAGGGTGTCCCCCCTGACCTGGAGGAAGGGGCTACTGCTAACAGTGCCCCTACCATGTTGTCTTCTGGGGGGGCCGCTCCTAGTTGGGTGGTTCAGGACCCCAGAAGAGAGGGCAGGGGGAGGGAAGCCTCACCCCTGGCCCTGGTCCAACCTGAAGGTACAGACCCCAGGTTGGAGGATCAGTTGCAGGTTAACATCCCTGCACTGATGGAAGAATTGTGCAGGACTGCTTCTACAAGCACCCTGACAGTTTTTGACTCTGGGGGTGCCGCTTCTGCAGGGAGGGTACAGAGCCCCAGAGGGGAGGACCAGGGTCAGGTTGTCATCCCTGACCTGGTGGAAGAGAGAGTGGTCAAAGGGTGCCAGGCACCGGGGGCTACCACCCCCCACTCTCCACAGTCACAGTGGTTAGAGAGGCCTGAGGTCGGGCTCTCATCCCTGACAGTTGTCTGGGGCCACTGTGGCTTGCTGTCCTGGTGGACAGAGTTGCCCCTGGGGGGGGAAGGACGAGAGTCACACCCCAGGGGTGGAGTGGGCAACACCATTGTGTTGGCCCTGGTGGTACTATCTGCCCATTGCAATACATCTGTGAGCAAAGTAAAGTTAGGTGTTGCACAGATGGTGTCTGTAGATGTGGAGAAGGGTTCCCCATGGGTTAGCTTAGTGGGCCCTGAGAGTATGGACAGAGGGATCCAACTGGAGTCAGGAAGGCGTAGAACTGGAGCATGCCCCTGCTGTTGTGGGCCTGGGTCCCTGTTCTATCGCCCCAATCAGGGAAGTACATCAAGGTATTGATTGTTCTCCCCTGGCTTTAGGCTGGTAGGGGGTCGTGTTGGACTTTTGCTTTTGCAGGGTCATCCCCAGACTTTTTTGCCTCCTGCCTCCTATATTTTTCTGACATGTTGCTGTTGGCTTTTCAACTCTGAGCACTTTACCACTGCTAACCAGTGCTAAAGTGCATATGCTCTCCTGTTTAAATTGTATGTAAGTGGTTTATCCATGATTGGCATATTTGATTTACTAGTAAGTCCCTAGTAAGGTGCACTAGAGGTGCCAGGGCCTGTAAATCAAATGCTACTAGTGGGCCTGCAGCACTGGTTGTGCCACCCACATAAGTAGCTCTGTAATCATGTCTCAGACCTGCCACTGCAGTGTCTGTGTGTGTATTTTTACACTGTAAATTCGACTTGGCAAGTGTACCCACTTGCCAGGCCTAAACCTTCCCTTTCCTTACATGTAAGGCACCCCTAAGGTATGCCCTAGGTAGCCCCAAGGGCAGGGTGCAGTGTATGGATAAGGTAGGACATATAGTAATGTGGTTTATATGTCCTGACAGTGAAATACTGCCAATTTCGTTTTCACTGTTGCAAGGTCTGTCTCTCTCTCATAGGATAATATGGGGGCTACCTTTAAATATGATTAAAGTGTAGATTCCCCTAGAGAAGAGATGGACAGGTGGAGTTTGGGATCCCTGAACTCACAATTTAAAAATGCATCTTTTAGTAAAGTTGATTTTGAGATTGTGCGTTTGAAAATGCCACTTTTAGAAAGTGAGCATTTTCTTGCTTAAACCATTCTGTGACTCTGCCTTGTTTGTGGATTCCCTGTCTGGGTCAGTTGACAGTTGGGTTGTTTTTCACCTCACACCAGACAGTGACACAAAGGGAGCTGGGGTGTGATCTGCATTCCTGATTAGCCATCTCTGCTAGGAGGGAGGGGTGGAGTGGTCACTCTCATCTGAAAGGACTGTGCCTGCCTCTGACAATGCTGTCTCCAGCCCCCTGGTGTGTGTCTGAGGCCTTGCCTGGGCAAGGCAGGATTTCACAAGAAGGTGTGAGTCCCCTTTGAAGGAAGGTGACTTCAAAGACTAAAATGGGTATAAGAAGGGCATCCAAACTTACAAACTTCAGAAACACTTCTGGAATCAAGAGGAACCTCTGCCTGGAGAAGAGCTGATCGCTGAGGAACAAGTGCTGCCCTGCCTGTGACTGTGCTTTGTGGAGCTTTCCTGCAGTGCTGCTTCTGCCAGAGTAAGAGGGCAAAGACTGGACTTTGTGTGCCTTCCATCTTGAAGAAGAAATCTCCAAGGGCTTGATGTAGAGCTTGCCTCCTGTTATTGAAGTCTCAGGGATAGCAAAGACTTCTTCCTGCCAGCACCTGGAGTCTCTGGAGAGACCCCTACTCTGCTCTGTGGTGCCCTTCCAGTTCCTGGGACCCTGAAAGGAGAGGCTGGCAGCCTAAGGACAAAAATACACGCACCGAGCGCCGTGCGGAGAAAAGATCGACGCGAATCCGATCGCGACTGAGAAAACGACGCGACGCCGGTTCCGCAGCTGAGAAACGACGCCGCAGGAAACGCGACCGAAAAACCGACGCCCGGAGCAGGAGAAACGACGCGCAGCATCGCTGACGGAGGCTGAGAGATCGCACCCTGCGCCGCGGGACTTTCGGATCGTCGTGTGGCTGGCTTTTTCAACACGCACCGCCGTGCCGAGTGGTTTTCGACGCACACAGCCGTGCAGGGTTACTTTCGACGCACACCGCCCGTGCGGGGTTATTTTTGACGCAAACCAGGTACATTTACACGCTAGCAGCGCTAGTGTGTTGTTACAACTACCTAAAGACTCTTTTTATTTTAAACCTTTAAAAAATCATAACTTGACTTGTGTATGTTGGATTTTTGTCGTTTTGGTCTTGTTTTGTCTAGATAAATATTTCCTATTTTTCTAAACTGGTGTTGTGTCATTTTGTAGTGTTTTCATTAAGTTACTGTGTGTGTTAGTACAAATACTTTACGCCCAGCACTCTGAGGTTAAGCCTACTGCTCTGCCAAGCTACTAAGGGGGTAAGCAGGGGTTAGCTGAGGGTGATTCTCTTTTATCCTAACTAGAGTGAGGGTCCTTGCTTGAACAGGGGGTAACCTGACTGTCAACCAAAGACCCCATTTCTAACAGCTGGTATCATATGCTGATGATAATCAACCTTTTTTTACCTTTCATGCAAAAGTCCCTTCTACTCTGGAGTCTTTCAAAACCTGTCTGAAATCTGTCATGGACTGGATGAATGACAGCTTTTTTAAATTTAACTCAAATACGACTGAAGTACTCTTTTTTGGCAGCAACTCTAACACAGACCCTGGAATTAGCTGGCCCCCAGAGCTAAGACCTCCCCTAGACCTGCATGTGTAGTAAGGAATTTAGGTGTCACATTTGATTCTTATCTTTCTTTTTGAGCCTTCAAATAAAGTGCATCCAGTTTGTGTTTTTGGACCTTGAGATCACTTAGATGGATGATTCCAGCGGCTGATCACAAGACCATTGTGCATGCATTAATTACTTCCAAGTTGGATTACTGCAACAGTTTCTATCTGGGCCTTCCTAATTATCTGATTGGATGCCTGCAAATTATACAAAATGCAGCTTCCCGCTTGATCCTTAAGATTCCCCCTTAAAATTCAATCTCCAGTCGTCTACGCCAACTCCATTGGCTCCCTGTCAGAAGCAGGATACAATTTAAGGCTCTTATTTTTGCATTTCGAGGCTTTAAACTTAAAGATCCGAGTACCTCAGGAATTGGTTTCAACTAGTGGGGCAAGTACGTGCACTGCGCTCCAATCACTGCAAACTGTTTTTAATTCCTAGGATAAATACGTCCAGGTGTGGTGGGTGTTCTTTTTTCATCTTGGCTGCCAGACTGTGGAACACTTTGCCTTTGTCACTTAGAGGCTGCGCTTCGGAGCAGCTTTTCAGAAAGGGACTAAAAACCCACCTGTTCGATCCAGTGTCATGAAAATACTTTTGAGTTTTTTGGGCATTCTCTTCCGCGAGCTACGGGACATCTTTTTGGTAGCCTAGCGCCAAATCAGATAATGCAGGCTGGTCCCCCATACGACGTTGACCTGGCGGACTAATTGCCATGAATTGTTTTACTTTGCAATGATAGGCGGTCAACCCATTACCGATGAATCAGAAGTTGTCTTCAGCCTTGTGGAGGGCATTAGTATCCCTTTTCCTGCCCCGTAGTTCCATGTTGCTTTAGATGTTGGTCCCTGAGAAGACATTACACTGTAGACATGCTGTCTGCAGGCGGCTCTAGAAAGGATAGGTTAGCTGCGAGCTGTCAGCAAGCGAGTAATGAGGCACACCGTAATGGTTCTTCCACTGCCACAGCGTGGAGAGCTCCATCTACTGACCATTAAAATGTGTCAAGATGTGAGAAGTTTGCAGATGGGATAGCTCTCAATTTTCCCCGGCTGCGCTGTTACCGGCAGCCCAAAATGGCAACGTTTTTTAGCAAATGGACATTTCAAATAGGTTTGGGTTCAAATTCAGTTGAGACACCATACACTAAAACAGAAACCAGGATCTAAAGTTGTAATCATGCACACACCATTAGTAATAGAAAAAATCACGACCTTTACACCAGCTTCCTGTAGGGCGTGTTGTAACGCAACAAGGGATGATTGTATTAAGTCCTCGTACATATCGCTGTCCAAAACGCCAATTGAAACTTACAAAGCAAAATAAAAACATTAATCCGTGATTGCTCGTTACACAGTTATTATTTATCATACACGTGTTTAATTGGGTTTTAACAAGCACTGATCACCAACATGTAGCAGCAGGCTTGCAATGTTCTTAGTTGTTGTGATTTTCAGACCTTCAGCTAAGGGACACAACTAAACCTTTTCATTTAAGCACAGTTAGGAAAACTACATCATTTTCAACTGATGTTTACCTTTTGAAGTAGATATCCTTTAAAATACCACAGTGCTTATAATATTGACTCGTCTAATGGCGTCATAGCAAGCAATAGTGCTAAACTGCTTAATATTAGGATTTTCTGAGCGTAGTGAAGAAACAACATTTCTTTAAACTGATGCTCCTATATTATATACAACTATTTTCAAATACATATTGATACTCTGAGGATAAGAGAAAGAAATCCAATGTGATGTTCTGGATAATAGTTCCTTATTGGTGTAGGAAAATAAGATGTGTACTGTAACTACTTTCCGTCTCTACTTTGACACTCGCTAAATAATAATTATTTATGTTAATATCCTGTCAGTGAAGCAGTGCTCACGTCGGAACTAGCTGCATCACTTAGACTTTGGTGAAGAGCGAACACTATTGCAAATCAGTCCCCCTGAACCCAGCCAAGATTTCAGGATTTCAGTTTTCGCACCTCTTTTTGAGGAAGACAATCGGCAGTTTTTCAATTGCTGAGCTCCACTGTCGGAAACGTTCGAAAACCAGACTGTGAGACCAGAAACACTGGTCAATCTACATCGAAAGCACCAGCCATTTAGGGAGTATTTGCCACATACATTTTGCCTGCTCAGGAGTACCTGGAGAAGCCAATGATACCAAACAGGTAACCGTACAAATGAACTCAGTATGTCATGGGCATTGTCTTTTTTTTCCAGACAAAACAACACATTTTTGGGAGTTTAAAAAAACAACAAAAAAATGTATCCAGAGCTAGGTGAAAAACAGCACGGTGCCCACCTGGTATACTTCTCTGCCTTCTGTGCAGCTGCCATACCTGCTGATGTATAAAAGACAGAGAGATCCTTACCTTATTTGATAATACGGCAGGCAGTTCTACAACAGGGGGATAGAGGAGAGGGCCTCCGCTGACCTGGCATGCTGGTGGCTGCCCATCTAACCAAAAGTGAGGATATTTGCCTTTTCTATGGAAAGTTTTCTTGCTCCTTATCTCTCCTTCCTATTTCCACCATTTACAATCTCTACCATCACCAACTATTTACACAGCTCTTTAGAATTCCACCTGTTCTTCTCATCAACGATAATTGCTGTTTCCCTCTCATTATCACACATTCAACATAGCAATCAACACTTATCTTTGCACCATAAATTGAATCATGTAAAAATGAAAATGGTTTTTCTACAAGTCCTATGTTCCTAAAATAAAATGATAAAAGTAATTGTCCACCTTGTTTCAAAATAATGTTTCATACATTTTCCAATATTCCGCCTTTCCCTGTAGTGGAATGGGATATATGTCACAATATCAAGCA